>NC_141136.1:135521461-135839378 GCF_053477565.2 Lygodium microphyllum | reverse complement strand
AACATCTTTATTACAAGATAATAATGTGAAAATTTAATCAACATTGCAATGCAACTTGAAAAGGATACAAGCACAATATTATTTTCCTACTCCCCGATAGTGGGATAAGATATAAGACAAAAAGCTCGAGTGTAAATGCTGCAAAGCTAGTAGTGTATTTGCATTGCTATAATTACAATCCATTGCCAACAAGGCAAATTGAAGGATTTTTCGCCGGCATTTGCTCTTTAATATGATGGGATAGATGGAAAAGAATAAGAATCGAGTACCATAATGATCAAACTCTTAGTTTCAAACGCTACACCGAACAATCAAGGTCCTGCAGCAATGACGAATGGTTGTAAGTGGTTGAGAATTGGACACTTGAACTCATGGGTGCCATCGGAGATCTAACTCTTGGAAAGATGCATTGCCCAGGAGCCAAGATGGCAAGAGGATCGAAGGCTTGTTTAAGAGAGGCAAACTGTTGCCATGAGGAGCCGAAGTGAAGATTGCAATCTTTGGGTGAAGTGAAGTGCGGCATGTACAGAGTAAATGGAATACCTAAAGAACGCAATAGTCCTAGTATCTCGTCATTTTCAGCAAGCAAGGATTCCACATGAGGGCCCCTAGGTGGTGGATAATTAGCCCTTAGAAGGCTAATCAGGTAGAAGATGTCCTCGTTTGGAGTGATCACAGACATACGCTTATCCCACCTACAAGAGCAAAAGAATCGAACATGAAAGAGTTCACAGCTTGAATAATTTGCGATACAGATTAAGATATCAAGATTAAGAAAAAGCTTGACGTCAAATCTACAATAATATAGACTTTAGTCAAGACAAACATGACGTTAAATTGATTAACAAAAGAGGGCAATACTCTAGAAATTCTTCAAATCAAGCCTACAGCAAGACCTCGTTGCCAGATTTTTGGACGCATTGATAAGGCCAAAACGCATATCAACGAAGTTGGAATAGCACAAACTCCTCACAAAAACGTCGTAAGACAAATCTCCTTGCACGTCGAACTCCTATTCACAGCTTTTATAACTTCTATAGCAACATTTTGAGGACTTTCATTGCAGCTTTGAACATGCCGAATGCAGCCGAAAGCTTTTATGCGATGCGCATTGCGCAGCGACATTTTCGAGCTTTTCTTAGAGCAATTAAATAGTTATTGCACGTTTGGTCAAGCAAGCCAACTTCTATTTGACATGAGTGTTCGGAAAAGGCGGGCTTGTTTCATGTAGAGCCAGCTAAAGTTTTGGAAAATCCCTAGGAAAAAAGCCTTCTAAAAATATATTGGTTTTAGTTATAACCTGTCAAAGCTACGATTCAAATTGTCAAATCTTTCCCGTATCAAATGAGAAGGATTTACGTAAGGTTCAACAAAATATATTTCCCAAACCTAACCTTGAATATAAG
Source organism: Lygodium microphyllum (assembly GCF_053477565.2). Classification (NCBI taxonomy): domain Eukaryota; kingdom Viridiplantae; phylum Streptophyta; class Polypodiopsida; order Schizaeales; family Lygodiaceae; genus Lygodium; species Lygodium microphyllum. The sequence goes on along the minus strand of NC_141136.1, from coordinate 135,837,972 downwards.
CGTAGGTATTTGTATTTCAAAAAGACGCACTCTCATGATGCTATCAGATGCTTATCCACAGCTGGAAAAGTAGCAGTACGATGAACTCTGGTAACAGTAGCAAATGCTTTTAAACCCTGGTAAAAGTAGTATTGGAAGTGAAACCAAAGCCTGGTTCGCTTTAAATACGTTCATACGGTCTTAAAAGCAAAGGTTAAACAGAGACATCCGGTAGCCAATTATAGTCCGCATCGGAGTGAGAAGAAAAGAAGATGCGAGGTAGAAAAGATGGCCCCTTTTTTTTCTTCGAAACACGTGAAAAAAAAAAGATAGGTAGGGATCCAGGTTACAGCCGAAGATCGAAGGGAATCCTCCCACATGTCTAGAGAAATAAAAACCAAAGGAAAGCAATATAATTACTTACTTGTTTTTCAGCATCGGATAGATGAGCATCGGCCCCCCCACACCGTGGCTGAGCTTCTTCTTGAATACTGCAGCATCAACGAGCTCCATGCAACTGCTCGGCACAAGTAAGCATAGCCATGGATGTGGTACTTGCCACAGTCCTGCATTGCTGAGCTCTATTTCCTGCGCATGTACCCGGTTTAGAAACTCTGCATAAGGTACATCGCATTGGAAACGTAATCCCTCAATGAAGCCCAAGGGTCTCAGCAAGTCCTCTACCACCTGAAACAACATATCAACAATCAAAAGAAAATTAAAAACACCAAGTGATGAAAACTGGCGCATTCCAAACCAAACAAGACATGAATCCTTGAAACATTCCCGTTCGAATGGAACCTGTTATATGTAATTTCAAAAGATGGCTGATTTTTGCAGTGTATATCAGTGCTTTCACAAGTATTTTTGAGTTGCACCAACGAGTTTTGAGAAGTTTTGCAATTACATTTCAAGATACTGCCTTCGTTTTGTTTTTGGCCTCATTCTGTTTCTCTTGTGCCCATCCGTCAATACTATAGTCTATGTATGTACTTGAAAGCCTGGGCTTTGGAATCATCGAGTCTTGTGAGTTTTTTCTCTTCGCACAAAATGGTTCCTTAACCTTGGGTTCAGAAAGAAAAGGAAAGTGAACTTCCAAGCACTTCCAAAAGGTGCTAGCATGTACAACTTGAGACTAGCGGTCGTTCAACTTTCTGAAATAATGGGCTAAGGACCAGCACAATCCATCTTTGCACGGAAAGCACAAGTTCCCAGCTTGCGGATTCCACTTAAGCCTTCCAAAGTTCCAAGTTCCATCCACCTTGCTTTCAGAGGAGCTGTACCCTCACAAGACAGCATTATAACAGTACGCACCTACTTAATTTTATTTATGGCATCTAATTATAATATTTTGTAAGAGATATTTAACGGTGTGAACACATACGAAGAGTTGTTTTGCATGGGAATGCGAGTGGTACCTCGGCCAAAAACAATTGTTATAAGGTATACCACATGCAACTTGGGCAAACTTTCTGAAAAGCTCGGTGCTCTAGGGCCAATAGAGAGCAGATTCAGTGCTCAGGAAAAGCCGAGGTTTAATGGCAAGCAAATTGTTAAATTAAAATAAAAACTTTTATGTTTGTGAAGAGGAAATAAAAATTCCTTTTAAAATCTGGAGTCAGTTTAATTGAAGTATGCCCAACAGACCTGCAAAATCTAAGAAAAAACCTAGAAACTGTAAAGGTTCGAGGTGGATGGGCTTGGAGAAATGTTTTTCCGCTTGCAAAGAAAAAACCTAGAAACTGTAAAGGTTCGAGGTGTTTGGATGGGCTTGAAGAAATGTTTTCCGTGAACACTGGAACAGAAAAGCTAGGTGCACAGTGCCAACGTGTACAAAGACCAAGTGCAAGGTCGGGTGTGTAAAATTGAACTGTAAAATATTTGACCAAGGTGCAGTTTGTGGTAAATTAGACTGAGTCTAAATCTCTCTGACAAAAATTTGACTAAAGCACAGGAATCCAGACTGTAGCTTGATACCCATCGACTCCCACAGTCTCGAATCCAACGATTAAAGCAAAGGATGCAATGCAATCATCCCAGTTCTCCCAATCCCATGCTTGGACATGACCTCGACAAAGAAAGCCTAACCATGAAGGGCCAACGCGAATGTACCTCATCGAATCCAGTTTCTTCCTGGCCGTCGTAGTAATGCATTGCAACCTCAAGGCAATAAAGAACTGGTCCTGCGCTCTCTGGAATGGCATCTGAAATGACCTTTTGGTACTTTGTGAAGGTCACTTGTCGCCATCCATTCACAGGATCGTCGTTGTTGCACACCACGAACCCTTCAACGTAGTTGAACGTTTTGCCTTCCGTGGATATCAGGTTTTCTTGATCCGATGTAAACCGCCTGAAATCCGCATACAATGCTCTAATCCATCTCACCTGCGGTTTGCTCAAGAGTGTCAAATTGACGACGACATGCGGGATCGCACAATGCAAACAAACGCGTAATCAAATAAGAAAATTAAATGAACGTCTGCCGTGTTTAATCCGGCATGCGTATAAGTTTTTGATTTTGCAGGAGCATCTTCAACAGTTTTGACTTCATGACGGACCTTCGACGGAGCCTTTTCGATTGCAATCCTTGCCTTGGAAACTATTCCAAACTGACCGAGCCCTCCTAGCACGGCAAAGAAAAGCTCAGGGTTCAAGACGGAGCTGCAGTTCACCAATTCACCCCTTCCTGTGTAACATATCATGAAGGGATTGGAGAGAATAATCATAAAGAAGCCTTCAGAGAATGATTGAAGTAAAGATCAATTGATACGCTTAAATGTTGAAATAATTGCGATAACAATTGCAGACATCACAATAATGCCATGATGGATTAAATTCAAACACAAACATGCACGACAACATTTCATGCTGAGGAACATCTAACGAGATCAATGACAAGAACGACCATAATCATCAATGGAAACGCAAAATCCTGATGGCTGTAATAAGATACCTGTCACAACTTCAAGTTGTAGGACGTTGCTGATCACAGGCCCGAAACGGAACGTTTGTCCACCAACGCCTGCAGTTTGCAAGGTTCCACCCACAGAGAGATAGAGGTAATCGGGCCAAGACCTAGGAGCATAGCCTTTCTGCAAGCACGCTTGAAGAACGTCAATCCAGAGCTCACCGCCAGAAGCGTCGACGTAGGAGAGCTCGGAAGAGCCGGTCACACAGACATGGATGCCCTTCAAGCTTGGCATATCAATGACGACTCCGCCGGGAGCCTGTGCCTGGCCATGGATGGAATGGCCGTTCCCTCGAGCGGCCACCGTGAGACCAGGCGAGCGCGCGGCAAAGCGAACCACTGCCAAAATGTCCTTCACGGACGCGGGGAATACCACAGCGAGAGGTCTGTGATGGCACACTCGTCCAAAATCCGTGGCAGCAAACTCTGCGTCTTCGAAAGAAATGCTCCCTTCCAAACTCAGCTCTTCTGCCAGGGCATATCGATCCATCTATACTTCTTCCTGCTTGATCTTTCTCTGCAAGGTTTTGTAGGTTTGTAGATCTTTTCTTGGAGAGCAGTGCTGACAAGGGATGGGGGAGAAGGAAGTAAAAGAATTGATGCAAAGGCGGCCTGAATATTCAGCAAAATTCTACTGCGTTTGCTGCACCTCTTCTTGAAACACAAGAGCTCTCTCTGGTCTCTTAATTACGAGCGGAACAAAAGCTCTATTCCTTAATTCTTCTCACACGAAAGCTCTCTCTCTTAATTACAAGCGGCACAGGGAAGAGATAGATTGTCGATAGCTATGGCAGGCTATCCACTGGAGGTGAAGCAAGCACGGTTCTTCTTCGTCCGCGGATCCGTCCTCGCTGTGCTTGACATCTGCAGACATTCTCTCTCTCTCTCTCTCTCTCTCTCGATACACTAAAATGATAGAATGCACAGCGATGGCTGAAGACGGGAGAAGAGATCAAACGCACAGCCACGCCAAACCAACTCGCGTTTGCTGTAAGGAGGAGTCGCGTGTGGCCGTTAAGTCCGTTCACATATATCTAAGCCTCGTATCGATCGCGATTGTGGAGGAGAGTGAGCCTTTCACATATTTCTCACTCCAAGGACCAAGAGCCATCAATCAATTCGATCCGAAATAATCCAATCACTGCACTCATCATTGCACATATCTTTTCAAATGGCCACTCTAATCGTAATTTTCCTTAAGGGCTTGGTCGCACACCCCAACGATGCAAGACATTGTTCCTAATAGTCTTCACTAAAAACATTTTTGGTAGCAATACATTTTATCATATTTTCTATTTATAGCACTACAAATCTTACATATAATAGGGTTGCAAATCCACTAGTTCAAAATCCAAAGGAAATGTTGTAGTTCACTCTTGATTTTTCGTGACCAATGCTTCATATAATTTTTTTGTTACTAGCAGATATTAAAACCGTTACATTGAAAGTACGGATGGATCTCTGAGCCAAATCATGTGTATTTGTCATTTTTATACTACCCATTTTGTAAACCATTAGGTTTTAAAGTTTCGTCTCAAAATATGAAGGTTTTTTGGAACATCTACAATTTTACATTGAACCTCAATTTTCATGAACTCTGGATTACATCAACAATAAGTGCACACAAAAATACACATCAAAAATCCATTTCACAATGCAAATGCCTAAACTTTTAATTTGATATTTTTTCATAAAAATTACATATGATAATTGGTAGCTTCATATATCAAGAAGGCATACTAAGGTGAGGAGAAGGTGAAATTTGGGGCCAATGGTCCACATAATATGAAGCTTACTTTATGAATCGGCATATGCTTGTCATACTAAGTTTTGACAAATACCATACATAGCTTGTAAAGGGGCCAATTGCAAAATAGGTGCCAATCATAAAATACATTCTCGACAGTAGTGGGGGTTAGTAATACAACGCTTCATGATGACTTGCTGCAACACAAATGCACATGAGGAGTGATTGGATTATGCAAATGTCCACTACCATTGTGCACGACTTCAAGTTCAAGCCCTTATTTTACTATTGGACCTACCTTGTTGATTGTTTGGAGACTGTTAGTTGATATTAGCAAGGCTATTTTTAAACAAATGTGACAATATGTGGGACATCAGTAACGATCATCATACATTTTGAGATTTATTTTATTGCTTCCCCTTGATGTTGCAAACAGATTTAGAGCAAAAGGTGAAATTTTTTTGCATTAGTTGATGGGAGTGTTGTGCATCAATTTAATTGTTCTACTATTGAACCCTCTATCCTAGTCATATCATACCTATATTGCATCCACCAATCCCAAAGGTTGCAAGTAAGAGCTTCAATGGAGGTTGAAAAAAATGTTAGATACATACCATAAGTGTAGATGTATATGTTCAAATACCATTAGATACTTTTGGTAGATGGAAATCCGTATGTGCATCACCATGATTAGTGATTGTTTCCCACTTGCCCAAATGGTCAAGTTCACATAAACTATTTTTTGGCATCCATCATAGTTTCTCTTCATTTGGCACCGAAAGCCTTTTTAGATTCACCATTAATTGAAACCATTAAATGACTACATTTTTTGTCTCCTAACTATCACAATTCCGTCGTTTGGAGACTTTATCACCACCCTTATTTCCCAATCATGTAGTAGGAAGCACTATTGTCTAGCATCAAACATAATGCATCTGGGATGCATCTGTGAATGTGAACTAGTCTGATATGATGAATATATATAAATTAGTAAAAATTGATCCAAGCCAAGTTTATTAATGTTTTTTAGATTCCTTGCTAGTTGATGAAGATTCTACAATGTCATTCTTTCTCATCACTCTTTGGGTACCTTTTTGTCACAACGTTACTTACTCTTGAACTTCTTTTACTTGTCCCCTTCTTATCATGATTAGCTTTGGCATTTGTGAGCATGTAGCATCCTCACTTCCATTTCAAGTATTTGGTCACGTCTCCCTTCTAAGGGCATGGTACTCCATTGTTTGAAAGTGAGACAAATGGGACTTAACTCTATTCAATGCCATGACCATGTAGGAACCATTGTGTAGCCACTCGATCCTTTTGTTCCTTGGTAGCACAAAACCATATATGCAATTTGCATGCTTGTTAGCATTGCTTCTAATTCTATTTTGACTCTAATTCAATATAGATTCAAAAGTTGGAATGTGCCACAAAAAGGTTAAGTTGAGACACAACTAGAGCTTACACAAAACTTGGAGAATTGCATTCTAGTAAAGAGCTATCTGAAGAAGAGATCTTCCATACATAAAGCAAGTGTTTATGTCATGGGATTGTAATAATAGGGATGCCAATGACTATCAATTGACAAGTAGATTATTTTTTGTTTTATCCACACATGTATCACATAAATGCTTACATATTCTTCTATATTTCATTTTGGACTAGGAATCTTACTTATATTGTATCTTTGTTAACCATATCCTTATTTTAAATACTCGGAACACATTAGATAACTAGGGGGTGGGCGTTTGAGCTTTTTCCAAACAATTAGTAGAGTCAAGAGTCTTGGTTCCCCTTCAATCCTTTTAGTAGTCAATTTGGGAGAGACTTTATAATACATTAATGCTAGGCTATTCTTAATTAGTAGAGGAATATCTTTTTAGCAAAGAAGTGCCTAAAAAAGTATATTGCTAATCAACCTAAAATTAATAAGGTTATGGATTATGCAAATGTCACATTGAGTATGTTTATAAAGTGTTTCAAAGCGAATGTGTAGGTGTACCAATGTAAGGTCTTGTGTACTCAAGATCATTGAGAACCATATTCCTCCTCTATCCCTAAAGAAATCCAAATCATATGTTCACTTGACTTTGATATCACTTTGATTAGTTGCATGATCTAGACTTTTTGATTGTGTGATCAAATGTCTTGACTTATCAAGAATTATTAAAAAACCATTAGGGGTTCCATAATATAATATACTCTCCAATGCATCATATGGATGTTCTTTGAAAGCCTGAAGAGTCCTAAATTACAGTGCAAAAAAAAAAGGTTATCCATTGGTACATACAAGGACCACTTACATTAGATACCCTTCTAGTACAGAAATGATAATGACATTATACCAAATGAAGATGATGTTACAACACCTCTTGCCTTCCATATCAATGCATGCTTAGAGCTATTACACCACTTGCAAGGTCAATTGTACATTAAAAAGTAACACGTTTGGACTTCAAAACTGTAGCTCCATCACCATTGTTCTTTTCTTGAAAATGGAAAGCATGTTACTCAATTACCCTCATGGCTAATTGTTCTATCATTAAAGCCAACAAAATCAATGGGCCCTTCAATATTTCATGTATGAGATTACATGATATGTGATTTGCTCCGTTTTGCTTTTGTCCTTAAGAACAAAAAAAGTTAGTAACTTGCATAGAATTAACATTTGGAAGGTCATTACAAATGTCACCTATGGGTAAATAGAAATATTCCCTTTGGAGGGGTGCGTTAATAGTAAGATAATAAAATATTAGAATATTTTAAAATATGGTTTAGCTCTTGTTCCCTAGTGAACTTTTGTAAATACTAAAGCTTGAAGAAAAGCTTCTAAGTGTAGGTTAGCAGCGCCCTTGTCACGCTCATTTATTATGCTTTATGTAAACTTATATTAAGTGGCTTGGTGTAATTCGCAAAAAGCTCATGACCAAACACCAAAACCATCATCCATAGCTAGGAAAAGCCCCGTTTAAATAGCTTTAGTAAGCTTAGCATGCATATCACTCCACCAAACTTTGATAGGAGTTATATAGTGGCCTTTATGGGCATGGTCATAATAAGTCTCACCCCACTATGATTAAGAATTTTGGTTGTATGTTATGCACATAGGTTAGGATCTTAGAAAAGCAATGCTACACAAACTCTACATCTATTTGGAGTTGACCTTAATCTTGATTAAATTCTCTCTATTGCATTTAACAAATTTACCCTCCTTTTGTTGGAATGAAAGTCTTAGCTGAAATTCCTTGATTAGGTAAGAGGGAACTCGTGGAATATTTGATTAAGTAGGAATTTAGTTGTCTTTAACAACAATCTTATTAATGAGATGGTTGTGCAAGCAAGTTCCTATTTAGAGGCTCTATTAAAGGCAACAATGATAAAAAGAGTAAACGGTCAAGTAAGACTGCTATGGGAAGAAGACAAAGATAAAGCACTATAGAAAGTAACATGCATGCTATGGGAAGAAGATAAAGATAAAGTACTATTGAAAGTAACATGCATGCTATGCCATGTTGAGGGATTAACTATGCATGAGAGAAAAATATATAACTAGATTAGTTTGCTTAGCTCCTCTAATCTCTAGCTCTAATCGTAAGAGGGGGAACCATTTGGGGCTAACCAAAGCATTTGATTTATGTGTCTACTTCATGTCTCAAAGATTTACCCTTTTATGTTGACATGCTATACATTCATGCCTATGGTCATGAATAGTTGTTGTCAAAACAAGTGTAGCCTCCCAAAATAGCCGATGTGTATTTAGATTCCACATTAAGTACCCATTTTATTGTTAAACCAAAAAAAGTCTAACCAACAAAAACACATTAAAATAAATTCTTCGGAGCATTAATTCACAAGTAATGAGATTTGGAGGGCATTTCTTGGAGCTGCCATGAGAAGAAGCTCCTCTCAAATTCTTTAGAGCATTAAGTCACAAGTAATGAGATTTGGAGGGCATTGATTTGGAGCTTCCATGAGAAGAATCTCCTCTCAAATTTGAGTGTTGCAACATTCATCAACAAAGGAGTTTCACAACCTTTCTTGTAAGGGCAAAGTAGATAAGTTGGTTGCAATAAAATTTGGTTCTATTACCTTTCGAAGACTATACATTTTGTGGAAAAAAGATAGCACATATATTTAACAATTACTCTTGTATGAGTTTCATAACTAGAAAAATAAATAGAAAAAGATGGCACATATATTCAACAATTGCTCTTCTATGAGTTTCATAACTAGCAAATTTCGAAGAAAAATATAGCACATATATTTAACCATTGCTCTTGTATGAGTTTCATAACTAGCAAATTTTGGGCTATCTTCAAGGTTTAGCCTCAATGCTCAAATTTGAGCTACTTTTGGGATGAAATGCCACTTGTTTTAGGGTTGGCATTCATGCAATTATCAACTTTGGCTAAAAAGATACCCACCCACACCCAACATGAGCACAAAGGCGAGCTCAACATAAAAGATCTTTCTTACATTGATGAACATGATGGTAGAGACTTTGATTCTCTAGAGAACAATCATTTAGTCCTATGTTTGCAACATAATTGTGATAAGACATAACATTAGCCTATGTACTCTCATTGACCATGAAAGGGCCCAGACACGTGCAAGTATGTGAACCTCATGTGTGTTAGTAAATTGACCAAGGTGTCAATTGCTAGTTGCAAATCACATGTGATGGATCATAGCCCATTTTGATGCCCTAGGCTTGCATTTATGTGAAAAAAGAGGCAAAAAATGCTTAGAGGAGATAGAAAGGAACATGAAGGACTCATAGCAATATCATTCTAGACGTGTAAAAACTTATTGTAGTAAATATTTAAATCCTTCATGTTGAGAGTATCAAGCCCCCACAAGTGAACCTTGCAAAGTTGCACTCTTTGGCACACAATATTGTGGCATATCATGAATGCTATTGTACTCTTTTAAAAGTTGTAGGACTTGGGGCTTGGGTCCCATTTCTTTTGAAAACACTTTTTCTTTATTTAACAAATTTAAGAAAGGCTCTCCTAAAGAATTGGGGCAAATATTTAGAGCTAGGAATCAACCTATGAGAAATATGGAATCAAGGTAGTAAAATGAATGAACATGTGTACTTATCTCTTGGACTTGCATTGTGGTTTAGATGGGACTTCTTGGAATCAACTCACTACCCTTTGAAAGTGGGGTACTATGCTAACTTGTCATTGTTATGCAAACATGGCAAGAATATGTTCATGTGCAATAATAGACCTTGTTCTCTCTCTAGTTGTCATGAGACAAGGTAAGGGTCCACCATTACTATAAACTTGTGTGTGTCTTGTTCACCACCCAATCGATGACTTCCTTATGGATCAATTGATCTACACAAGGCATGACTCTTAATGCTACCATAGAGCTTTTCTTTGATTAATCTTCCAAGAGCTATATATTTTCTATGCTATTATTACTTACCATTTCCAAATGAGATTCTTCTTGAAAAATCTTGACCATAATGGTAATAAGAGTGTTTTTCCACAACCCCCATTTGAAATGCACAAGAACCATCAACGAGCCAAAAATAGCTCTAACTCAAGAAAATGGGTATTCCTTTGTGAAAGTTTCATAACTTTTGCAAACAAGTGAAAGTTTGGATCATTAATTGATTTGTTTAGCATATTCAGAACCTGTAGGGTACACCACAAGGGAATGGACTGATTATGATGGTTGATTCCGATGAAAAATATTAGCGTTGCTACTGGCATCATTATTAGTGTTGCTATGCTATTAGCATGCTAATTTTAGTTTGCAACACTAATAGTGATGCTAATAGTGACACTGATAGCGACGCTAAGACCGATAGCGATGTTGCTCTGAGAAAAAAAGTGCGAAAAACCTAAGCATGACATTTTTCGAAACCATTCACAAAAGGGAACGAGAGAGAGAGAGAGAGAGAGAGAGAGAGAGAGAGAGAGAGAGAGAGAGAGAGAGAGAGAGAGAGAGAGGGAGGGAAAGGAAAAGGGAAAGGAAGGGAGAGGAAGAGAGAGGAAGAGAGAAAGAGGAGAAGGGAAACAAAGAGGGAAGGAATGGGAGGGGAAGAGAGAAATAGAGAGATGGAGGGAGGCAGAGAGAAGGACGGTGTGTGAGAGAAACAATGAGGAAGAGAGGGGGGACAGAGAAACAAAAAGAGAGGAAGGGAAGGAAACAAAGAAAGGAAGAGAGAGAGAAAGAGAGGTAGAGAGAGAAATAGAGAGGGAGGAGAGTGAAAAGAAGAGGGAGGGAGGAAGAGATAAATAAAGACATGGAGGAAAAGAGAAAAAAAAAGAGAGAGATGTAGGAAGAATGATATAGAGAGAGAGGAAAAGAGAAAAAAAAAGAGGGAGAGGCATGAAAAGTGATATAGAGAGATGGAAAGAAAGATTGAGGGAAAAATAAAGATAGAAAGGGAAAGAGAAATAGAGAAGCAATGAGAGAATAAGAGAGAGGGGAAAGAGAGAAAAGTAGTGGGAGAGAGAGAGATATCGGAGAGGGAGGGAGACATTACTTCTCATTTCTTTGTTTTTTAAGTATCTTATTTTCTCTGTTTACTTTTGTTTATAGAGAGATGCGTTGAAGGAGAGGGGGAGAGGGGGAGAGGGAGAGAGAGAAGTAGAGAGAGGGAGGGTGAGTGAGAGAAACAATGAGGAAGAGAGAGGGGGGAGAAACAAAGAGAGATGAAGGGAGGAAAACAAAGAAAGGAAAAGAGAGAGAGAAAGAGGGGTGGGGAGAGAAATAGAGATTCGCATGCAATCACATTGACTCCACCTTTCTAGGCTTTACATAAGAGCCAAGGAATCTTCAGCTCAGTCTTGCTATGGATAGCATGAATCCATTTGGTCTCTGCTCAACTTCTTATAGTGTGTGGCCTATAGTCCTTGTAAACGACAACATCTAGCCATGGCTTTCTACAAGAAGAAGGGGCACTTGATCCTTAGCTTGCTCATTTCTAGGTGCTGTAAAGTAAAAAACATGGATGCCTATCTCTCTCCATTAGTTGATGAGCTCAAGATTTTGTGGGAAAAGGCGGTAGATATGGAAGACACGAGCAAGCATGTTGGTGAGTAGTCCGCTAATATATGAGCCATTCTTATGTGGACCATGCATGACTTTTCAAGATTCGGAGAGTGCTCACATAAATTAGCTTCCATTTGCTGGTATCTAACATGGCTCACTCATGTTTGTGTTGACTAGATAGGGATATTGTGACAAGTTTGGTTACCTCAGGTTATCATGCATACCCATTGTGTGAACCACAATTAGACTCTCAAAGGTCACAAACCATGAAGAAGATGGTATATTTGGGATGCACCGCTTTCTTGCTGGAGGGCCATGAATTGAGGGCAAGGTTTTTTGGATGACCTCTAGCACGAATGAATGCCTAAAGCAGGTATGAGTTGAAAATGGTCCATGAGGAGTTTCTTCCAAGCGGAATGCGATACTTCTAAGTTTTCTATAAGTTACCATATTGGACCCACTTATAGATCAACCATTTGTTGGATCCTATGCATATTATGAAGAATGTGGACAACTTATTGTGAAACCATATCATAGAAAAGAGAGTCACTATAAGGGCATGGATGGATTTGAAGGAGGTAGGCAAGATGGAGTTGAGCTTTGATGGTTGCTTGCAACTACCTCATACTCCTTAGGTCCTATCCACTAAAGAGAAGAGTGCTTGGTGAAGCAAATTATTAGGTCTATTTGCATCCTAATCGGTATGATGCATTCCCTCAGGTCTGTTTTTTCTAAAGATGACCAACTAACAAGACTAAAATCCTATGATTGGCATAAGATATGCCACGTTTGTCTCGACCTTGATAGCAAATACAATCAGTATTTTACTATTTTGTGTTGATTTGATGTTCGTAATGCTTTAAATTTCTAGTAGTTGGCACTATTGATCGCGATTGCGGGGTGTCTCACTCTAGAGATACGTTCAATGATTTATAAGTTGTTGAATTTAGTACAATGGATCTCATAGAAGGAGATCAAGGCATCCTCTATTAAATCCATAAGGCGGGGAGCAATGGAGATGGTCTGTCTCTTTGAGAAGTATTAGCCCACGAGTATACTCACGATACAAACTCACCTCCTAGTACATCTTGTGGGATGAAGTGCAGATTGTGGGACCTATCCATACCCAATGGATGTTCTTCTTGGAGTGCTTCATGAAAATATTGAGGGGCTTTGTGCAACAACGAGCTTGTCCAAAAGATAACATAGCTGAAGGTTGGCTAGTGTCAGAGGGATTAGTGCATATTTCAAAGTGGCTTGCTGACTCTTTGCTGATGGTGGATTCAGATAACAATATGCTATGGACATTGAAGGACAATGATGGAATGAAAGGAGATGTGGTGGTTAGAAATGGAGTAGAAAAGAGGATGGATTATGCCATGGAGGAAAAAGTGAATTGCTTTTGTATGTTGCATCATGGATCCATGAAAAAGTGACTCGGTAGGTACGAGCAGGTTTGAAGAGAATGAGAGGTAGCATGATTAGAATTTCGGCACAACACACACTATTGACCAATTCGATATCCTGAGGGCATGGAGGAGATACCTCGGTTCATGCCTAAAGCTTTGACCGTAGCTTTGCATGAAGGGGTAGATGTCTATAGGGAGGAGTGTGAATTCTAGAGGGAATATGGTTTAAAGGTGATTGTATACTTTTTGTGTTATTGTATCTAGATTTTATACGCAATGATTAACCTAGCCGTTTAGATGTACAGTACAAAATCTACAATGCAGTGTGGTCACATGGGTGACATTTTTGAGTTGAGTGCATCGACAAAATGTGCTCCACAATGGATTGTGATGTCATGGTGAAGTTTGAGCAAGAGAGTCGACGACGACCACAGATTCCCAAATATTGTAGTAGATGAGATGGTGTAGTTTACAACTTGCAAAGTGTTATCTCAGTGGATTAGCATAGCTTCTCCATGATCATATTTGATGTACAGTGGTTTAAAGTGGTATTTGAAGGAGTAAGGAGAATTGTTCGGTGAGGTTCATTTGAATTTTTGTAAGTAGATTTTGAGAAAAGAGGTGACATACTTGTATGTGATATTGAATAGGTATTATTCTATCCAAATCCCTGATAACCTTGTTGGTGGTATGTTGTACCATTAATACCTCGAAACACTCGAGTATATGATAAAAGCAATGTCTCCAGCATGCACGAGGAGAATATACATGTAGAGGAGTTGACGTTACAGGGGGTGGAGTGTGAGAAGGGCTTGGAGTGTACAGAGGAGACAAGCATGGGTAATGTAGACAAAGAAACAAGAGGCCAATAAGTTTTCGAGAATGAAATGAACTCCTCTTTTTATGGATATATATATATATAGCTTCCAATGCATGTTAAGCTATGCCAAAACCTTGACATGGAGTTGTAGGGCCGGTTGTACTTGTGTCCACTTGCTCAATTCCTTGATAATTTACTTTTAAGGAGACTTTAGTATATTTGTTTTAATTAACATCCTTTTTTGTAGAGTTATGTTATTGTGCTTTACCTAAATCCTTAAATTGATTACACTAACATCGTTTTCCGATTGTGTAGGTTATCTTGATGATACCCAGAGAGCAGGATGAGTCGAGAGTTGACAAATGAGAAGCTACATGAGATCTTCATGTGTATATTTCCAGATCAAATGGCCCATTTTAGAGATATGGCAGAGCAAGTTTTATCTCATTCATCGTCTAGCCATTCTGCATTGTCTATCTCAGTATGCTCTAATGCTTTGAACTACAATATATGCGGAGTAGACACTCTAAATTGGCTTTGGAGGAGGGAGGCTTAGGGATAGCTCGCTCAATTAATAGAGGGGATGGTTGTGGGAGATATTGTGGAGATGCAAATATTGTGACCCCACAGCCGATTGCTACTCCTTGTTCTCATACCGATGGCTTAGGAGGGTGTTGTGGAGGCACCAATGCAATGTTCTCATACCGATGGCTTAGGAGGGTGTTGTGGAGATGCAAATATTGTGACCCCACAGCCGGTTGCTACTCCTTGTTCTCATACCAATGGCTTAGGAGGGTGTTGTGGAGATGCAAATATTGTGACCCCACAGTCGGTTGCTACTCTTTGTTCTCATACCGATGGCTTAGGAGGGTGTTGTGGAGGCACCAATGCAATGTCTTTATCAGTCAGTCTAGTGGACACTTATTACCTCTAGGGTTTGTCACACCTATAGGGATGTTTACTCTTGTGACTCTAATTTTTTCTTAGTCGTCTGCAAGTGGCACCCCTTGGGTGCTACTTTAAGAGATATCACCTCTCTAGGTATGCCAGATAGGTAGGGATCTCCTGATTATGCCCAAGAGCATAGTCCTAGGTGGAAGAGGGCACACCACCTTAGATGTACCCTAGTAGGGTACAGATACCTCATGGATGAGAAAATAGGTACCATAATCATGAATGATGAGGAGAGGAGGGTGATGTCTCGCATGAGAGAGTTATGCAAACAAGTATTTAGGCACAATGTTTCAAACCATTGGAAAAATGTATCGGAGGGGAGCAAGGACTATGTGGTAGCATCCTTGCACAAGGAGTTTCCAGTATCTATGGTGGTAGAGAGGTTTTCCATAGGATGGATGATAGATTGTATGCGTGTATACATATCACACAGACTATTAGATATGCACAAGGCAATTAAGAGTGGTGCTTCAAAGCCTAAGTAGTTAGATACAAAGAATTGGTGAAAACTCAGGAAGAAGGTCACAGACTCTCCAAGAAAATGGTGGCAACAAGGAGAGGTAGCAAGGGCATGATTAGAGGTAGGGGTCATGCATCATCTAAGGAGTGGCTACCATAGAATTTATTTGGAGGATTTTGTAAGTTTTCTTTTGGTTGTTTTCACTTTCTTATTTAGAATACCACTTGTATTAATAACCTTATTTCTAATAATGTTACTCTATTTTCTTTGCAATACTCCATCACAAACCACAATCCTACAGGTTTAGAGACTCAGTATATAGAGGGACACGGTCTGAGTGCACTCATCAATAGATTGTATACATATGGTAGCCTAGTAAGCATGCCTCTTTCTTATTTTCAATCATTAGTTTTTTTTGTGATGCATTATGTATTGTGGATTAATCTCTGGTTGTTTATATTACAAGTCTGTTCGATACTCCATTGCATCGAGATGAGCTCTTGGATGACGAGGAGCTGTAGCAGTCGCTTGGATTTGTGGAGTGTATATCCTTTCCTTTTTTTGGTCCTATGATCCATGCAAACTCTTTTCATGTGGCATTCCTTGGATATATTTCTCATCCTTTGTATAGACTCACATTTTGCGATATTTATAGATACATTTTCCTGTTTGTTTTGGACTCTCCTCTTTATTGTTCCATGTAGTTCTATGAGTTGTCATCATTGGTATTGTACTTATTTGAATATTGAATCAATTACTCTTTTTTTTCTAGCATCTCATGATGCACGTGTCTCGATGATGATTGTGTACTCAATTTATAATTGTTTTATGGAACATTATTCGGCACATGGTACTGGAAGGTGGCAAGGCAACATGTTGCCTTGCAACTTAATTTTTTTTCTCTATAATAATCACTATTAGCATTATTGATTTACTACATGCATTGCTATCAACATCAGTAAATGCATTGAAAAGTGTCGGTGCTAGTTTTGCTATTTACGTAGTGATACTAATAGCGACGTATCTCTAGAGACATGTATACAAACTTTTTTTAGCAAAGATAAGGGAAAAATTTTAGATGAATATTTTTGTCACTTTAGGCCTTGATATATGGCCTATTTCTTGTAGTGATAAAGGGGTTGAAAAGGTAGCATCCCTCGGGAAGGATGATAGTCACATCCCCTATTAAGTAGCATTTTTTTGGCAAGAATCTACCATGCTAATTTCATTCCACTTCAATTGATTACTGTAGATATTTTAATATTCTAATGCAAACTATCCTTCTTTTGTTATGCCAATGAAACCATTCTACCCTTCTACAAGCATGACACGTTTACATCCATGTATGTGGCTAAATGTTTTTTCTGCAACTCCTTTATGATTGAGTGACATGCCCTTGGTTCCAACTCAACAAACCCACAACCTACATGGAAAGATCGAATACATCTTTTTTTAGGGAACATCAAAAGGTGTATTAAATTATAAAAAAAAGGAGGGAATATTTTTACATAGCTTTTTATTAGGAAGCTAACCTTATCCTTATACTAGTTACAACATAATCTGGGCCATGTTGGCTAGATAGTATTTAGCTTCTCTTGCATTATTAGGCTAATTGGTAATATTTAAGATATGTGCTTAGGACTCCTTGTTGATGCCCTACATCTTCATCTACATGTCTCTCAAGATAGTAGTTAGGTCCATGTTGACTACATAATAGAGAGCATAAACTTTCCTTGCCTTGACTAATATCCATTTGAGATGCTCCTTTACTTATGTTTTCCTCATATATTTTGACTTGTTAGGAAATATTAGTCTTAAATCCAATTGACGGTTCAAAAAATTGATTATTAAACAAATTTTTTCTCTTGCTTTTCTGAATATTCCACAAATAGTAGCTTCTCAACCATGTCCCATAGTGGCTAGTATAGATGAAGTAGAAAAGAGGAGGCTTTAGGGGGGTCAAACTTCTTGGCAACAATAAGGACATGATACTAAACCAATTCCCATATAATACCAATGGAGTTGTACACAATGACAATTCACATATAATACCAATGGAGTTGTACACAATAACAATGAGTCCACTGTGTTAACACAATGAGTCCACTGTGTTAACACATTCTCATTCTTGATGCCATGAAATTTTTGTCATGTTGGAAGCCTACAATGCTAGGCATCAAGGCATTGGAAGCTCTAGTAAAGAAATTTTTGTGGTTTGGAAATGGGGATAAAATCAGAATAGGGCTTGGGCTACCCAACGTGGAAATTATAGCTCTCGTACTTGTTGCAAAATGGATTGTTAAAAGCTCTTTTCACAAAGGAGAGGACACATAATCATGATTCACCATAGTTGTTTTTCAAGTGAAAGATATTCTAAGGTGGAAAGGCTTAGATTCAAGCAATAGCATTCGAACATGCATATTTTATCATTAATGATTGTGTAGCCTTAACTAGAAGCTTGTGGCAAGACTAGCAACATTACAAGGAACTAACATGCTTATCCCCTATCCAAAGCTTCACATTACCTTGGAGTAACCATGATTCTATTTAGTTTAGTTGCTTCCACTAAGACATTGAACCAAAAGACCTAAGAAAATCGTAACTTTTGTTCAAAGTAGGTCTTAAAATGTGGAAAGGCATTGGGGACTTTGTTAATCTAGGTTGGATTATCAAGCCTTGATTGAGAGACTTCTCAAACTTTTTTGAATTAGAGCTTCACCTCATAAGAACCAAGATGCATTGCTAGGGACCACACCTCATAAGGGAAATAAACCTAAACCTAATGTTCCACCCTAGAGGCATTTGGTAGCAAGGGACAAACCATTACTTCCTCTTCCAAATGTCTCGACTAATAAAGGCCACCTAACCCACAACCTTAATCAAGGTGGGCACTTAGCTAGTCCTCCCATCAGTGGCACTACAAGTCAACACAACTATGAAATAGCAACACCCTAGTGGCATTTCTAGCAAGGGGACAAACCATTACTTCCTCTTCCAAATGTCTCGACTAATAAATGCTACCTAACCCACAACCTTAATCAAGGTAAGCAGTTAGCTAGTCCTCCCATCAGTGGCACTACAAGTTAACACAACTATGAAATAGCAATATTCAGCCTAAAATAATCTGGCTAAGATTGTTAAAAGCTATATGGACCAACTCAAAGAGCAAGTAAGATTAGGATTGGGGTTGCCCTCTGTCATCCTAGTTGCTCCATTAAATGTAAGACAATTCTATATCTTCTTATGCCCTACAAAGTTAATAACAAGATTCTTGGTATTTTGTAGATGTTAATTCTACCTTACTACTCTTCTGCACGTGGTTTGAAAGAAATCTTGAATGGAGAAATATATAGGTCACCTCCAATAGTGTGGACATGGCTAAGAAGCGATTATTTGTAAAATTTATAGTGTGGACATGGCCTATTTATAAATATCCTAATCAGTAAATTTTTCTTGAATAAACACAACCCTTTTCTATTCAATCTGTAAGTAACCCCTTTATATTTTTTGTATGTAAAAAATGTATAAAAATAGTATTTTAAAAACCCCTTATTTTGAACTCACGTTACATATACATATATTCATGAGTGACCCCCCCCCCGAGGTCATCTCTTGGATTCTTTCCATGAATGATGACACTCTATTGGATTCTTTACCAAAGATTATTGGTTGCAATCGATGGCACTCTATTGGTTACAACCATGCATTAAACCCACCACTTCTGTTTAAGATTTGATCTGTTGTAGGTGTGGGAAATGGCAAAGGGCATTGTTTGGAACGGGCACATGTGGGGAACTCATCTAAGGGCAATGTCACATGCACTAATTGCTGTATAGTTTGGATTTAGAGCAAGTAAAGTAAGTTGAATGTGGCACCTTGTTTAAAAGGCCAACTTTACTTGTTGCACATTGGAAATATATAGTCATGCGTTGGAGTCGCCAATGCTTGGGAAAAACCTATGTTTAATATAATCCCATTTTTAAAGGTTAGGATTTAGTTCTAGAACCGAATCGAAGAGATGAGGAAACCTTCAAATATAGGCATTTTTACGTGTTAAAAATTTTCAATTGAAAGGTTTTGAACCTTTGCGGGAAAAAGAAATCGAGCACAGTGGCAGGACCCTAGCTTATATCCGTCACACGCGCCACTATTTTGGGCACGACCAAAAAATAAACGGGAATCTATAAGGTCCATGATGCACTTACAAAAAGGGCGCGCCAGGGGCCGGGCTTTTCCTTTTCTCGGAAAGCGCATCGCAGCCGTCCAACCATCGGTGTTTCGATCATCTGACGGCGTGATGGGGCGCTGACAAAGCCGGCTTCCTTTCTTTTCTGCTGACCTGGCCGGTCTCTGACTGGTGCCGCGCGGGCCCCACCCAGGATTTAAAGAAAAAGCTTTCTTTTTTCACTGTTTTCTTTTTGTGTTTTGGGGTGACGTGTCCTGGTAAGTTGTGGGGCCGCATGACCGTTCACTCAATCTGCCTCTCTCCCAGAGCCCAGAGACGAGAGGCCGTGATCATTCACGCCCTCGGCCGGTTCCACGTGACGAAGCAACGGACGGGCGTACCGGCGTTCGCCGGTGCAACCGGTCGCGCAAGGCCCGAACAGTGACGTCACGGGACGACGAGAGGCTGGATCGCGTCAGGATCTGGAGCAAGATCCTCATTTCGTTTCTTTTTAGGGGGGGATACTTTTTTTAAAAGTGATAAAAATTGGCCAATTATTATTTATTGTGATTTTCGGCTACGTCCCCGGACGGCTGGGACGCTTGCTCCTTCGATCGAAGACCCAGATTATCGATATGAAGTGTTGGGCTTTGTGTTCTCGCAAATCTTGTACCCAAGTCCCATTCAATTCGGCATGAAAGGTCGTCACCCTCGTCGTGCCTTTCCAAGCCCAATCTTCCTTGTTTTGGGATTTTGTATCCCCTCCCAAATCCTCCTTGTTATACCTTAGTAGGGCATCATCCATCACTCACCCCCCTCGAAATGTTCTCTCTCTCACATTACCCAAACGATTTCAATTCTATCTATCGCCTTGGTTTTAACTTGGAAGAACAAATGTGTTGTCTTTTCTCATCAAATGTGTTGTTAGTATCTTTCTTGGGCCATTCACATGGAATAGCACTCTCATGGAATGGCACCCCTCTTTTGTGTGACTCACATGGAATGGGCATTATTGTGGTCAAAAGTTGATGGACACAAAACAACACCACATGGGCGATAGTTGCCAGTTGGTTTCATGACCAAATGTTGACATTACGAGTCTGAAATTGCATGTGAGATGGTCTTCTTTGCTTTAAAACAATTAAATTTGGAATTCTATTAAGTAGAATATTTCAACATCTTAAATGATGGGGCTTGCAAGGCAAAACCCAAGCATGACACTTAAGCACTTTATAAACATATCTATTAAGTCGTAAGTTATCAAACCAAAATAGACTTTTATTCTTAACATGACTTAACCACTCCACTATGATGAGACGTACACAAGGGTTCTTGAATAAAATATTATTCTCGAGTAGCCATATTGTCCTAACTACTACTCTAACAATATTCCAAACCAACCGAAGTTTATCATCTACCTTGCCCTTATCACCAAGGGAAGGTTTACTTGGAGGAAGATACTGCATGTTAGTAGATGCTACAATTAACATGGGGACAAAACCTGAAAGTAGAGTTTCTCTTACCCTACTAGTGGGTTTTCCTTTGAAGACTGTGAGAGAACACATAGGCATTACTAATACCCTCTAGATATTGGTGTGTACAAATGTCATGCTAAGAATACATGGCACATGTTTCCTTTCACCTCTCCAAACTTTTGTTTCTTATGTGTCTTCTCCAATGTTCATTATTCTATTATGGGCAAAAGGCAAGCTCTAACTTCTCTTTCATTATGCTCAATTTAGTGAGGCCCCCATTCACACACCTCTCACACACGCACCCCCTCCCCCCCCCCCCCCCCCCCGCCCCACACCCACCCACTTGCACACAAGTCAATGCACACATGCACATGCATATAGGCACACTCTCCATATGCGCACACATATATACATGTGTGCATGTACATGTGCACCCACAATCTCTATCCCTGAGTATGTCTTTTCCTCTTTCAATCACTATTACATGCCCACATCATTATCATGAGTATATAAGATCTTATTTCATGATGTCTTCTCACCACTTGACTTTGTGCTAGTGTCTAGTACTACAATTGTATAATATTTGCCTATATATTGTTGTCTACTACCTCAATGAGACCTCAATATTACTATTTTCTAACCAAACTTCAAACATTTAAGCCATCCTCTATGCATGCTCATGTTTTGGGAGATGTAATTACTTTATCTTTGTGATGGCTTGCAATTGAGATATATTGAGGCAAAGTCATGATTTTAGATTAGTCATGGGCATTTTCATGTAAATAATCTTACCATTACATTTAAGCGGTTGTGTCATATTCAATGATAGAATGGCCACTTTGTGATGCCAATGTATTCATATCTCTAAGCACCACCTTTTCTTGTTTCGATTATGCCCTTCTTGTAAATCTCATATTCTATGAATAACCAGATTGAGGTAATATAGTTTGAGCTTTTTGTCCCCTCCCTCACATTCATTGCCATCTCTCTCTCTCTCTCTCTCTCTCTCTCTCTCTCTCTCTCTCTCTCTCTCTCTCTCTCTCTCTCTCTCTCTCTCTCCATTCAAAATGATAGCCACTAATACCAAAGACCATGGGTGTCTACTTATACTTATGGGGGAATTCATTGGCAATTATGAGTACTTAAACTAGTAAGTAATAAATGCATTTTGGACAACTTATTGATGTATAAGAAATAAATCTTAAGTCCTCAAGTGGCACATACATGCGTCACATATGAGGAATTTGTATGTAATACATGTACGTACACACACACACATGCACACACACGCACACACGCACACATCTATACAATATGTACCCACCCACCATATACATGTTTTTGGTTTAATAGCTTCCATAGTCTAAATCTCTGGGGGAGGGGGGTGCACCTAAGGGGTGCACTTGTAAAAAAACCATATGTATAGCGTGTGTTCAAAGGGTATTAAGAAATATCCTTTCTTTACATGCTATAAGGCCATAAAATGACCCCTTTTACTTTACTAAACTTACATATTTTTTTAAATTGTAATTAAAATATCTCATTTGCATATATAATCTTATAAATTTTACAAATAAAATATCATTTCTTTTGAACTCACATGGTATCTTACATGTCCTATAAGGTGCACTCCCTAGGATCTAAACAGTGTTTGTAAAGGAGTGTGCAAGGCTATTATATTTGAATCATGGCTTGAATGGAATGGTTGGGTCAATAAATTGCATATAATCTTGAATATTTCTATGACTATTAGTAGTGACCTTTTTATACATCGATGACTACGAGAGAGAGAGAGAGAGAGAGAGGAATCGATGGTAAAGAGGCCAATGCATAATCAAATTGGGATTCTACTTCATCTTCCTCTATCATTATCTCTACACTCCCTCCATTAGCTCCCAAATTAGCCTATTGATTCCCTAATTTGCTGATATCAATTTTCTTCTCATCCCCTATTTAGAATCACTATCATCTTCATCACTATTACATCCCTATTCCTTTTACTCTCCATCCTTAACAAACCCAAAGATGCATTAAGCCTAACTTTGTCTTCCAAATCTAGAAGTATCATATTACTCCCTTTCTTATCATTCTGCTAAGCTCTGTTAGAGAATTATTCTCAAATCCAAGCTAAGATATTCCCCTTGCTTTGCCAAACTCTGCATATTTCTTTTTGTCTTGTCCTTTTTGCCTTGCCAAGCTCCACTTCAAGGGACATATGAGTCTAAAAGATATTAGAAGGATTGAAGAAGGAACAATGTAATGAATGCACTAGAAGAGTTTGTGTCTTCACAATAGCCCCCAAGAAAAGGAGCGCTAGAGTTGGGCAGCAAGAGGTCACACGAATGAATGAGGTTCCACTAGCTTAAGCCCATGTGCCCACATTTGCATCTAGGATCTATGCTCTCTCTACAATGCTAGTTGAAGTATTAATTCATAATGAGAGAATTAAGATAACATTGAATAACTACTTGAGTTTCCAAAATCCTTATGGATACCTGGGACTAAGTAGATGGATGATAAAGTAGTTGCTTAGGAGGGGATTTACAGAAGCAACATTTCCTCCCATGACGGAACTAAGTCCATACATGACATGCTATTTAAATTGATTAGATTGTCTTTGCTTGCAACAATGAGAAATTCTTTTAGTAGCTATAAACAACCATCACTTGAGGTTACAATTAAAACGATAATAGAATTAGTACCCACTCGTTTTCTTAAAGAAAAGATAGTAGAATAAATAGTATACACGATTATTTCAAGCCTAAAAGAAAACCTAGGTCTAAAAAGAATAAAATAACCTTGATGGTCCCTTTGAGTCTAAACACTCAAAGGGCCTCCTTCCAAAATCTCTTACAAAGGAATGCTTTTTATGACCCTAGAGCAAGCCATTATGATGAATCCTTGTAACCTAAAGTAGAGGCTAAGATAGAGGAAGACCTGACCTCAACAAGATATGTACTTGAACTTAGAAACAATTGAAGTTCCAAGGGAAAGGATCGACTAACTAAGGATGCTATAACAACCCCAAGATCAACTTTCTTTCCAAAGAAGTGGATTAAGGCCTACTTTAAGTTCATGACTACTTGATTGATAGAGTGGAACCTATACTAGAGGGTAAGGTACTAAGATAAACCCTATGCATGGAATATATTGAAAAGGATTGGTTGATGTATTACAAAAGATTATTTGACTATTTATGTATTCTAAGTAAAAAATTATGCTAATATAGGCTGATTTGAGGATTGTGCTTGGTCTCCCCCAAGGCTAGATGTTGAGTTCTTTTAGGAAGGAGCCAATTTCTTTGCTTTAGATGCTAGAATTGGCTTTGAACATGAGAGATCTCTCCGTAGGGACTAATAGTTACCTAGAAGGGACTAAGGAGCCAAGGGGGGACCCATCTATAATTTCTTCGGTGCACTAGGACTAGTCTAACCCTTAGGAGCCCAGGATAGCGTCAAAAAGATAGATCTAGAGCATGACAGGAGCTATGGAGGTTGTGTAGAGGCGAACCACCAAGGCCCATGGACCGCTTATTGTTTCAAGCATTTCAAGTGAGCACCTATGGCTATCTCTCACCTAGCCGATGCGCTTTCGATCCTACTGGGGTATAGTGAGCTTACCTTGATGCCCCAATGAGTAGCCTCCTCCCTCAAGCACTTCGGTGGTAGCTCCATGATTTGTGATGCAAGCTCAAGCATCCTCAAGCCTCTTCCTCCAAGCTCTATCCTCCATAGCCACGCGCAAGACGAGAGAAGAGAAGAGAAGAGAAGAAGAAGAGAAGAGATGATGGAGAGCTTCACCTCCAAGATCCCTCACCCTCACACACACACTCACTCCCTCACTCACTCTCCCTCCCTCCCTCAAGCACTAACTAACATGCAAAGAGAAGAGAAGGAAAGAAGAAGAAGAGTCCACTTTGCCACACAGCAAAGAATGAGCTCTTCATTCACTTTTCAACTTTATATACAAAACCCTAAATCCCTTTTGGGTGGTCATCCCCTTATCCTCTTTTTACATGCCCGTGGCCTAAGCCTTCTTTCCCATTGTCCTCCTATCTGCTTCCTAGCTTCCTTCCTATCGCCCATCTACCTTTACAATTTGCACAGAGGAGCCTGGAGCTCTTTTACAAAAAGTTTTAGGGGTGCCTTGGGTTTAAGAATGCGCTTCTGTCTTTGACTTAACTTGCGCTTTTCCACTTTTTTCGCTTTCTTTTTGTGCTGAGGTTAACATTACCCCCCTCCTAGTTTAGTGCTAATCCCATGGGTAGTAGTTGGAAGGTGGGATGGGTGTAGCCAGATGGTTTTTTTGAGTTTGTATACAAGCCCTTGCGGGGGATGGTGTTGGGTGGACCAGCCTTGAAATTGAAGATATAGTTGATGAGGACGTTGACATGGAGTGGGTATGTCCCTGGAATATGGTGTTGGATGGATCTCCCTCTTGCCGGCCGAGGTTGCAAATGACGCAAGCAAAACTTAGCTTTTTTCCATTCCCTTCAAGTTACCTTATCTCTTCACTTATGTTTGTTCAGAGTTCACCATTCACATAGGAGGAAACCTATATTCCTCATAAAATGAATTACATTGTGCCTCGCGCTTTCCTTGTGAGGGCCTTTTTGGAGGTTCTCCTTCATTCTTGAGAGAGCCACTGCTAGAATATTCGGTGCTTACCGTCATACTTGAGAGAGCATCCTTCATCCTTAACAGGGCCTCCCTCATCCTTGAGAGGACCTCATCATAGTAGGAGGAGCTCCCTCTTTTCTGAGCTTGCCTTGTCCTGCATTGTTCCAAATGAGCTTCTTCATTCACTTTTTGACTGGGGCTACCTTGGTCTGTATCTGATGTGTTTTGTTGTTTGCATGGTGACATGTCGTATAAGATGACCCCCCTCCTAGACGGGTGCTAGTTCCAGGACACTTGTGATTTGGAGTTGATGAAGGTTTGTTGATTTAAAAGGGTGGTCGTGTGAGTCGATAATGATGGGGTCTCAGGGCTATTGGTATTGGGAAGAAGCTTATCAACTAGTTAAGGTGGTGGAAGCCGGGAGCACATTGCATGGATGATGGGGCCTCCAACGCTAGGAGTTGGAGCCTTGTTTTGTACTTGAAAAGAAAAGAAGGTGCACTACCTGAGGGTGTGCTTGCTTTGCCGTGTGGTGCGTTGCACTTGTGCTAGTGGAATGGGGAGTTGGGCGAACCTAGGTGTTGCCCCTCACTTGAGGACCCAATTTGTGCATAAGGGAGATGCAGTGTGTGTAGCTTGGGATGACAGGTCTAATAACCATAGGCGAGTGTTACATACCTAGGTATGTCCTGCACTTGATGTGCCCTAAGCGTGAAGCAGGGAATCAAAATGAGGCTAGGGGGTTAGGGATAGAGCCGACCGATTGAAGCCACCGGATGCACCTAATTTGAGAACCCCTAGCTGCAGTGACTGTGGCCTATGTGATGTAAATTGCTGTTCGTTGTGATTTCTTTGCTTTTTATTTTTTATTTCTTTTCCTTTATTTATTTATTTCTCTTTCACGTTCATTTTCTTTTCTTTTCTTCTTCTTCTTCTTCTTCTTCTTATTCTTCTTTTTTAATTACATTGGCAGGGCAAGAGCTAAGCTTCGTCGTTCGAGTGGGGTGGAGAAGGGGGCCTCCAAGAGATTTATTTAGGAGTTGCCAACTCTGCAAGTACCCTTTGAGGTTCAGGAGAACTTGCAGAGTGGTGGTATCGAGCAGCGTGCATTATTAGTCTAGCCATGGCGCAGCTATCGATAGCGTTGGGATCAAAGTAAAGGGGTGGGAGGTTGTGTTCTTGTGGAGTGGGATTTTGCCTAAGCAGTATTCTAAGTAGCCTAAGGTAATTACAGGTGGTAATGAATGCAGGTCGGGGCACAAGGAGAATTCATCTACAAAATGAACTATAGAGTCACCTAGATTTTCTGGGGTGAACATAAGGGCCTCCTTCGGCATAGTGCAGTTCATGTTGTAGATCATGGGGAAGTCGTATTGGTCGTGGACATTGGGTTCAAAATCCACTCCCATTCTTTGAGGGTATGGCATGAATGTCGGGTTGTTGCGTTCGAATGGGAGGGTGTTGCAGAAAGCCACCCAAGTGTCCATATTTATGTCACATAGACACCTTCTCCATGTAGATTGGCACTCATAGCCCGGCATTGGTCTCGGGACCTCAAAAGCCTTGTCTCGCCAAAATGTCGCATCCTCTGTGTCCCAGAGGGTGGGGTTCTGTTCTCTCTCCGCCAGCCAATTTTTCTCGAGCTTGCTTTCGATGTTGATTACTTCTTCCACCACCTTGATTGGTAAAACCCTATGCAAATTAGCGGGGAACTGGAAGTTTAGGTCAAAGGGGTTTTTGAAAGTCTCCTATCATTCCCAGATCACCAAATTAGTATGGAAGCTTGTTGGGAAAGTATCTTGGCTTGGTGGAATAGGCACGAGTGCATTTGTATTGGTCTTGCATTCAGCCTTCTCCTTGCTTCCTCCACCATCTATTTTCTTTTTTCCTTAAGTGCGGCCTTTCTTCTTCATGGGGCCCCATCTCGAAGCTCGGCCCAACCCTTCTTCCTTGCTAGGCTTCCTATTGGACTCCTTTCATGAATCCAATTGCATCTATTTCTTGTGGGGTCTAGACTTGCCAATAGTATAGGTATCTTCATTGCTCTTTGAGGGTCAAGCTGACTCCCACAAGTTGCGGTGGCATCTATAGGCCTGCTCTTAAGGCCTTTTGTGCAATCTACAGGTTTTTCTTGATGATTTCAACGGCCTCCTTTCCTCCGTCTGAGTGACATTAAGTAGTGCATTGAGGAAGACATGTTGCAGGGTTTTGAAGCTCACTTGGGCAGCCTCTGCTTGGCTTTCAGCTAGTGCCTTATCTTTTTCAACCTAAGCTAGATGGCGTGCCAAGGTTTTGACTCATATTTCATTATGCATTGCCTATTTGTCTGCCCTTTTTTTTCATATCCTCAAGGCTTTCCCTTGCCTCTAGGCTAGCACTGTTAGCCTCTATTCTTGATCTTCCATTTCTCTTTTCATTCTTTGGTGCTCTTCCTGTGTTGAGGCTACCTCTTGTGTCAATTTCTCCACTTCTTTTTCATACATGCATGTTCTTTCCTCTCTCAGTGCTTCTAGTTCCTCTGTGGTTTTAGTGATCTTTTCCATTCGGCTTGCAAATCCTCATAGAGCCCTACAATCTCTTTGTTGTGTCTTCATAGGTGCTTTCTGACTTCAATTTCTTCGTCTAATCTTGCCTGCCATTCAGTTCCACTTTGTCTTTAGCTTGGAGCTGTTTTTTGGGCTCACCGATCTCCCTTTGGGCCGCCATGGCTATTGGCAGGTTTTCTTCAACTGAAATGTAGCCACGGCCCCCTTTTCTATTTCTAGCTCTAGCACAGCGATTTTTTTCTCTTCCTTGGCTTTCTCCATTGAGAGAGAAGCTCCTTGACATATTCATCGTACTCCTCAGGCAGTCTCTCTATTGCAGGGATGGAGGTTGCCACCTTTTGCCTCTTTGGGTCTTGCCTAGACTTGATGTCTGCTGATGTTGATCTTTGGCTCATTTCATTATTCACAAAGTATTGGACCTAGGCCATTAGGTTGTTGGCATCCACCTGGGTCATAGAACTAGGTGTAGATATGGTGGTGGTAGTGGCAGGCGCTAGGAGAGTAGGAATGGGGGTGATTGGGGCCTTCTACCCTTGCCTTCTTGCACTACAAGTGGCATGCGATCCGACACATGGGTACTTGAGCTCAGCCCTTCATCTCTAAGCGGGTTCATGGGCTCTGCCTCATCTTGCTCTTGGACTGCTACTCAATGGACCTGTGCGATGCAAGGGCTATGTCTTCTTTCTCCTTCTCAACTCCTCCTCCTCCTCTTCCAACTTTCTCTTTCTTTCCTCCTTGGTCTTTTTGGAATCCATGCGAACCTTTTGTAAGTCCGCTTTCTCTTTTTTTCCTCCTCTCCTCTTCTTGCTTTTCCTGTGCAATTTTCTTCTTCGTCTTCTTAGCCTCTCCTTGACTAGACTACTCTTCCTGTCCTTGTTTTCTTCACCCTCACTCAGTGTCCTTTAATTGGACTATGCCTCTTGAGGTGGCGACCTGCTTGGTGTCTCATCAACTCCTTCTCCTCCTCCCTACCCTTGCCCCAAGGCTTCTCTGATGATGGCGGTAAGGATGCCACCGAATCCAATGGTTGAGGCCTTTGAAAATGAAGCTTTCCTTTTAGCCTTGGTGGTAGGGGACTCTCCTCCGATGGGATGTCCTCTTGTTTCCAAAGCCTTTGCCGAGGTCTTGATGGTCTTCCTCACAAAACCGTTGAGGTTCACCTCATCGAGTGACTGTGCTGCAATGATCTCTAGCAAGGGGACATTAATGCGGCTCATGATTGTCTTGTACCTCTTTGACTAGAGAAAAATGTGTGCACCATCTTGGCTTGGAGTTGGATTTTGAGATTCAGAATATCTGCCAAGTTGATGTCGTTGTTGGCGTGGACCTTTACCTTGTCCATTCCCAGCATGGCATATACGTCTCTCTTCGGCTTTTTCTCTACTTTGTTTATCAAGACCAATGATCTTTCTACCAACTCCAGGATCAATTCAATTTGCACCCAGCGGGTTTCTTCTCGCTCTCGCACAGTCACAGTGCCGCGGTTCCTATGAAATGTTCGTAAGAATTTTGCGCAATGGATGTAATCCACCCCTTGGCTCACTGCTTCCATGTATTTATGTAGATTGCACTACTCAATAATCTGCCTCATTGCTTCCATGTATTTATGTAGATTGCGCAATGGATGTAATCCACCCCTTGGCTCACTACTTCCATGTATTTTTGTAGGTTGCACTACTCAATAATCTTCCTACGGTTTGTTCTTTGATGGCTACATCCTCTAGGTTGAAGATATGTCGGAATTTAAACTGATTGAAAGACCTCATCTCTAGCAAGAGACTGTATCTCGCCTGTTTTTCTTTTGATAATGGCAATCTGCCAGTTTTTTCTTGCCTGCCATGATGGTTGGCTATCATGAAGCCATATTCGCCATTAGTACTTTTCAAAAGAATTACTTGCAGAAGGAAAGACTTCATGCTTTTTGACTTGAGATGCTTAAGCACATTAGTAGACTTTTCCTTCAAGCAATCCCTTCATTCTAAGATTTCATGATATTTTTTCTCAATTTACAAATTAATTTTTCTTTTTATCTATTTTGGCCTCATGATATTTTTTCTCAATTTACAAATTAATTTTTCTTTTTATCTATTTTGGTCGTTGACTGAGGCTATTTAGTTTTCCTTGTGTTTTATTCACATTACTTATTTGATTTCACCTTACCCCCTCCCCCCTTAAGGACGAGAAGGATCCCTCCTAGGATGAGAGGTTAAAGGGTTAAGGGTGTTCAACACCTATGCACGGTGCTTCACTTCCGCATGAGCCAAGCATAGAAGTTTGGATTATATATTTCAGTGTAGTGGTCCATGTCGATAGGGCGAATGCCTCCATGAGTGATGTAGGTAAGGACGTCCCTTAGGAAGTCATGAGCCAATTTGGCTAGCAATGTGTAACTCCTTTGCAGCTAGAATACGATGGGTTCTAGGGGTCTATTACGCATTGTTGTCAAGACCGTATAGGAGGTTGGAGCTACATAAGTGGGGTCATACTCTGAGGTTTTGATAGCATGTCTCTATTTAGCATTACTCATGATTTGACAGCCTTCAAATTCCCATTGAAGTTGGAGAGTGTACCATTTCCTCAAGAAAGAAGAGTTGTTGTCAGCGAGCTGCTTCAACTCTTTGATTTCTAGGTCGATGGCATATGTAGTGCACTTGCCACATGATGTGAATGAGGCATCGTTTTCGTGCCTGCTTGCGGGAAATCTTGATGGCGATTAACTTCTCAACTGCTTCGATACTCTTAACAAATACAAATTTGGATTCTTCCCATGAGCAAGGTAGCGTACACACCTCTATTGCGAAAGGCTATTTCAAAATGTCTAAGTCCAAGCGGTCATAGCTTTTAGTAAGCGACTGGAAAGTGGCATCTAAGCATCTAAGGCAAGTAACCAAGTCATCCCCCATGTTCTCAGTGAAGTCTGTGGCCAAGGTTAGAATTGATCTCCGCTCATAAGAGGGTCTAAGGCTTGCAGGTGGTTGGGGCTTGACTGAACTAGAGAGTTCAGTAGTTGATTGTTGCGGCTCTAGTTGCTTTTGCAGTTGTGGCTTGGCCTCTTGTTCAATAAGCTAGGCTACGGGCTGCTAGGGGTGCTTTTGAGGTTTGAGGGGCACTTGTGGTTAAGGCCTATAGATTGTTTCAGATTATTTTGTAGGGCTGGGCTTTAGAGGTTCTATGGATTTAGGAGCATGAGTCTCTTGTGACCTGAGTGCCTGATCTGTCCTGATGTTTTGTGTGGTCAAGCTTGAGGGTAGCGTTTGAGTAGGGTCTTTGGCCATTTTGGCTTTAGGTACCCAGATCTAGGTGTTACCCTTGGGTTACCCTCATAGTAGCCTTGTGCTTGCAATAAGGCCTTGGGAACCCATCATAGCTTGACCGTACGTCAATGTCTATGGTTTTGTCTTGGCCTCCTAGGTTTCGAGTGTGTGGGGTCGGGGATGTACGCTCGTAGGGGGCAGCATGCCTTGATGTTTAGGTATCCATTGAAGTCGTGGTTCAGGGGTCTTAGTTTTGGCTTTAGCAGTTTGTAGGTCTTTAAGTTTAATGGGTGGTGTGATGAGTCACGACCCCCTCCTTAGACTTGACGGTGGGTTTCTCTACCAGTGGCTTTACAGTCTTTGAAGGAGTCATGCAACCCTTGATGAAAGCGGTGACTATATGTATGTTGCCTATGGCGAGGTGAATATGCTGGGACTCGTAGTCAATATTGCAATGAGCTTGCTTTTTAAATGTGCGTCCTAACAACGATTATGTACCTGCATCTTTGGTGTTTGGCAACACATAGAAGATTATTGGTATGCTTTCAGACTCAATAGAGACTACAACCTTGCACTTTCCCAAGAGTGCATATAAGATCGGCCTCCATATGGGTGAGTTTGGCGTTTGTGGGTTGCAACTACGGTCTACCAATGTCGGTCCAATGATCGTGAGTTAAGACATTAAAGTCAACCCCTCATCGATCAATGCATTGAAGGTGTGTGTTTGCTTTTGGTAATGACCATTATGCTTAGGTAGGCTGGTTCTACTACTTCCTCATCCTCATCATCAATCTCTATGATAGTGGCCACTCGCACCTTGACAAGGGGTTCTAGCATTGGCAGCTCATGTAGTGGATTCGAGGGAGGGTAGTACTTCTTTATGCTGTTGCCATCATTGAAGAAACATATGTCTTCACCCTCTATGGTTTCGAGTTCCACATTGCCAATTTGGTTGATGACTCGGAAAGGTCATAGCCCTCTAAACTTCATCTTCTGTTTATGACCCTTGACAGAATACAAGAGTACGAAGTCTCCTTGTTTGAAATCTCGCTGCTTGACATGCTTGTCAAACCAGCTTTTGCATCTTGCCTTCTCACATATTAGCGCATGGGTGGCTAGAAGTCAAGTTTCCAATAGGCATTCTAGCTCAACTAGGTGCTATGTCCATGCCTCCTTTCCATCCCATCTCTTTTGATGAGCAATTCTCAGACTAGGAATGAAGAACTCTACAGGTAGAATTGCTTCAGTTCCGTAGGTTAACCTGAAGGGAGTTTTTCCTACAGGTGTTTTATGAGCTATGTAGTAAGTCCATAAGGCTGCCATGAGTTTGTTATCCCAGTCGCTGCACAAAGTAGAGACTACCTTGGTTAGAATATTTGCTAGAATTTTATTTGTAAACTTAGCTTGGCCATTAGCCTAAGGATAGTACGGTGAGGATTTTCAATGGATTATTAGAAAGATGGATAGGAGATGAGCAATCAATTCATTGATGAAGTGAGTGTCTTGGTCGCTAAGAGTTTGATGGGATAGCCAAATCTTGAGTTCCTTGTTCCCAAAAGAACTTGCTAATGGTCCTAGCATCATTTTTTCTTGTAGCTCGTGCTTCTGCCCACTTCCTGAGGTAGTCAGTGGCAACGATGATGTATTTCACTTGTGAATATTGTGCGGCGGGACTGATTGGCCCAATGAAGTTGATTCCCCATTTCTCAAATGGTTGCCTTGCAATGATTGGACTCAAATCCATTTTTTCCTTTGCAAACTAGCACCTTGGTCCTTTGGCACTCATCACAGTGCTTTACGAATCGTGCTGCATCTCCGAAAAGAGTAGGCCACCATAGCTAAGACTGCAGCACCTTGCGGGCTGTTGTGTCTCTGACCGCTAAAATACCCTCCTGCTATTCCATCGTGTGCCTCTGTAAGAATGTTGTGCATTTCATACTCACATACGCATCTGCACAGCAATCCATCTTGCCCTAGGCGATAGAGTTGACCTGTTATCAACACAACTGATAAGGTTGGATTTTGAGAATGAGATGCTTAAGTCAGGCTTTTTCTATTGGTCATTTAGGAAGTCTATGCTCAAGCACTTGGACTATGTCATTTGCCCAATAAGGCATTAAGTCAGCTCTAAACAAATCTCTTTCGCTGGATAGGCTGAATAGATAGGCATCGGGTAACTCTCTACAATGCCTTGTGCAACGACTTCTCCTGTGGGGATGCGAGACATATGGTTAGCCATATAATGATGCTTTCCTTTACATAAAACCATGAAGAAGTCCAACTCTAAAGGCAAAGGTAACCATCGAGTTATGCATCCTATAGCACACAGTTTATTAACAAGGTAAAGCAAGGCTTGATGGTCAACAAAGAAGGTAAAGGGCATAACCAAAAGATAATGCCAAAACTTCTTTACATCAAACACCATGGCCAAACCTTATCTTTCCATTGTTGAATAATTCATTTTTATTTCTATGAGTTGCCTGCTAGCAAAGCTCATAGGACAGTCTAAGTTGTATTCACCAGGCTGGCACAACACCGCTCCTATGGCAAACTTAGAAGCGTCGATGTGAACATGAAAAGTGATTGTCTAGTTTGGGGCTTGTAGAATTAGTGCAGTGGTTAGAACCTTTTTCAACTCCTCATACATGCATTGGCATTCCTTGGTCCACTCAAATATAATCAGTAGCTTGTATAGAGGTTTAGCAATCAATGCATAGCTCAACACAAACCACCGATAATACCTTGTATAGCCTAGGAAGCACTGAACTCCCTTGTAATCACTTGTTTGGTGGTGGAAGATTGATGATAACCCTAACTTTCGAGAAGTCAGTGTGGCAATGCCATTCTTCGACATCACGTACCCTAGGATGCATCCGTGCTATAATTGACACCTTTCAAAGACAACTTGGAGTTTTGCTAAGTGTTCCTTCCAAGTGGAGTGAACACATAGATTGTCGATGAAAACCTCTAACTCCTTTCTAAGCATATCCTTGAATATGGCACACATGAGCCTCTGGAAGGTAGCTTGCGTGTTAGTCAACCCGAAGGGCATGATTATGTAGGTAAAGACTCCCCACTCAGTGGCAAATGCGGTCTTGTGCCTATCGTCAGGGTGCACTTGCACCTGGTTGTACCTTGAGAAGTCGTCCAAGAAACTGTAGGCCTCTTTACCAACCACTCTCTCAAGCATGTGCTTGATATACGACAATGAATAATTATCTCTTTTTGTAGCAGTGTTTACCTTTTCGTAGTTGACGCACACTTTAACCTTTCCATTCTTCTACAACAGGATCACTATGGGTGAGACCCAGTCTGTGTGCTCAATCTCGTAAATGAATCTTTCTCTCAATAACTTATAAATCTCTTCTTTTACTGCGTGAGTGTGCTTGGGATTCATTGGATATGGTCACCATTTGATCGGTGTTGCATCGGGTGTCATGGGTGTGTTGTGAGTCACTATCCTCGAATCTACCCCTTTTAGCTCATTGAGGGACCAAGCAAACACGTCTACCTACTCTCTCAAGAGAGCAATGAGACTTTCTTCCTCTCCCTCAGCCAGGTTATCAGCTACAAAGATAGATCGGGGTGTCTCCCCTTCATTGGCCAAATTGACCTCCTTGACCTTGGTGGGTCCTTCTATTGGCTTGCTTGCTTGCCCCTAGCATTTGGCTCCCAGCAACATCACTACCCTATCACCTTTCTTGAACTTAGTGAATCTCCTTGGTAGGTCTTGTAGTGTTCTTTGCTCCTCTACTTGCACATCCTTAGGCTATTTCCTTCTTTCCTCCTTTAGCCTTTGGTGTCTAAGGTGGATGGATAAGTCTCCTTTGGTGTGTCTAGTCTTAAGAGGTCGAGGTAATTCGGGATCACTATTTGAGCTTACTTCTGATTCGGAATTGAACTCTCCATCTTTGCTCAAAGAGGGAGTCTCTCTGGGTGATGGTGAATTCGTCCTAAGTAATGGCACGACACTTGGTTGGGTTAGGCTTGCTTGCTCAAAGTCTATTGCACCTACATGCTCCAACTAGGTGTGATTGCAATCCATGCACAAATTCTCTTTCGATTCTAAAGGCATTTTCCTTGCATTGTTTGGAGTCTGCTCATATTTGGTCTAAAACCCATCCTTCAGTGTCGTATTCTATCATGTCAAATTTCCCTTCACTCTCATCACACTGAAGGAGCAATAGTCCTCATATTTGTCGTTAGAGCTATCCTTGTCCGATTGCTCGTTATCTCCTAAGTCTTGACATGTCTCGTCCCTCTCATCAGTATGACTAAGGCCCAATTGTAGATCAAGTTTAAGTCATGCACTTTGGTCCATCAACATTTAGGTTCGTTCAAGAGATCTTTGAGTGGTTTAAGGTTTGTTGATGGGTTACCGACTAACTTGTCGATCAGGTGCTCTAAGATCTCATGGAGCTCTCGATTCTTGTTGTTCGATACTTGAAATAGGACCCGATTGGGTCCCCTGTGCGTGCTAGTAGCCATCATGCAGATTGCCAAATGAGGGCTCTTCTCGGGTCTTGCCAATTGCCTTAACAGCTTGCTTGCATTTTTCGTTGTCTGAGAACGGTAGGTCGATTGTAGCAAGGACATGCATCTAGTCTCGCTCATCCTCCGAACAAGGGATATACTTAGTCAGTGGCCCGTAAGATTTCTTATTCTAGCCATCACCCTTCAGCGTAGTGGAGATGGCATCTAGGTCGACCGCTGTGGTCTTCCAGGTGTCTATCTCTACTCTGACTACTTCCATTCGATTGCTTAGGAAGATCAGACCGTTGCCCCAGTCTTCTATGACTCTCGCATTGGGCATAGAGGGTCGGCCTAGTAGGATATCATAGTCCACTCCCTTCTCATGACTATAAAATAAACTGAGAATTGGACTCCTGCGATCTTGAAGGCCAATTCTTTAATATGCCAAATGGCTTCACTTTCATCCCGTTAGCCAATGTGACATTAGACCTATCTGTCTCCATTGATGGGTTACCTCAGGTCGGGAGCACTTCATGGCTCAGCACACTAACTCCCATTCTCGTGTCTACACTTCCTTTCCTTTTGGTATCGCCTAGAGCTAAGATCAACAAGACTGCATGCATTTCATTGCCCTCCTAAAAAGAATTAATGTGTAAGGATTTGGCACTAAATGTAGCGTCAAACTCGGTGTCTATGTCTCATCATTAGGTTGGTGCAAGTCAGCAGTGGCAGCTTTCTCCATTGACCCTTCAAACCACTATTTCAGCTCTTTCCACAATGATATATGTTGCTTAAGCAGATCTCCTAGGCTTAACATCATGGGGGTGGTCACCAATGAGGTAAGGAGATTGCTAGTTGCTTGCCGCTCTCCTGCCCATGTGTTTCATGGCCAATAGCATTTAGGCTTTATATGTGCGACATTGCTTGTGGTGCAGTCAGATCTCTCAATTTTGGTCATGGAGGTGACACTGGTGTGCTCATGCTTGAAACATAATCGATCTTGTCCTCCAATATGGGCTCAACATCTTTTAGGTGTTCCTGGGCTTCTTTCACCCACTCCTTCACCTTTTCAATGGCTTTGAGTTGGCGCTTTGGGTTGGGGAACTCCCCAACCTTCGTGCTTCCCATTTGAGCCGCTCTTGGGGCTGACATTTCTGCTTCTGCGTCCATCACTTTCTTTCCCACATGCAGCATTGTGGCACTCTTTGTTTTTAGTGTGACCTTACATTTGGTTTCCTCTTTATTCTCCTACGGCTCCTCTTCCTGATTGAGGCTGCGTCTAAGTTGCTAGGCCTTGGCAATGATATGCCCACCCGCTTTGTTTGTGCGTGGGTCATGACATGCAACATGATAGCCATGGCCTCCCCATCGAGTGTCTCGACCCCGAACAATCCCAATGGGGTTGATGGCTTTCTTTTTGAGTTAGAGAATGGCTTTCATCTAGGGCAATGAACAAAGAGGTGTGTGATTTCGCATTCAGTGCATCTCTGATCAACCTTGTCTTGATTTGCTTGACCCCTTTCAGAGTAGTGCACGAAGAGATATGTCCTGGGTGATTGCAAGTCCAACATGTGATTGGCTCTTGTCTCTGCCCTCCTAAGCCTCTACCTCTCCCTCTACCTAATGCCATCATTGGTATTGGTTGGTAGTCCATAAGGATTGCATTGCCCTCTTCGTCATATGAGACATAAGGACGTATGTAAGGCTATTTGTCATTCGGCTCCTCCATATGTAGTGGACTGGAGCATCACTTGGTGGATGGGTCATGTAGGATCCAGGTGGTCTAGGTATGCTCGTCTATCCTAGGAATGGATGGCTTGGTGTCATTGGGTACTGGAAGTGCCAATGGGACTCCCCTTCCAAAGAAGTTTAGCAGCCTATTCACTAGGTATAGATGATTATATGGTTGCGAGTATGGGAGTCTTCTCGATAGTCTACAATGCATGGCATCGTAGCCGAACCTACCACAATTGGCAAAGGTCGGGACCGAGGGTCCTTACACTCATCCGATAGGTGGTTTTCGCTGCAATACATGCATTGGATGTGAGGGCATGTTGGTCATCTCATCATCTCTTGTAATCTAGTTAGCTCTATCTTCATCTCCACTAGCTCTTGGCTTGAGTCAATGCCCTTGCCTTTGTCTTGAGTACTTGGTCCTAATCTTTTGCTTGTCCTCGTAGCTCTCTTGGAATTCCTAGAGGTAGTCTCCTCTCGATTCGAGCTCCTGGAGTTTCTCTCCTTGAGCTGGTCATCCACTCTAATGGCCTCTTCAAAGACCCTCATCAGTGCATCTTGCTATAAGCTTGAGTTGCTAACTAAGGCCTTGTAGAGCTCTTCGCTTCATATTCCATTAATGAATACTGTGGATACCACTCTCTCAGTTGGTTGCTCGCCCATTGGGATTCTCTTGAAGAGACTCCTCATGTGGGTTACGTAATCTTGGATATCTTCCTTATTCCTTTGCTTGACATTCATCAGCCATACTAGTAGGTTGTCTGAGTACCCAGCTTCTAAGAATCTCTTAGTGAAGAGATTCTTGAGGTCATTGAAGTCGTTGAGCTCTCTACGGCATCTAGACCGATGTATCAAGTCCTTCCCTTGTCACCTAAGCATAAGCCGAAGGCCTGATCACTGTGAGCGAGATCTGTGAGGTCGTTGGATTCATAGACCTGCTCGAACTGCTCCATGAAGCTATAAGGGTCATTATCTGACTGGTATTTGTCTAATTGCTTTGCGACTATAGGGATTTTAGACTGGCTCTTGGAGCCCTACTAACCCCTAATCTTGTAAGCAATGAGGTTGCCATTGCAATGGCACTTCACTTGGCCGACAATAGTCACTTCATGAGAGGAGCTCACTCAGTGTAAGATCTCGTTCTAGCACTCTCTCTCTCTTGGCATTAGGACCTATCCTATTCTTGTTTGCTAGCACTAGCACCCGCTGAATTTCACGCACCTCCATGTTCTATCGCAAGCTCCTGGCTTGATGCTCCTGATTGTAGGTCACTAGGCTTCACAAGGCCTCTCGTGCTAGTCTCCTCTCCTCTCCCCAAGTCTGATATGACATCCTAGAAAGTCCTATTGTGGTGGTATGTCTGGGCTTGTAGATCGTAATTAGCGACTAGCCATTGGATTTCTATCAGAAGACTACCTAGGTTGAGTTGCTTGTCTTGTTCGTGGTTAGTGTTTGTCTCTACCATGTCCGTAGTCTCATCCTCCACCAAGTTGTTGATGAGATTGATTAGGTCAGGTAGATCCACTTCTCCAATGGAGTCTTCCCTTGTTGCGCCTGGCTTCTCTGTTGTGTTTTCAGTTGGGTCCTACACTTGGGGTTTTAATCACCCAGCTAAGTCTCATGGTCTTCTCCTACTGGTGGGTTCCTTCAAGTTATTGCATTTGAGTGAGTTCCTTGTTAATTACAGGCAATTCTCAATTTATAGTCACTCAATGTGTGTGTGTGTACTCTTTCCATGCACTGTGCGCAATTAGGCTTTCAGCTTTCATTAAGTGTACTTCGAGTGCCGAAAAACAGTACGAGTGCAAAGACAAGGTGACTATTCAGCTTCCACAATCCTGCTTGTGTTCATGGCCTGATGGGACTCTAAGCTCGCTTGTTGGCCTTTCTTGCTACTTGCTAGGGTCTTTGCCATGTTGTTTAGTTTGTTCAGGGTCAATTTGGGGTCTGCTCGTGAGCCTATGGTCCTAACCGTGTCAAATTTGCTACTAAGTATGTTAGCACTATTCCCGGTCGTTCGACTATGATTTCTAGGTCTAGAACTGCTTGTAAGGCATTTACTGGGTTCTCCTGGTGTAGGTCATGCTCCCATCATCTAGGATGTGTCAAATTCTCCAAGTTTGTCAGCCTATGTGTGTCCGATTGTGTAGGGTCCGATTTATCAATGGTCCGGTTTAGTCTGCTCCGATTCAAGTATGTCCGATTAAATCGAACATATGGTATCCAATTATTAAAATCGGATAGGTGCTGTCCGATTGTCAAAATCGGACAGGGTGTGTTTGATTGGACGAGGTGGCTAGTTCGATTTGGGTGTGTTCGATTTTGGGGATCGGATGATCAGTCGGGTAGTGAGTTTGATTTTTCCATGTGCTCAATGATTCTCAAAATCAAACAAGACAAGGTGGTCTGATTGATGACATAGCAAGGTTCAATTTTCAAGATCGAACAAGGTCTTTGGTTTGAGTGTTCGATTTTGAAAATCTAACATTGGGAAATTTTTCGATTTCGTCAGTCGAAACACATGTCGGCTATAATTTAACAAAAATCTCTATGTTCGAGCTACAATCGCCTACAAGACCTTCCAAAAATCAAATATGGGTGTAGGACAAGGGTCTCATATGCCTAAATCTCGTAGAAAACTTTGGCATGCTCCAATCAATCCGATGTAAACTTGTTGCCTACTCCTGATTACCCTCCTTGTGACTCCAACACATCTAAGCACTCATTTTTTTCATTTTTTCCTTGTTTGTGTCCTGTTTGGGCCTATTTCATAGCAACAAACACCCTAAGGTTTCCACTCTAATTTCTCCATCCTAATCTACTCTAAACGCAACAAAAATCAAAAGCAAAGTACTGAAATGATTTCTTCCACTCAACTAATCATCCAAAACCAAAAATACTTGTAGCATGGATTAAAATCCAAAATCTCCCATCTAACTGAAGCTCTGGTTCGGGGATAAAACCCTTACTTCGATGCTCGATTTGAGGTACGCAAGCGCTCAAGCTTGAATCCATTGGTCCCAGCAACAGAACCAAAATGTAGAGATGAGCTCAACCGCCAAGGCCCATCAAGTGTTTAAAGCGAGCACCTATGACTATCTCTCATCTAGTCGATGCGCCTTCGATCCTATCGGGGTGTAGTGAGCTTACCTTGATACCCTAAAGAGTAGCCTCCTCCCTCGAGCACTCTGGTAGCTCTACAATTCGTGATGCAAACTCAAGCACCCTCAAGCCTCTTCCTCCAAGCTCCATTCTCCATAGCCATGTGCTAGAGAAGAGAAGAGAAGAGAAGAAGAAGAAAAGAGATGATGGAGAGCTTCATCTCCAAGATCCCTCACCCTCACACACTCACTCCCTTCCTCAAGCACTCACTAACAAGCAAAGAGAAGAGAAGGAGAGAAGAAGAAGAGTCCACTTTCCACACATCAAAGAATGAGCTCTTCATTCACTTTTCAACTTTATATACAAAACCCTAAATCCCTTTTGGGCGGTCATCCCCTTATCTCCTTTTTACATGGCTAATTGTGGCCTAGGCCTTCTTTCGTATTGTCCTCTTATCTTCTTCCTAGCTTCCTTCCTACCACCCATCTACCTTTATAATTTGCATAGGAGGTAGCCTGGTGCTCTTTTACAAAATGTTTTAGGGGCACCTTGCATTTAAGAATGCACGAAGTCTTTGAGTTAGCTTGCGCTTTTCCACATTTTTCACTTTCTTTTTATGTTGAGGTTAACAAGTTCGAAGATGAATACAAGACTCATGATGACATAGACAATGGATTGACTGTTACACAAGTGAATTAGGTTCCAAGATGGAAGCTTGGACTCATAAACACAATCTTGTGTAGGAGACTAACAATGACAATGACACTAATTGAGAGAAGAAAGCATCATGATATATTGCATTCAACTCTTGAAAGTGATAGTCAAGTACAATGCTTTATAGTAGTCGAATAGTAGCACTCTGCCTCACCATGCATATGGGATTCAAGACATCTCTTCCTGGAGTATACATCATTTGTCATATCTTTCAATACCCCCCCTCAAATGATGAGTTCCTACACTTGTTGGCTTTTTCCCCCTACATGATGACATGGCATGGGAGACTAGCTCTTAGGTAGCCTAGTCAAGTTAAAGCTTGAAACTTTACATCTTTGGCAAGGGTTTTGTTTTACAAAGCAAAACCACTAAGGAAAACAAAATCTACTATGGAAAAACATAAGATCCACTATTGGAAATATAATTTCTTCAAAAAAATCTGTCAGAGTGTTGCCAATAATGGAAGCATCTTTTTCATTCATTAACTGATTTTGATGGTTACCTGTTGTGCTCTTTTATTGTGGAAACATTCATTGGCCATGTGCCCAGACTTAACATAATAATGACATGTGACCCAATCTTTCTTGTCAAAGTTGAATTCTCGACCTCCGCCCTTTGTTCCATAATTTCCCTTGGTATACAACAGATTGTCACTTTGGTTGAGATAGCTTGTGCTTTTATGTTTAGTTTATTCATCAAGTAGAGAATGCTCAATGTCTTTAAGTGAGAGATTAAGAACATTACTTAGGGTAGACATAAGGTTCTCCTATGGTTCTTGATTTATACTTGCTAATAGCATTGCCATGGCTTCATCCTCATCTATGTTCTTCTTTAAAGTTGCAAGTTGATTTTTTAGGCTCTTAAACTTGTTAATATGCATGGCCATAGAAGAACTATCCTTTACATCCCGCTTTACATCTAGCTTATAGAACTGCATGAGTAATTTTACTTTTGAGTTTTTACCTTGAGTTCCAAAGATCCTGTTGAGCTCATCCCATGCCTTTTTTGCATCTTTGATGTCAGAGATGATACGCTGCAATTCATCATCAAATATAGTCCATAGGCAATGATGCCTAGCCTTGTTGTTTGTTTCTTTCCACTCTTTTGTCTTGAGATGGACTTCTTCAACGAGCCTGTCTTTATTATCTTCCTTCTTTCCATTTGCATCACCTATATTATCCTCAAATAGATCCCAAAGGTCTTTCCTCATGAGATGATACATTGTCTTTTCTTTCCACACGTGAACGTGTA
Organism: Lygodium microphyllum; assembly: GCF_053477565.2. Classification (NCBI taxonomy): domain Eukaryota; kingdom Viridiplantae; phylum Streptophyta; class Polypodiopsida; order Schizaeales; family Lygodiaceae; genus Lygodium; species Lygodium microphyllum. Next base: position 135,795,288 of record NC_141136.1, on the reverse strand, counting down.
ATGTGCCTGCTTCCAAGCACATTTTTAGCAATTCCATCGAGAGACGAATCTAGACATCGCTACCCGAAACTCCCATGGAATGTTGCAAGGTTTGTCGTCTAGGGTTTCTTAAGTCTGCCTCACAATGGAAATCAAGAACTTGGGTCCCTAGTGGTCAAGGTCTCCCGACAGCATTCTAGCATCGGGTCCTAGATAGCCTACTTTACAATGAGATACCCAAGCCGAGAAGCAGACCCATGCCACACTTGGTTCAAAGAGAATGGGAAAGGAGAGGGATGCAATGCTCAACCTATCTGCTCGTAGGGCATAGTCCCATTCGGGTCCCCTAAAATGGCATGAATCGGGTTCTAACTTAACAATACCTAAAGGTTGAATGACTGTAAAACCTTGTGAGAAGCCTCCCAGTTCTCTGGGACCACCTTGTCGTAGGACAAACCCATCGGGGGATTTCACCCACAAGGGTGACCCTTGATAGCTTTAGTTTGCTAATTAGGTCCTATCACATTTATGTGTAACATTTAAAATCAGCTTTCTTAATTAAGCCTTTTAGGTAATATGGTTCGTTCGTGTAATTTATAGCATTGACACGAAAACAGTGCAAGCAGTCCTTTTTGGCAGACAAATTCAAAAAAAGTTATTAACTTATCTTCAAGTTAATCTTTGTCTCCTGTCTGTACATGAGAAATTATATATCCCTTTTGCCCCATAGAAGTAACTAGTCCAAATCACATGGCACCATAATTTCCATCATTTATCTAGAATAGGATCTTCCAATGCCACCGATGTTGGGCTCACAACAGACTTGAACTCCGTTCCGGACTAGGAAAGGGGTGTCCAGAGCTCCACCTGTCCCCAAGCGGCCTAGGAGTGAGACACAATTTCAATGGTTGGCCTTTTCACCACTCGATCTTCGGCCCATAAATCGAGCAGTGCCCTCTTGGATTGAAGTGCGGTGTGACCTTGGAGATGATCCACCCGCACACAACATCATTTCCTTAATTAATCCAATTAAGAATCAAGCACAATCAAGGCAATCTACCTAATATCATCTTCCAAGAAAACATTCCTTTATCCCCATGGCAACTTATCATCACAAACCCTTGCCATGAATTTACCATCAATCATAAGCACTTGGAATAATCATCCAAACCACAATTTCAAAAATCAACTGAATGTAAAATCATGTTTGAATAACCAACAAAAACAATGGTATTCTTTTCCAACATTGCAAGAATAGTCATGATAACCTTTCCATCGCATATTTGCTTTCCCCCTTGGGATCAAAGAGCGACACAATGTATAATTTTTAACTTGACTTTATCTTCCTTTCTCCTAAGGCAAAGAATGTGAGACAAATTTGTAACGATGCAAGACTATCTTCCTTTCTCCTAAGGCAAAGAATGTGAGACAAATTTGTAACGATGCAAGACTATCTTCCAATGTAAAATAATCCTTGAGTTATTGTGCGAGTTGTAATAATCAACTCATGGTATGGTAGCACAAGATAACTCCTTGACCGTCATTTTATGTGAAACCTTATAGGATGGATGCAAGACTTTAATGCAAGATCAATTCGTATACCATCGATGCAAGTTTCATATAATCTTTCCCATACATGTACCGTCTATGTGCATAACCCTTAGTGTAACCTTGCGAACCCTAACAATATTGTCCTAGGCAAAGACTAATCGAAGACTTATCGATGCTTAATACTTTAGAGTCTTATATGCTGCTTATGCTATGCATGGATTCGTCCCATAGCAACTAGGTGCAATTAATTTCCCTTGATACAAGCACTTTGCAAACTTCATCTTTGGATATTTCAGATGAGATTTATTCTTTTTCAATGACCTATTCTAGCACGGCATAGTATGGAGCCTAACGTATCTCATGTGGGAATCAAAGCACGCATCTTATTAATTTGAAAATTCATTACTTACAACCGGGTATTGCAGTTGGATTGTTAGTGATGCCCTCACTTGCGGCTTTGTTGCTTGTTGTGGGATTGCCATCTGCCCGTGACATTCTTTCCTTGGGGGCCATTCTCGATCTTTGTCTCCTTTAGATGTGATTCACACAAGACTTTAGCACATTTTACTTGACTAACGGGGGCCAATTTGGGGAGATAATTAAGCTGTGGGGGAGGATAATTTTGCGGGAAAGATAAGTACTTGTGGCCACCCTCTAAGGAGGGTAAGAGAAGGAGATCCTTCAAAGAGTCTCTCTCCCTCTTTCTCTATCTTCTTCTTCTTCTTCTTCTTCTTCTTCTTCTTCTTCGTCTCTCTCTCTTCTCACCTCTCTTCTTCTTCTTCTTCATCTTTTCTCTCTTCTCATCTCTCTTTCTTCTTCTTCTTCTTCTTTTTCTTCTTCTTCTTCTTCTTCTTCTTCTTCTCTCTCTCTCTCTCTCCCTCTCTCTTTCTCTCCCTCCCTCCCTCCCTCCCTCTCTCTCTCTCTCTCTCTCTCTTTGTGTAGTGGGGGGGGGGGGGGGGGGGGGGAGGAGGTGGTATCTCCTTCTTTCTTTGCTATGGTGGGGGGGGGGGGGGGGGAGTGGAGTAGTGGTGGTGGCAAGGTTCACCCCACCTACCAACTGTTTGTTGGCATGGCGGATTGGTTGGGGGGGGGGGGGGGTAGTAGGCCCGTGGCCTCCCTCCTCCATTATCGTCATCATCACCTTTGTTATTGTCTTCATCATCAACACCATCCTCAACTCCATTGTCATCGACTGCTCCTCCACGATGCCATCTTGACTTCCTCTTCTTTTCCTCCCACCACTTGTCGGTGATGACAGGGGGAAAAATTAAAAAAAAAATCAACTAAATCTATTAAAAAGGGGGGTTTCTATGGCCTATGGGTGGGGAGGGATGCTATAGAAAGCCTTTGCCATTGAATTTGGCTATTTGCTCAAGTTCATAGATTTTAAAGGAGGTCTTACCAGGCGAGTATACTCACGCAATAGTGTCTATCCTTTTACAATAAGATTGAGGCTTACAAGGGTTTTAATCAATTGGGCATTCCACAATAAATTTTTTTATGTTTTTCATTGCAAGAATTGAGGTAAAACCAACAAATGAGCTGGTCTTGAATGTGCTAAGAACACAAGTGCCAAGAAGCACTAGTTAGTATCAAGAGATACTAGCTTGATGTCAGGCTTTATGATGCCTAATTTCAGGTGGTCTTCTTGATCTTTAGGTGGACTACTTGAATTCAGGTGGGTTGCTCCAAATCTTATTATCATGAGGTTTGACTTGCTGGGAAACTTTAAATCTAAGTGACAAAACCTTAAATGTGTTGAAACTAGTGAGAAAGTGAAGTGAAAAAGAACTTGAAGAGTACTTGGCTATGGACTCTCAATTTAGGGTTTTCTACAGATATGGATTTTTGCTTGTAGTAGGAGCTATAGTACATCAATTGAAGAACCTTCTAATGGGAAGAGAGCTCATACAATGGGCTTCAAATGCCCTATACTCACGTAGGATGTATCACGATGCGCAGAGGTAGATCAACCCATAGGCATAGATACGACAACGAAGATGAAATCAGACAATAGTGCCTACTTCATGCATCAATCAACTCAATTTTTATGATGGGATGAAGCACCTTGGAATGTAGAAAAATCTCCAAAAGAAATGGAGTTGAGATATGTCCTATAGAGAGAGTTATGAAAGCTCCAAGTACTGTTGGTCTAGTTTCTCTATACAAGAAGGTAAAGTGGAGATGGAGGTGAGAAATGAAATCATGGGCTAACAATGAACTAACCAAAGGTAAAGAGAGACTGGAGGAGTAGAGTAGAGCTAAGCCATGTCAACTGAGCTCTGATACCATGTCAAAAAGATAAATCTAGAGCATAGCAAGAGCTATGGAGTTTTGAAGATGAATACAAGGCTCATGATGACATAGACAATGGACTGATTGTTACATAAGTGAATTAGGTTCCAAGATGGAAGCTTGAACTCATAAACACAATCTTGTGTAGGAGTTTGACAATGACAATCACACTAACTGAAAGAAGAAAGCACCATGATATATTGCATTCAACTCTTGAAAGTGATAGTCAAGCACAATGCTTTATAGTAGTTGGATAGTAGCATTCTACCTCACTGTGCATATGGGATTCAGGACATCTTTTCTAGAGCATATATCATTTATCATATCTTTCAACAGATAGGTCTCTCAAAAAGCCTTGATGCTAGTTGAGGGAGGATTGGTGGTTTTGCCTTTGGGTAGAGTCTCTTCATGGACTAGAAATTGATAGAATAAAGCAAGGATTGTAAAATTCTTTTGGAATAAAGATTTATGTTTTTTTAGAAAGTGTTTTCCATTTGTATTTACATTTGTGCAAAAATCACATGAATGAATGTGTTCTAATAGGTATGTATTAAAGCAATGTGATAAGTAATTAGAAAATTAAGCAAACCTCATCTCAATGGGAAGTAGAAGGGGGGATTCCCATTTGCAAATTTGTGGTTGATAGGTTGATCTTGATTAGTTGAGAGGTTTCCTATAGAAATGTTAGATAAGGAAGATCTAGAAAGAGCCATGAACATATGATCAACGTATGATTCTCGGTAGAAAAGTAAGATTGCTGAGCCTATGACAACTCATAAGTTGCTTTGCTATCTTTTATTTCTTGTAAGTGGAGATAAAGTATGGCATAGTAGCTTGGAGATAAAGTAGGAGCTATCTATGTGACATGTAATTTGAACCATGAAGGACTTGAAGACTCGAAATAATAAGAGTTGCATCAATGTCCAATTGTTATGCATAGATGACAACATTTTGGTTTTGTTGCCAAGATACAGATGTTGAGAATTAAGCTTGGTAGCATGCATTGGCATTGTGTAGTATAGGTATAGCTTAGTTGGTACCATCATGTGTGACATAATAAATGAGTTGGTGTGACTCAACCACGATTAATCTGTGTGAGGTTAGTTAGTGACCTATCTCTTTGGTTGCATTTATGACTTAGTTGTAGTGTGGGTTACATTGAATGAATGCAATAATGAAGAAGATGAGGGTTCACTTCCCTCTAACTTGACAGCTCCATCTTTTGTCTATCTCTTCCCCTCTCTTTGAACATGGTATTAGAGCTTGCTGTGTAGGAGCTGAAGTTGTGGAGCTGGACTTGGTCTCCAACCTTTGGATTTCTAGGTCATCAAGGCATGTGGACTTGGTTTTGATCTTCAAGGTTGTGGATCTTCAAGTCATCAAGGTGTGTTAAGACATCATCCCAAGCTTATTAGAGCATTATTGAGTGGGTTTTAACCTCTAGATTGATCACATGTGGAATAACATGCCTAAAGGCCGCTCACACTGATTGCACTTGATCTCTGTTGCTCATAATTTGCGGCTCAAGATAGCTCATACCTTTTAAGGTTGAACACTCAGATGTTGAAGGGATGCTTGGCACTGAGATTGGCATCACACTGAAGTATTTGGGCACTTTGGGAAGGCACTAATCCTCAATTGTTGTCTATATACAATAGATAGAGTGTTGTAACATATAGTACATATCAAGTATTTGATTCGATGATGCTTCAGTGATGCTTATATCTTCAAAGACATGCCCAAATGGACTATTGTGGGATGTCTTGTGAGATGATTTTAGAATTAGTTGCTTAGCTTAGAAGTGATTTATTATTGGTTATAAGAGGGTTTTGGTTGGTTACTGCTCAATGATGCTCTAATGATGCTTATGTCTTCAAAGACGTGTGCCCAAATGATGACTAATGTGGGATGTCTTGTGAGATTATTTAGCATTAGTTGCTTAGCTTAGAAGTGTTTTATTATTGGTCATAAGAGGGTTTTGGCTGGTTACTGTTTGAGTGAAGAATCTACTTCATGTTTCCATGGTATATATGCAATCATTGATGCTCATATGTATAGGCTTCAACTCCCAGATGATATGGAAAATGTTTGAGATGTTTTGACATGTTGATAAGCTGAAAATATCCTAGTTATTGCAAAGATATTGCTACTGGTCATTGAAGGATTGGAACTGTCTTGTCTGACGAAGTTCATGCCTATTGTATTTGGCTAAAATCTTGAGTCTTCTGATTGATGTTACTGATGTATGTCAATGCTATTATGAGCTGCAAATGTATATGACATATTAAAGAGGTTGCAAGTAAGTAATTAGAGTTTCCCAACAGGATTTGAAATACATTTGGTTTATGACAATCTGATTAGTGAATGCATGTCTGCTCTGTAGATAGTTGTAACTAAAGTACAACCAACTTCCTTGGTCTTACATATCTTGAGCAGTTGTTGACACTTTGTTGAAATCTTGCTTAGCGGTTATTTATAGCTATAGTTAGTAAACTGTGACAAGGTTTTGTAATTATTTGAAGACATTGCTATTGCCTAAGTGGAAAGACATTGCATTGTCTTGAATTGGTGATTATAGCATTATAGCAAATGTAATAGGTACCTTGGGTAGGTTAGTCATACATATATGTATGTATCACGTGGGTTCAACATAAGGATTTCTAAAATACAATTTCTACACATTTTTTTACATACAGAAGGGTCCCATATAAAGGGGTTACTTACAGATTGAATAGAAAAGTGTTATGTTTTATTTTTAAAAAAATCACAGATGAGGATTTTTATAAATAGGCCTTGAATGCACGTGATATAGAGGGTATACATATAGTGAATTACCCGGGATAGGTACAGATAAGATTACATAGATTGTGGGTGAGAAATTGGATATTAAGAACTTTGCTCTATAGAAGTTCAGAATATAAAAATTCGTGATTGGAAGAGGTTGTTGGGATCTATGTATAGGAGATGAAATTGAACCGAAACTGCTAGGGAGAGATCTTGTTGCTTTGCTGAGTAGTTGAGGGCTCATAAATAATGGATGGAAAGAGCAAGTAAAGTCCTACATTGGTTCTCATTATGCATATCAGATGCTATCACTATGCAAATCATAGATTGTCGGTCTCCAAAGAATGCATGGGAGCTTCTTATGAAAAATTATGGAAATGTAATACATGCAAGGAAAATTCAACTCAAGCAGCAGTTTAATAACATGACTAGAAATGGCAAAAGAACACAAGCTTACACCACTGAAATTAAAACAATTTCTGATTAGCTTTCTTCTATTAGATCGAAGGTCAGGGATGATGATATGGTTGCAGTTACCTTGAATGGTTTGGGTATAGAGTACAAAACCTTTGATGCATCTATTTCTGCTAGACCAAAACCCCTTGATTGGGATGAGATGCTTGCATTGTTGCTGCATGAAGAACTCAAACTTGGGTTGAATACATGTTTGAGTACATCTCAATGTAGAGATACTATCTCTTACTCTAGTTAGAGAGCTAGAGCTGGAAAGGCTCAAGGAGCCTATCAAGGTTGTGGTGACACTCAAAATAACTATGGGCAACAACAACAAAATGCTTGGAACAATCCAAATGCACAAGGTCAAAGAGGATTAGGATCTTTTAGAGGCAAGGGAAGATCACCTAGAGGCAGAGGTGGTTCTTGGTAGTCTAATGATCAATCAAATAGAGATAAGGATTGTCATTATTATAGTAGGTATGAACATATAGCAAAAGACTATCATAACAAGTAGGTTGGCATGAAAGCTAAGGGAAAATAACATGGTAACTATGCATCCTCTAGTAATGTTGCTGATGATTAGTCAAATAGGATGTTTGCCATGACATGTACTTGGTTTTCCGAAATTCAAATATATAGATTTAGGACATGTATGTTTTGACTTGCTAGTTTGAAAAGAAAGATAGATTTTCCTTTTTCAAACATGTCAAGAACAACACTAGACCATTGCAATTGGTGCATTCATATGTTTGGGGTCTAGCACATAATGCGCCATTTAGTGGTGCACAATATTATGTCTCCTTTATTGATGATTTTGGCATATACACTTGGCTATATATTTTGAAGCACAAGGATGAAGTGATAGATGTTTTCAAAGATTTAAAAAACTATACTAAAAAATATTTTGGGTGTTATATCTCATGCCTGAAATCAAATGGAGGTGAATATGACTCATGAATTTGATAGGTATTTGGCTAAGCGTGGAATCAAAAGGCAACTTACATGCAACTATATACCACAATAGAATGTAGTAGAGAGAAAAAATAGAGTGCTTATGGAAAGTGCAAGAGCTATGCTAAATGAGAAGAATTTGCCAAACTATTATTGGGCTAAAGCAATTGTGACTACAATGTATGTACAATGTATGTCTTGAATAGGACTCCTATAGCTAGCATTCATGACATTATGCCTTATAAGAAACTGTATGGGCACAAATTTGATATCCACCATGCATTGGGGTTTGAAAGTGCATTTCATGTTGCAAGAGGGTTTATGGCAAATTGATAAAAAAAGCAAAATCTAAACTTTGAAAGCTTTGGCAACTTAGACTAATCCAATGTTGAGTGCACAAAAATGCAATATATGGGGATGGCACTCATTAACGTGTATGGAGCAAAAGACCAACATTCACGAGATCAAGCCTAAATTATATCTATACATCATTACTACTGGGCTAAAGCAATTGCTTTATTTTTGTATACATTATGAACAAGACATCCACTACTATTGTACATGGTATGACACCCAAAGAGAAGTTTATTGGTAGAAAGCCAAATCTGACTCGTTTGAAAGTATTTAGCTGATGTATTGCTTATGTGTGTATTCCTAATGAATTATGTAGTAAATTGGATCCCAAAGTAGAAAAATGTGTATTTGTGGGATATTCTCTTGAGTAGAAGGGATATAGATGTTGTGAGGTGCCCGCCCATCGGCGTTCCAGGCACTCTTTTAGCGGTCTATCGAGAAACAAATCTAAGCGTCGCTGCCCGGCACTCCCAAGGAATGTTCCGAGTTTTGTCGCCTAGGGTTTCCCGAATCCGCCTCGCAACGGAACGTTCACGACCAAACCCACTAGGATCGACCTGAAATTCGGGTTCCTAGTTGTCAAGGTCTCCTATTAGCATTCTAGCACCGGGTTTTGGACATCCTACTTTACGCAGAGATACCCAACCCGAAGCAGATCTATGTCGCACTTGGTTCAAAGAGAATGGGAAACGAGAGGGATGTGTTGCTCAACCTCTCTGCCCATAGGGCATAGTCCCATTCCGGTCCCCTAAAACGGCATGAATCGGGTTCTAACCTATCGATACCTAAAGGTCGAATGACGATAAAAACTTGTGAGAAGCCTCCCAGTTCTCTGGGACCACCCTGCCATAGGACGGACCCGTCGGGGGTTCCGCCCACCCGCTTCCCTTAATAGCTTTAGTTTTCTAATTAGGTCCTATCACATTTATGTGTGACACTTAAAATCAGCTTCATTAATTAAGCCTTTTAGGGAACAAGGTTCGTTCGCGTAAATTATAGCATAGACACGAAAACAGGGCAAAGCAATCTATTGACAAACAAGATCAAACAAGTTCCTTAACTTATCTTCAAGTTAATCTTTGTCTCCCGCCCATACAGGAGAAATTATATTTCGCTTCTGTCCAACAGAAGTATCCCTTCTGCCCTGCAGAAGTAACTGGTCCAATTCACATGGCACCAAAACTCAATCCTTTATCTAGAATAGGATCTCCCAACATGCCCAGATGTTGGGGGCCACGGAGGTCTTCAACTCCATTCTAGACCTAGCAAGGGGTGTCCAGAGCTCCAACTGACCTGCAAGCTGTCTAGGAGTGAAACATCATTCCCGTGGTTGGCCTTTTCACCACTCGACCTTCGGCCCGTGAATCGAGCAGTGCCCTTTCGGGTTAATACGCGGTGCGACCATGGAGGTGATCCACCCGTACAATATATCCTTCCTTAATTAAATCCTTTAAGAATCAAGCACAAACAAGGCAATCAGCCTAATATCATTTTCCAAGAAAACATTCCTTTAATCCATGGCGACTTGTCATCACAGACCCTTGCCATGCATTTACCATAAATCACAAGCACTTGGAATAATCATCCAAACAATAACTAACAACCAATTGAATGTAAAAACATTTAGGATGTTGTTCGATCAATCAACAAAACCCATTTGCATTCTTTCCAAACAATGCAAGAATAGACAATATAACATTTCCATCGTATATTTGCTCTCTCCCTTGGGATCTAAGAGCAATACCATGCAAACATGTTCTTAACACTTCATTCCTTCGGCTAGGGCATATGTTAAGGGTTCAAACACTATTCATGATGTAAGTTCTATAGGTCACTTACCTTGATTGATAACCCAACCCTGAATTTGGATTGGCAAAAGTCATCCTTATCCAACGGATCTCAAGACATCCTAGTTTTAACCCTTATGATCAATTTCTTGTACTAGCTCTTAGTCAAGTCATGAGGCAAATAGAAATTTGTCCTCATATATCAAATATGTTATAGGCATAACATATAAATACTTGATAAGATAAGTGTGAGATGATCTCAAGTAATTAGACTCCTAGGCTCTTAGGCTAAGTACTTTTGAAGTATCTAAACTTTAAACTAGTACTTCTCTATTCCTGATTCTTAACGTCATATTCTTTTAGCAATCAGGCTAGTTATAACCCTTGACTATACTTTAATCTAGCATTTCTATGCCCAATCTTTTAATGTCGTTCTTTTGACGACTATGCCATTCATAACGCTTGACTAATTCTTCCTTGTAATTTTGCTCTACTAGCAAATAAGTCATATGTAACTAGGTGCAATTATCTTCCCTTGATATATGCACTTCACAAACTCCATCTTCCGAGTAGGTGAGATGAAATTTATCCTTTCCCATGACCTATTCTCGTGCAATAGTATGGGCTTAACGTATCTCATACGAAAATCAAAGCAAGCATCTATCAACTTGAAAATACATTACTTACAATCGGAGCTATAGTTGGATTGACAGTGATGCCCTTGCTCGAAGCCTTGTTGTTGGTTGCGGGATTGTCATCCGCACGCGACATTCTTCGCTTGGAGGCCATCGTCCGCAGGTAGACTTCAAGAGATTAAGAAGGTGGAGTAGATTCAAGATGGGAGAGCGTAAGAGAAGATGGTTAAGTCAAGGATCGAGATAGAGGGAATTGAGCCAATTCTCTTCCTTGCAGCCTCTCGGGGTGACTCTTCTCTCTTTCTCTCTCTCTCAAGCTCTCTTTCAAGCTCTCTTTCAAGCTCTCTTTCAAGCTCTCTTTCAAGCTCTTCCTCACAATCTCTTGGAGGAGTAGCCTCCTCTCTACCTCTCTCTCGCAGCCTCTCGGGGTCTCCTTATGCTTCATATGCCTCTCCCATGCCTCATATTTATAGTGAATTAGAGAAGAGGGCTTGTGGTTGAGAAGTGGAGCTCTTTATGGAGGGGAATCTTGGAAAGATCAGTGATCTGATGCTCAGATCATAAATCTGATGGTTCCATTGGCTCCGAAAGGGGGGTAAAACTCCAAGACACTTGGTTAGAAAGCTCTCAGTTCACTCCTTCTTTTCTCTGTTCGAAGTGCTGTCTACTGCCTGTAAACTGCGATCGCGGCGCGCGCGATTTCGCCATTCACTTTTCTTTATTTTTCTTTTTATAAAATCTTCAAACTAACTAAAATATCACTTGTCTTTTTCTTTTAAATGACATCCAGTTCCATATCGTTTTTTTAGGATAATATCTAAAATATCTAAAATATACTAGCTTTGCCCAAAATCTAATGTTTTTGGACCTTCCAAACTATACACATGAACTTAGTGATTAATATAACTCATAAGTCTCGTTCACCTTGTAATTTACGTGAAGGGTAGCTACAGTCTTTACCAATTCGAGAAAAATATCGAATTTACGACTCTTGATTTTTCTAAATAAAATATTTTAAATTAAATAAAAATTATCAATAATTAATGTTAGTTAGTTTTTACCTTAATTAGTCTTTAGTTAGTAATCTTACTAACTTATTAATTGACTAACTAACTTACGAACCAACCAACTAACTTTTATTGTGGGGAGATATTACAGATGTTATAACACTGTTACACATGAGCTGAGAGTTAGTAAGGATGTTATTTTTTATTAAATGTAACATGTGTGAAATGCAATGTAACGGTGTGGCTATGTAGAAAACAGGTTGATAGTCACAAACATTGAGTGGACTATAAGAGTCTCCTAGTCATGGTTCTATTGATAGACCTTGGAGTGCTAGATTAAGGTCACATGTTACTCCACCAAGTACATCACAGATGTCAAGAAAATGTAAAGAAAAAGTTGGGAATCCATTTTAAAAATATAATACTATAAATTTTACTAGATAAAATAACCCTTCTGTTGATTGCATGAGGTATACTTACATTTTTTAAGGTGACATCCCTAAGGTTGAAAGTGGGTTCTTGATTACCTCATTAATGAAATGTAATCTCTATTTTCTCACGATTTCTAAGGAGCAACCAAATCAAGAAATGACTTTCTCCCACAAGAACATGGCCATTGTATGGGTGTTGTTCTTTTGAGTGGCCTTAGCTTTAGCCCACTTAGTTAGATGACTAGCTACTATGATATTACCTTGATTGTGAATATTGAGCAACTAAAATAATGGGTCCCATAAAAGGCAATCTCCATTTTACAAAGGGTTGATTGGGCTATACCCAGTGTTAACTCAATTTCATCATTTTAAATTAGTACTTTTGTGTGTTGGTACTCGTCATAGTACTTAGCAAGTCTAGTCACTTCCTAGAATAGCATAGGCAACCATAGCTATGATTGAAGAACTCTCCTTGTAGTTGTGCTTGTGTTAAACTAACCTCCTACTATTCCACTGTGTTTTGTAAAGCACATACTAGTCTTCTTAAAAGACTATCCAATCCTAATTGATACAATTGTTCAACAATCATTTGATAGGGTTGAGTCTTTAGTAGAAGATGAGTGAGTATTGTTTTTTAAATTGGTTAGTCTAGTAGTATGTTTTCAAAAAATTTAGCAATATTATATTGGCCAATAAGGTATTACTTCAGTTTTGAAAACATGTGCCTCTTTGTTGATTCTAAACAAGTGGGTGCACTGGGCAAATTATCATCAACTCCAATAACCTCTTTACCAATTTTTATACAAGTTTGTGATTGGTCATGTAATGTTTCTTTCCCTTGTATACGATCGTTGTTAAGTCACATTTAAGGAAAAAAAGGTAACCATCAAGTGCTCCTATAGCACATGGTTTGTTTAGGAAGTAAATTAGTTGTTGATGATCTATAAAAAGTGAATGGTGTTGCAAGCAAATAATATCAAAATTTCTTTACTACTAACACCATGCCTAATCCTTTCCCCAATCCTTTTATTTTAGTTGTGAAATAATCCATTTTTATGTTAGCAAGATGTCTACTTTACAAAGATCATAAGGAAGTCCATGTTGTTGTCACCAGGGTTCCTCAACATCGTTCTAATTCTTTAATACTTTATAATAATATTGGCATGCTTCAATCCATCTGTAATGTCCCCATTACTTAGTTTATTTTAATAAACAATGTGCATATACATTCCAAAAAATTTTGATTTATGTTTCACATTTTTAAAAAATAGCTCTAATTATGAAACTGGCTCTACTGATGAAGATAATTGTTATTATTAATGAGGTATTGTATGCTAGTTCATGGAAAAGGGAAACCCTCCTAAGACTATCTTATTAAAACTATATTTGTAGTATATAACAACAAAAAGAACTAGCTTAGTGGATAGTCACTTGGCAGTTAAGTGCACTTGGGTGATGACACTGTCGGGATGGGTGACCTCCTAGGAAGATTTTCCTACAAGCTAGTGGTAGCTTCTCACACGTAGCTAAGGGCACCAACAAAGCCTTCGTAGCCCGTTGCCAAGTATGCCAAGGCTAAGATGCCAAGGTCTATGCTATCAATTTTTATCTTCACGCTACAAAAAAATGCTAAAAGAAAGCGTTCTCTCTTTATCATCGATAACATCATCAAAAATACTAAAAAGCAAGCATCCTCTCTTTACCCTCCCCCCAGTTACTTACTATATAAACATGGGTAGAGCGTGACGTCAGGATACGCACTGACACACACACAAACACACAATGATGACCTGTGCAGAAGTCTCTCTACTGTTGATACAATGAAGCTCTCTCTCTCTCTCTCTCTCTCTCTCTCTCTCTCTCTCTCTCTCTCTCTCTCTCTCTCCCCCCCCCCCCCCTATGCAAAGCGCTCATTGAATCCATCAAGCTTCTTCCATGGCTCCCAAGAGACGTCAAGATGCTAAGCAAGGTCATGCTCAAAGAACTCCCCAATGTGAAGAAGTAGTCGTTGCTGAAGCACAAGTAGAAGTTAACCCCGAATCCATTCAACTTGAGGGACCGGTTATTCCACAACAAACCAAGGTTGCGGCTATAAACTATAATCAACAATGGATGTCCAAATAGAGATAATCAAGTTAGTACATAAGAAAAGGATCACGATTAGTTAGAATGAACTTAAACTTGTAAAAGCATATTAGTATTATCAAATTCTTTTTAGGAAGGAACACGAAAATTGATGAAGGGGATAGATTCTATGCATCATATACATTGATAACTGTGTTAAAAATGTTTTATGGTGATGATTCATGACTCTTATGATTTTGGGCTTGCACAGCCGAATGAGTTGTGGATTGTGGTGGTTTGGGACATCGAGGTCCCCAACCCAATGCTCCCTAAACACTCTACAAAGTGTGAAAAAACTTACCTAAGGGTGGGGATTCTACACTCTTGAGGGAGGTAGGTGTTTTTGGAAAAACTCACTTGTGGGTGGGGGTCTTATGCTCCTGAGGGAGATAGGTGTTTTTGATATTTGATCACTCAAGCACCTGACAGAGCAAAGGGCCGAGTGATAAGTGCCCTTGTTATGTAGGACAGCTCTGAAGGCTCAGTGAAGCCTAGAGGGGCTTTGAGCCAGTAAATTCCTTGTTGACCGCGGATGGAGTGCGATCACATACAACCCAATCTCAAGGGATTGGAAGGTCCTATCCTAGGCTGGACGGTGTCTTTTTGCGAAAAGATGGTTTTTGTATCACTTTGTGGAGTGATGGTGAAATAAAGTATCCGATTTTTGAATTGTTTGTTATGTGCTAAAGATCGAGTTTAATGAACCTAGTTAACGGAGTAATAAAAGGAAGCTTATTTTATATGTCCAAACTGTGTGTTAGTATGCTTTGCTAATTGAAAAACTAAGCAAACCCCATCAATGAAAGTAGGAGGCTTCGATCCTGATGATCAAATGCCTATGGTTGGTGGACCCGATAAGTCAAGTAACTTTTCAACATTAGATAGAGCTGATTAAATCATGACCCTCCCAATCTCGGTAGGATTATTTACCAGGTTCAACACCGTTTTAGGGGACCAGAGCTGAGATTTTACCTTATGGGTAGGGGGGATCAAGTTACACTCTCCCCCCTCTCTAGCTCTCTTTGAACCAAGTGCGGTATTAACCTCACTCCTACCTTTGATTTATTACGAAGTGGTCTTTCTTAGGTGGGCATTAGATTGCTATTAGGGATGACTTGTCCATGCTCCCCCTGTGAAGTAGAACTGAGATTCCCATGTTCAACTAAGTCCAAGGTTTCCCATGGGGAGACAGAATGGTGATGTGCATGGATATGAATTTCAGTCAGCTACTAAGAGGACTCCTCTGAGTCTATTGGAGTAGGCACCTCACACCATCCAAGGCTATAAGAAGCTTGTAAAGAGTCTTGCAATAACCACATCTTTATCTTTTGTTAAATTATTTAACTTCTTTTCTTGTCTAGATGGATGAGTGAATCTTTGCTTGCTCACCAAACATTGGAAGGTTAAGGAATTTTTAGATCAATATCGGTGCTAAGTTTAATTATTTTGACTTCCCTAAGAAGTCCTTGTCTCTAGGTCATTGTCCTTTTCAATTGAAACTCAAACTTGATTTTGACTATGCAATCATCTATTAGCACTCATATGTTCATTATGGGACTTCTAAGGTTTGCTCTATTGATCAAGTGTTGATTCCAGGTCAATTAACTCAGAATTAGAGTATTTCTCATTATCTCCTCTTGAATATTCTATTTTGAATGGAGAATGATGTCCATTCAAAAGAGTGGTAATAAAAGAGTGCTTGGTGTAGCTTTGTCGACTTCCAATCACCTTAAACACCCATATTCATTGTCCTAATATCCATTGTAGCTCTATTTTATTTATTCAGGTTTTAAAGCCTCTCATTCTAGGCATTTTTTATGGTCCTTAGTTCATCATCAACACTAGCACTAAAGGGTTTCTTCATTTGCTTCTAGCAAGAGCTGAGTGGGTTCCTTTGATTTATTGTTACTTATTTTTAAATAAGCCTCTTTATACTCTCCCTTCTCCATGAATGGTAGATCTGAGGTAGCAACAATATATATCTAGCCTTTCTCATCCTTTGGATAAGGAATGTACTTGAGTGGTCTAGGTGCAAGTGGACAATTAGCATCTTTATGTATCATGCTAAAGATGGCATAGGTGCCCTCTTCCAACTTTCCATCTTGATCCTTACTACATCCTTTGTATCCCCTAGAGAGACCAATTCATTATCCTAGTGTTAAATTACTCATGTGTTTTACATCCAATGTCAACCAAGAAATACCTCATAGTCAACTCCCTTCATGGTCACAAGATTGATTGAGAATGAGAGTTATGTTATCTTGACTAGCCAATCCTTAAGAACTCCAATTGGGAGAACATTAAAACCACCAATCATTACAAAATTATTTACAATGCTAACTCCATCCCTCGTAGGTATGATTCCTTGCCCTGTTGCATCTCTTAGGGCTTTGACTATAAGGAATGCATGCTTCTCTACTCCTTACCCAAAAGGTGTTGATGCCTAGAGCTCCTAAGGATCGGGCTAGAATTAGTTGAGCTATGTTGAGGTTCCTAAACAAATGATTCAATTTCTTCTAATTTTACTCCTTTGATTCAAGTTTGATCTATGCTTTAAAGGTCCTCTACAGAACTAGTTTTCCTTTCACAAGCATACCTAAATGCACTAAAAAACTTGTCAAGGTAAGGATTGCAATGATTTTAGGGTTAACTTCTTTGAATTGAAATCTTGTAATCTTGTCAGTTCCCAAGGTTTGCCCTTAGAAATACATTTTTGGAATTTCATCTATGTCATGCAGGACAAAGTAAGGCCTCCCAAAGGTGTTTTGGCATGTGGGGGTTTAAAATGGTATCGTGCTAGTCATATCTAGTACACTTATTCCTACTTCTAACTTTAGGTCTTGAATCTCTTACCGAGTATCCTTGACCTATTCCTTGGCTTTGTTAATCATCTTGATTTAATGAAGTAGATATGGATGTTTACTTTGGTTTTCATTGTAGCTTGGTCTTGTAGCACTCTATGTGCTAGAAAAAAATACTCTTATAGTATGATAATAGTAATATTACTCTTTAAAGTAACCTTGACTATAGCATGCTTCTCATTCTTCTTTAAGATTTTCTTGTCTATTTCCATTGGGATATTGTCCCTATTGTGGATCATTTCTACACAAAATGAGCTCCAAGGCATCAAGGGGATGATTGCCTTCCTTGCCCTTACTTCTCATCTTAGGAAAGATTGATATGTATGAGTGATGCCACATTAGGGGAGTTTTGAGGTCTCGAAAACGCCTTTTAGGAAATAGAGAGAGAGTGCTCTAGACCAATAGGAGCAGGGCCTCCGTAATGAAAGCTCTATTTTTAAAAATATAAAAATAAATTTACATATATATATATATATATATATATATATATATACGACTTTGTATTATCAATATCTATTTTTAGCCTCTTATATTCATGATTATGACAACCTTTGCATTAATGATATACAATCCTGGCCACTTTTATTTAATGATATGTCTCGATTAATGATAATGACATGTTTAATCTAAATTCAAATTAATAAAGAGCTTGGCACTTTTTTTTCCCCTCCTTTCTTTTATCCCTCTCGTGTTTTTCCCTCCTCTTTGTGGTGGCTTAGTCCTCTCTCTCTCTCTCTCTCTCTCTCTCTCTCTCTCTCTCTCTCTCTCTCTCTCTCTCTCTCTTTGTGCACCATGGATACAAAAATTTGACCTTCAACAAGGTGTCCAAGCTCCCAAATCACATCCATATTAGTGTTTAACTCGCTCCAAAAAGATGGAAGATAGATTTATACAGTCATTAGCAAAGGCAGTTGGATCATCATGCAACATGCAAAACATGGGAAAAGGCAAAGATATGAGAGCTCGTTCATCTTTTCTTGGAAGGGTAGAATCCGAGATTTCAAGCTTGGAGTAAATAAGAATAGCATAAAAGAGGTTCTTGTGCAACATGTGTTTATGCATAGAGAGCTATATTTGGAACCTGGAAGTTCAAATCTTCCAATGCATAAACCAAATTGTAAAGATTTGATTCTTAAGGTCTTTCTTTTCTTGGACTTAGTTTAAGGTTTTCCATTATACCATTTTTTCATTTGTCTTGTAATTGTCTATCTCTCTAATCTTGAGGAATGGCAACCGGTCGAGTCTATTGTTGATGTGATTGATGTGATACATGGCTTGATTGGAGAAGAGATGTACAAAGGTAGAAAGAAGATAGAGCTTGTAGAGAATGAAATATTCTTCTATGACCATTCTTATATTGTCCCCATGTAGTGTAGCCAATGGGGGATCAATATCCCCTCTTCCTTTGCTTGATTTTTCAAGCTTGAAGTGGCCTTTTCCAAGTCCAATTACTAGTGAGGGCTATAGATGTAAAATATTTTCTGAGATACAGAGAGCATTAAAACCTAGTATCTCAAGTAGGCTAAGCAAAGTTACTTTGTTCATGCCTATTAATACATTTGTTAACTTCTTTTCTAATGTTGAGATAAGAAGATCAAAGGCCATGCTTTCAATGAAAAGACTAACATATAATCATGTTATACAATTTGTTGATGAGGGATGGGACACTAGGACAGAAGGAAAAATTATATGTAAGATAGTTCAAGACTCTATAGCTTGTAAATATATGATTGCTACTCAAAATTTAATCCTTAGTTTTTATTATAGTAGATGGCATTATGTTGGTGGTAGTTTGGTTGCTTTAGATCAAAATCTTGATACTTTTAGCAAAGATCCTATAGTGGATCTTGATGTTTGGTACAATGAGGACATCATTGCAATCCTAATGGTTAGATCATCATGTACACTACATCAAGTGAGGATGGATTTATAGAATGAAGATATTGAATTACCATACTCATTCGTGTTCCAACTTAATGACAAACAAGTAAGTTTTTATTGTTGAGATATCGAGCTCCACTCGTAATATGCTAGGGTGACAGTTGTGCATTTATGTCACCGACTTGTTAGTTGCAGATGCGGTTGGTACACCACCCATGAATAATAGCTAGATGAAAGCTATCCTTATCTACTCTAGTTCGCGGCTCAGTTAGTATGCCACCTTAGTTAGTTGAGTTTGGTTTGAGACCCATATATAGGGTTCTTCTATTTCTATATACTAGAGTTCTTTTGGCTTACACAAAACTAAGAAGAGGAAAACTGTTTTCAGCCTCCACCTTTGTGTGTATTCCCCCATTGTGCAAGCAAGAAAGCTACAAGTGAGACTCCTTCCTTCTCTCCCACAATCTTGACATGGTATCAGAGCCTCGTTCGTGGTAAGGAGCTCAAGAAAGCAAACCAAGTTCGCGGTGTTCTGGTAAGAGGACCAGTGTTGCTTTCATTTTTCTGTTTTGGGAGCAAGTCTTTGCAGGTAGCACAGTAGGAAAGTGCAAGAGTGCATTGTCTCAGGTTGAGACACCCTTCGCGGTGAAGCAAGAGACCCTGTTTTTTTTATTTGAGGCCGTTTCGGGACCTGTTTTGGAGGCGGAAGTTTTCTGCACGCACTCAGGAAAAGGCCCTGTTTTATGCTGTGCGACCACTGTTCTACAGGTCGGTGAAAAGTTACCACAGAAATTGCATCTTATGCTTGTGTGCAGAGACATTGGGAGTTACAGAATCATCCTTATTTCCTATTTACGCAAAATCGTCACTAGGAAGTGACTTGTGGTGAAATACCACTTTCGCCAGTTTTGCAGATTTGCCCTTGCGAGGGTGAAGCTGTGTTTTTTGCAGTGATAGAATTTTTTGCAGTGTTCTGTAATGGCGTCTAATTCTCTTTCACAGATTGTAACTGAAAAGCTTGACAATAACAACTTCCAAGCATGGAAGTTTAGAATGACGAATTTCCTTATGGGAAAAGGATATTGGGAATTTGTTGCAGGAAATGAAGAAGAACCAGTTATTCCTGATGTTCCCAATCAAAGCAAATACAGGCATTTAAAGCATGGCATGAGAGAGCCAGGAAAGTTATGTACTGGCTGTCTATCAGTATTTCAGACTCTATGATTGTGCATATTCAGGATGCAAGTATGCCAAAGGAGGCATGGGATACTTTGTCAAAAATGTATAGCACAAATACGCAAGCCAGGAAAATTCAGCTCAAGCAAGAGTTGCATAATGTGCAAAGAGAAAGTATGAGCATCAATGACTACCACATGAAGGTGAAGAAGATTGCAGATGCACTTGCTTCCATTGGGTCGCTAGTGGAAGATGATGATTTAGTTTCTGTGACCTTGAATGGTCTAGGAAAGGATTATGCACAGTTTCGAACATCCATTTCAGTTCGTGAAAGATTTCCTGATTTTGAGGAGTTGATTGCTCTTCTAATTTATTAGAAGCAAAGAAATGGTGGTGCATCTTCTTCAGGAGAAACTTCAAAAGAAGCTGTCTTCTACTCAAATGCTGGAAGAGGTAGAGGCAGAGGTAGAGGAGGCCGATCTGGAGGCCGTGGTAGAAATTAGAATATGCAGCAAACTCAAGAAAACCAGTCCTATGGAGGAGGACGTGGTAACTCTAGAGGCAGGGGGAGCCAAAGAGGTCGTGGTGGATGGCAAAGAGACCAAAATGCAAACAGCAATGTTGAATGCTACTACTGTGGTAAAATGGGTCATATGACTAAAGACTGCTATAAAAAGCAGAATGACATCATGAATGGAAAACTGCAACAAGGGAATTATGCATCTTCTAGTAGACAGGGTGATGACAGAAACGAGCATTTGTTTATGGTGCAGCACATGACCAATTCTGTGACAAGTGCAGAAGAAAGTAACGATGTGTGGTATGTTGACTCAGGTGCATCAAACCACATGACATGTCATTTAGAATGGATGCAGGATGCAAGGAAAATGGAAAAACCAGGATTTGTGGAGACTGGTGATGATACTGCACATCCTATTGTGCAGTTTGGAAAAATTCCTTTGTCTATGTAGGATGGGAAAAAGAAATACATATCCGATGTATTTCATGTCCCGAATATCACCAAGAATCTGATTTCTGTTGGTCAAATGGTTGAGCAGGGCTTGCAGGTCAGATTTAATCCTCATGGATGCTTTGTTGAGGATATGAAAAATAAAGGTCGCTTGATAGCAAAAGGAAAGAAGAAGGACAGAATGTTTACGTTGGATGCAGACATGCCTAAATTGAGTGCAGCAATGTTTGCACATGGGACTGGTGTAGTTGCAGATATTGATATCTAGCATAAACGCATTGATCATGTTAATGTACAGCGACTTAAATCAATGCAGGCCCAAAATATTGTTGCAGGATTGCCTAAATTCAAGGTTGCAGAAATGCATAAGGTATGTGAAGCCTGTCAATTTGGAAAACAGGCAAGGAAACCATTTCCTAGACATGTTCAAGAGAGTAAGAAGCCATTGGAATTAATCCACTCTGATGTGTGGACTACTAAAGCTGCATCTCTTGGAGGCTGTCATTATTTTGTCACTTTTATTGATGACTATAGGAGAAAAGTTTGGGTGTATTTCATGAAAAAGAAAAGTGAAGTTTTTGGGCATTTCAAAACTCTTAAAGCTATGATTGAAAAAGAAATAGACCTTCAAATAAAATGCCTAAGGTCAGATGGAGGGGGAGAGTACCTCTCAAATGAGCTTGCAAGGTTCCTGCAAGAGCATGGCATAAAGTAGCAATATTCATGCAGTCATACCCCACAACAAAATGGAACTGCAGAAAGGAAAAACAGGCATATTGGAGAGGTATCTCGTGCCATGCTCAATGAAAAAGACTTGCCAGATTTTTACTGGGCTGAAGCAGTTGTTACAACAGTCTACATAATGAACAGGACTCCCACTGCAGCAATACATGGGATGACTCTAGAGGAGAGGTATACTGGTAGGAAACCGGATATTTCTCATTTGAAAATTTTTGGTTGCATTGCCTATGTTCATGTGCCAGATGAGTTGAGATCCAAGTTGGATCCAAAAGCTGAGAAGTGCATCTTTATTGGTTACTCTCTGCAGCAAAAAGGTATAGATGCTATAACCCTTCTACTCGTAAGTTTATAGTGAGTAGAGATGTTGTTTTTGATGAGATGAGTAGCTGGAATAAACTAGTAAATGTGATTGATAATGTAGATGCACAAAATGGTAATGCTGCACACAATTCACAGCAGCAGTCACAAGATATTAGTGGACCTAGAGCATCCACTAGCAGTGCTTCACATTCTTTGCCATGGACATGCAGATTGAGATTAGTAGAATCTTCTCAAAGCAATGCAGATAGTGGTATGCAGGTATTACGAAAAGGAAAAGAGAAGGTAGATCAGCCCATGTTTGATGTGAATACAGGTCACTCTTATGTGGATGGTGAATCCATTGGCTCAGAACAGAGCATTGATGATGAGTTGGGTATTCCTTCTATTGTTACACCTGGAGTAAGGAAGACCAGGGATGTTTTGAGAGCACTTGGGAGTGAACCTACTTTGCGCAGGTCTACCAGAGTTAGGTATCATGTGAATAGGCTGAAATATGATGGATTTACAGCCATTCACTATGCCTATATGGTCAAAGTGATACAAGAACCAGAACCCATTTCTTTTGAGCAAGCCATGGGAAAAGAAAAATGGGAGAAAGCCATGGATGAAGAAATGGATGCCTTGGAAGCAAATGCTACATGGGAATTGGTACCTTTGCCTAAAGGTAAGAATGCAATTGGTTGTAAGTGGGTTTATAAGGTGAAGCACAATGCAGATGGTTCTGTGAACAGATACAAGGCAAGATTAGTAGTCAAGGGGTATGCACAAACATATGGCATTGATTATGAAGAAACATTCAGTCCGGTTGCAAGGATGGCAACCGTAAGAACAGTCATTGCTATGGCTGCATCAAAGGGATGGTCTTTACATCAGATGGATGTAAAGAATGCCTTCTTGCATGGTGATTTGCAAGAAGAGGTCTATATGGAGCAGCCACCAGGTTATGTGCATGATGTTCATCCTGAGTTTGTTTGCAGGTTGAAGACAGCCTTGTATGGCTTGAAGCAAGTACCTAGAGCATGGTCTGACAAGATAGGACAGTATCTTGTCACTATTGGCTTTCAGATTTCCAAGGCAGATTTCTCACTTTATGTGAGAAAAACAGAGAAAGATATTATGCTACTTGTCACTTATGTTGATGATTTGATTATGACAGGTGACAGTGATGAAGATATCCTTCATGTGAAAATACTATTGAAGCAAAAGTTTGAGATGAAGGATTTGGGAGAGCTGTGTTATTTCTTGGGCATTGAGGTGATTAGATCACCAAGTGGGATATGGCTCTAGAGGTAGTATGGATTGGACATGTTGTCCAAATATGGGATGATAGGCTGTAAGCCTATTTCAGTTCCTTTGGAGCAGAATGTGAAGTTGAGCGCAGATGCAGGTGAGCTTCTCGAAGACCCTACTATGTACAGACGCATAGTAGGAAGTTTGATTTATATGACTATTACCAGGCCAGATTTGAGCTATGCTGTTGGATTGGTAAGTCAGTTTATGCAGGCTCCAAGGAAACCACATTTGGATGCGGCTAGACGCATACTCATATATGTGAAGTCCACATTGCAGTATGGACTATTTTATGAGACTGGGGTTCAGATACCGTTGCATGGATACACTGATGTTGATTGGGCTGGTAGTATTTCTGATAGACGATCTACCAGTGGATATGTGTTCTCTTTTGGGAGTGCTGCAGTCACTTGGAGCAGCAAGAAACAGCCTACAGCTGCCTTGTCGAGCACGGAGACTGAGTACAGGGGTGCAGCAACCATGTGAGGTAGCTTGGTTGCATAAGCTACTTTATGATATGCATCAGTATACAGATGGGCCAGTTGTCATTTATTATGACAACATGAGTAGTATACACTTGGCAAATAACCCAGTCTATCATGCTAGAACAAAGCACATTAAGGTGCATTATCACTATGTGCGAGAGAGAGTTTTACTAGGTCTTATTGATCTAGTTTATGTAAGCACAGAGGATCAGGTAGCTGACATATTTACGAAGGCATTGGGCGCAGAGAAGCTGCGCAAGTTCAAAGACCTGCTTGGTGTGCAGGAATTGGGATTGAGCACGAGGGGGAGTGTTGAGATATCGAGCTCCACTCGTGATATGCCAGGGTGACTGTTGTGCATTTATGTCACCGACTTGTTAGTTGCAGATGCGGTTGGTACACCGCCCATGAATAATAGCTAGATGATAGCTATCCTTATCTACTCTAGTTCATGGCTCAATTAGTATGCCACCTTAGTTAGTTGAGTTTGGTTTGAGACCCATATATAGGGTTCTTCTATTTCTATGTACTAGAGTTCTTTTGGCTTACACAAAACTAAGAAGAGGAAAACTGTTTTCAGCCTCCACCTTTGTGTGTATTCCCCCATTGTGCAAGCAAGAAAGCTACAAGTGAGACTCCTTCCTTCTCTCCCACAATCTTGACATTTATATCATATTATATCCACTTAGGTGTATTCTTAATTTCACTTTCTGATTAATAAACATTTGTAACATATTTTTTATACATATACTTTGTGGTAAATTTTTGTCAGCCATCTCCATGACTTATACACAAGGGCTTACAATCAATGAGGCAAAGCTGCTTTTTTTGAGAACTTTTCTTAGAAGAAGGGATATCCTTTCTAGGATTTCTTTTTCCTATCTTTGATGCTTTGGTTGCCTTGGGTGTTGAAGGCACAGCTTCACCTGTTGTAGTTACATGTCCCTTGTCTCCTTCAATGTCTAAGCCCCCATTATTGTCTATTCTTATCAGTTGTATATAATTGACCATTATGTACTTCATGAGCTTTGCTCTTATATACCAAACATGCTCACTTGTATAGAAATCCCTTGTAAACTATCATATATTTGTAAGAAAATATTTTTAGTTTA
The DNA here is from genome assembly GCF_053477565.2 of Lygodium microphyllum. Taxonomy (NCBI): domain Eukaryota; kingdom Viridiplantae; phylum Streptophyta; class Polypodiopsida; order Schizaeales; family Lygodiaceae; genus Lygodium; species Lygodium microphyllum. The sequence continues at coordinate 135,770,097 of NC_141136.1, read as the reverse complement.
TTGTTATTTTTTTTATAATGGACTATTTTACAATAAACCTCTATATTAAAGTTTAGTATGTTTCACATTACCTTTATAGCTCATCCCAGCAAGAACCTCAATCTTAAAATATAGTATGAGATAGATGGATCAAGAACCTCAATCTTTTGTTATATATCAAAGGGGAGCTCATGCATTACACACCTATCAAAGAAATGGAGATAGTAATCATCAACATGAAAGTTTATTGCTAGAAAAATATAGTGAGTAAAAACAAATTTTGGTATACTATAGCTCATCCCAGTAAGAATGTTAAGAATAGCAAATGATGATGGCCCATAGAGGCTAGATGTATGCCCTGAAGAGGCTAGAAGATAGAAAAATGATATATGCTCCATGAAGAGATGTTCAGAATCCCATATGCACAATGAGGAGAGTGGTACTATCCAAAAAGCTATAAAGGCATGTACTTGGTTGACACTCATTACAATCTAGTAATGGAACTATCAGTTTGAGTCACTATCAGTGTCATTGTCCATCTTACACAAGATTGTGTTTATAATTCCAAGCTAATCTATCTTGGAACCTAATTCACTTGTGTAACAGTTAGTCTATTTAAGTCTATGTCATTATGAGTTGTACATTCATCTTCCATCCTCCATAGCTTCCATCATATATGTGATTTTAGCTCGAGGTGTCTTCTAGGAAACTCTTCCTCTGCTCCCAGTGTAGCTTCCTATCACATCAAAATGTGACATTGTTTACCTTGGAGCCCGGCATTACAAGAATTTGACCTCATTGTCCTATCTACGCCCGTCCTTTGCCGTATTGATGTCGTTGCCCACACAATCTACCATTTCGTGTGCGAGCATAGGGCAATTTAAGCTCACTATATGGGCCACCCTCTCATCAAATATCTTATTGAATGGTCCACACATCGAGCTACTGCAACTGAATACTTAGTCGTTTGTCAAACCCTAGAAGCAGGAAGCCATAGCCACAAGCACCAAAGTTCTTTTTTCATTTTCTCTCTCCTGCCACTAAAATACCACTCAAGCAACCCTGATTCATTGATTTATTCAATGCCTTACATCAAGGAAGGGAAGTTCTTGGAGATCTTGGAGATTTGTTGGAAGATTTGAGAAGATTGGAAGACCAAGCATTCAACATCAAGTTCAAGTTTCTTCTTACTTCAGTTTTCCACTTCATTCCAACACACTGAAGCATTTTTTTACTCAGATTTGTTGTGGAACTCAAGCTATCTATCAGCAAGGAGGAGACTCAAGTTAAAGGGATCAGCATCAACACCAAGCTACTTTACTCTCCGGTTGTTTAAAGCCAATCACATCTTACCTTTCACATTTAAAGGTTGGAAGTTATTCACATTGGTGAAAAGCTTAATCATATTGTACTATCGCTAGATTAATCGGCATTAGACACTGCCATTGTGCGAAAAGCCAATCAGTAAGACCTTTCCAAATTTGAAGTGATTTGGATACACCATCCTAAAATATCTAATGTCAATGAAACGTCAAGCCATGTACTTCAAACCCAAATGCTATCCAAAGAAATATGTATCCATCTTGTATGCCCAAGCCATAGCACTATTCATAAAATCCCAAAATGCATGTATTCCAAGACCAATGTAATGAATCACCAAGCCATGTATGTCAGAGAGAATCTGTTAAGCCAAAATAATGTATTCATATGTATCCATCTCAAGCTCATTAAGCACAAAGAATGTGTCAAGAAGACTAGAGCAAAAAGCATGTACCACACATCAACAAAAGGGACAAAGAGCATAACCAAAGTAAAGAGTATGAAGATAAAAAGGACTAAGAAGACAAAAAAGGAGTCCAATAAGATCAAAGACACCTAGAAGATCGAGAAAAGCAAGGGATGCCAAAGAAGCATGAAGAAAATAAAGAAATTTTTGTTGCTGACAACAAAGAAGTTTTCCCATAGTGGATCTTGTTTTCCCATTGTGGATCTTTATTTCCCGTAGTGGATCTTATTTTCCATAGTGAATGTAAAAACCCTACCAAGATGTAAAGTTTCAAGCCTTAACTTGACTAGGCTGCCAAAGAGCTAGTTTGATGGTCCATGTTCACATGCAAGGGGTACAAAAGGTAGCAAGGGTAGAGACTCATCATTTGAGGGGGGGTGTTGAGAATAGCAAATGATTTTGGCCCATAGAGGCTAGATGTATGCCCCAAAGAGGCTAGAAGATAGACAAATGATGTATGCTCCAAGAAGAGATGTTCAGAATCCCATATGCACAATGAGGAGAGTGGTATTATCCAAAAAGATATAAAGGCATGTACTTGGTTGACACTCATTACAATCTAATGGAACTATCCAAAAAGATATAAAGGCATGTACTTGGATGACACTTATTACAATGTAATGGAACTATCAGTTTGAGTCACTGTTAGCGTCATTGTCCATCTTACACAAGATTGCGTTTATGAGTCCAAGCTAATCTATCTTGGAACCTAATTCACTTGTGTAACAATTAGTCTATTTAAGTCTATGTCATTATGAGTTGTACATTCATCTTCCATCCTCCCCATAGCTTCTGCTAGGCTCTAAATTCCAGGTTTATCAATAAAGAAGAATAGAGTCATTCACTTCTCTCACTTTATTCTTGAGAATTTGAACATAGTTAGAGTAAAAAATACCATATCAGATCTTTTGTTAATATCACTAGGTAAAAAGCAATAAACATTGAAGCCCTTAGGGTCATCCCTTTCAAGAAGGGTAGATAACTCCTCTTCAAAAGATGGGAGTTGTTCTACTTTCTTTTCTTCTTCCTTCTTTCTTTTATACTGCCTCCATTTATCTACCTGCTCTTCTGTGGAATTTTCATCTTTCTCATGTTATCTTGTGTCCTTTTCATGGGTGACATCTTCAACCTTAAGACCTGGATCATTTTTATTTTTTCTATATGAAGGGACATTTAAAATATTGAAAGCCTTCACATCAGAAAGGGGGACTGGCTCAAGGACCTTTGAAAACCTATACCTCAATCTCCTGAGAATTATCATATCTTTATCTATAAGTGTAAGCCTATGTGCATGAGTAGCACAAATATAAGAATCTTGAAAAAACTCAATCAAAAAATCTTATGTGGCAATGAAACCTTCTTTAGTCATCTTGCACTGAAGAATAATTTTGCACTGTGACCAAGTTTGCGTTGCGTTGGTATGATCGAGCATAGAAAGAGCTTTGTCTTAAAAAAAACTCCTTTGCGGTTTAGGATTTGGGTTCAAAAGGATGTTGGTTTACACGTGTAGTTGCCCTAATGCGTAGTTAATTTCACATGTGCAATGGGAAGACCGTTTTGCATGGGAAGTTGTGGCACATGTCACTTTCTTTTTTGGCATAATTATGCTTTTATGGCGCCAGGGGCTTTGAACCTAGATTCTCATGGCACTTCTTTATAAATGTATCAACATATTTAAATATTCTTTCAATATGATTCTAGGGTGTATCTCAAATTAAACTAAGAATGTTGTCCACATTCACCACATACATTTAACTTACACCTATACTTGTATACAAATATGCAAGCAATATCCCTACTTATAGTAATATTAAAGCACCAAAAAAAGATTAGTGCATAAGATAATTTTCTCTATCCTAGCTATACAAAAAGATCAATGAATTTTAAAAATACATTTTTTAGTAAGTTAGATTCGTTGTCCCATATCAAATTGAAAAAATAACTTTATATTTCAAAATATAATTTCAATTTTTGATAACGCATCAATTATAATAGGTAATCTCTAAACTTTAGTATCTCGAAAGAAATTGAAAATATTATTCACATTACTCATATAAATTTGACTCAATCATCCACTCTTCTAAATCATTATAGATCAATTATTGGAAAGATAGATTTCTCTTTCTACTTGAAATATTGAAAGTTGATGTGGGTTGCAAAACATGTAAGTGTGATGTGCCACGCCCCCTCTTAGATTACTGTTGCTTACCACACCTAAAACAATTTTAAAAAATTAGAAATAATAGTTTTTGTTGAATGTATTTAATGTAATAAATTTTTTAGAAGTAAATTGTGTAGTATTACATGGATTGATGATATGATGGCCTCTAGCATTGGTAGAGCAATTAGTAAAATTTGGAAGAAACTAATGCAAAGCAATAAAATAGGAGAGAACTTGGAACTCCCTTTTACTCCAATCATTAGGTATATGCTTAGTGTGCAAGGGGTATATACTGTAGTCATCATCTGTTTGCATAATGTACTAGCAATGGATATAACCATAATACAAAATCTCTACAGATAAAGGAGAGTTTTCATTGGTAAACCCATATGTTGGCAATCTTTTGATTACCCTCACGAGAAATCTACGAATGGTATCATTCATTGCTAATGGTTAAATACCTTTTGCAAAGCATTTGATAAGACGAGACACAATAATATTAGAAGATAGATTGGGCCATCTAATGAAATATATTTATAAAAGCATCAAAATTTAGTATTTATTATCGTTTTTTAAATAATCTCAACTATAAAGATAAGACACATTTGAAACTAAGAACACAGAAAAAACGAAGGACCAAAGAAAATAATTTGATTTAAGAAAACTAAAAATAATAATTATTATAAATTTTAAATTTCTTTAATCATTCAAAAGATAACTAACCTTATGATCAAAGAATAAAATAAAAACAAATAAGCATAGAGAAGAAAGATAATAACTTTGATGCTAGTGAAATTGGAACAACACTTGATGTAGAAAATTAAAATTCAAATAACTTTTATTGAAGAAGAAAATTTTACAATACTTTGTATAAACTACTTGTATATATGTAAATAAATAACAAAAGATAAATACTATTATTTTTTTAATGTTTTGAATAGTGGTTAAGTTACTAATTACACGTGAATATATTTAGAGATAAATAAGTACATAGAGTTAGAAAACAAATATTGTACTATTGAATAGAGAATCAGAGCTTATACTACTTTCTTGAAAACTTTTTTGTCCATACATAAATAAATATGCAAAGAAAATAAGTTTGATGGTGTCAAAACTTTTGTGTATACATATTTTGAATGAAAATAAGTAGTCAAGGGAAAGGAAGGAACGACGATATAAATTGTTTGACAATATAAAGAACTTCTTGTTGAACAAAAAAATGATAGGCTATAAGACTTATACAAGACTTTTGCAAAAAGTTGATGGTAGCATTTACTGCATTCTCTTTGTCATCATGAAGCAAAACTTTTACTTTGTTTGGTGACTTCACTCTTGAGAATGCAACATAAAGTTGTATATGGAGTAAACTAGAGTTTTCATATATAACCCCAAATATAATAATTTTTTCCCTTGAGATTGAAAATTGTCACTACAAGTGCTAAAATATGGACAAGAAATTGCAAATGTTTCATGGAGGAAGAGAGTTGTAATATAGTTGGGATTAAAGTTATTCTTGGAATAAATACTCTCTCCCTAATAGTTGTCCTTGTTATTATCTATGGTTCAATGAACTTTTTATTAAATGCCTTGCATATAAGTTTGGTACCATTGCACAAACCTTTAAAAGGATTCAAATTATAGAGGAACATTATCAGAGCATTTACTTTTAGTAGTAAGATATGGGAAGAAATACCTCTATCAAGGTCAAGGGAATTAAGATATTCAACATTGTAGAGGAAGCATTTTTCTTTTGTTTTATTGACAAAATCAAATGTGAAGTATTATCTAACCTCTATTGGTATCAATTGCAATGCATGGTTATTTAAAAATTCCATCTCACTATATCGAGGTGCAAAAATGGTATGTTCACTAAAGAAAGACGCATAAATACCTATGCAATGTACATCACGATAGACAAAATTAATAAAGTCTTGCATTGACCCTCCATCCAATACCATTGTCGATGGAATTTGCAATATGTCATTATTATGTGTCGAACATTTTCCATTACCAATGTCCTGCAACCATGCAATAAAGCAACTTTCATTCACAGTCACTCACATATTTTATGTAAGTTTCAAAATAGTGATATATTGCCATAGATTAGTACAACATAGAGTCACACCAACAATGTCCTCATGGGTGCTCTTTAGTACCACAAGTAGTATCAGCCTCAAATCTCCACCAAGTAAGATAATCTTACTTTCAAATGGCTTATCCCATTGCACTATATCCTTAAGAGTTTTGTGAAGTGCTTCAAAAGTGTAATGTTGCATCCTTGGAGCTTCATCCCATCAAATAAGATCTATATCTTTTAAGAATTCTCCAAGGTTACTTTGAACATGTATATTGCAAGTAGAATGATTATCTGCTTGTAATGGCAGCTTGAATTTTGAATGGCCTGTATGACCATGTGTCAAAAGTAGCGCAACAATGCCAAAGGATGTTGTAGCTATGGCAATGCGACCTTGCATTGGTAAGAAAATATTTATATATAAATATTTTTCTTGAACTATCTAGGCCATCCAAGAAAAATGTTTTTCTAGATCTAATTTCAATAGCATCCCCACTATTGCTATAAAGGAATTACTTTGTTCATCATTAAGCATACTTTGCCTATCCAATAAGATATTTTCTTCTTCTATCATGTCATAAACCTATTCAAGGATCAAAGGATTTATATGGACTTATATATTAACTATACGTAGACCATGAGAATCAGATAATGTACATCCATGTTGATGTAGAAGATCTTAAACATGGATCAAAGCTTGATTATTGGCCATATCTTGTAGGTAAATATTTTTTCCATTTTTTCAATTACCAAAATAGATCCAAATAAAGCTCTTAATTGTGCATTAGTTTGCATTAATGTAGCTTCACAAGCATATTTTCTATTCTTCAACAATTTCCAACTAACCCTTTGCTATACAAGCCTCCTTAAATGTAGGATATAACACATTATCAATTGCACCCAATGTCTCATATGAAGTGCATCCCTTGCATATAGTAGGGAGTAGCCGCAAGTAGTATCTCTTTCCACATGTAGGAGCAACATAATAAATTCAACCACATGTATTTCCTTGCTTCCTCTTTGTCAACATTTTTTTCTATGCATTTCAAACCGAATACATTGGAAAGTTTTGGTATAGAATATTGTTTGCCTCAGGATGAAGGCGATTACAAAAGTAAACCACTCCATAAGAGTTATTTCTTGAGCATTCTCACTTTGGACCACATTGTGAATACTATCAAAGTCACGAAAAGCAACGATATTTTCTCTAGGAAAATGAATTTGCAATAGTTGAATATCAAGTTTCTCATCTTGATATTTGTATTTGTATATCCACCAACATGCTTTGGAAGTTGATACATAATGCACATCTGAATAGCTCTCAATTTCATTAATTTTCTACATGTCATTTCCATTGGATGTAGAACCATGCATAGATGTAAATCTAATAGTCACATGATCATGGCCCTTATAATGTACTTATACAAATATTTTACTATTGCAATTGTCAAGCACACCTCTACATTTATATGAGCATTGTACTTGGAACTTAAATAAGGATGGTAAGGCATAACCCAGTGGCTACTTGTAGTGGTTAAAGAGTACAATGTACTTTCCATAGTCTTCCATGCCTTGCTTAACCACTGTTGATTGCAATGGCATTGAGATGGAGTGCGAAAAAGAATTGTGCAAATATGGTTCAGGGCGACAAGTCTAACCATAGGCGAGACGAGCTCCCTAGGTATGTCCTGCCCTTGATGTGCCCTAAACAATTGTGGGTGATGTTAAAGGGCTAGAGGACTAGGGACGGAGCCAGTTGACCAAGGTCACTGGACGTACCTAATTTGACGACCCCTAGGTGCTGTGCTGCGATCGTGGGTGCTTCTTTTTTCTTTTTTTTTTCTTCTTTCTTTCTTTTCTATCTTTTCTTTTTGTTTATTTTTTTCTTTTTCTTTTTCTTTTTCTTCTTTCCTTTTCTTTCCCCTTTGAAAAAAAAAAAGAATAACATGAGTACAACCATTGCAATACTTTGAGGTTATCAGCCTTTCAATTGGATTGGGAAGTGTTGAGATTCAAAGGTTGTGAAACTGGATATTACAGTGATGATTGTGTCCTAGCCTTGTTGATAGAAGAACAGTTATTGAGATGGAGAGATGCACTGGAGATTTTGCAAAATCTCTTTGAAACGTGCGATGTTAGTACAATTGAGGTAACAACTACCATGAGTGCCAGGTGTAGAATCTGACCCAGAAGGAGAGAGTGGCCATGATCATGCTTTGGGCCATGCAATGTGGGCGATCGGCAAGGGTGATTTTCGCTTTCGGCAGTGTGGCTTTGTCATAACTCTTTGTGAGGTTGGTGGTCTTGCGGTGACTTGGGCATTGAACACTTTCGTACAAAGACTTGTGTCGTCCTGTATCCACTTGATACTTCGTGAGAGTATATGCAAGTCACATGTATAAATTATAATGAACAGATGCAACAAAAAAAGATATTACTTTATCAAAATTCTATGGTGCTGATTGCGATGCATATCATTGGTGCTTGTTAAAGACGTGACATGTATTAGTAGTAGGTAAGGGAGGTTTGTACAGTTAGGGAGCCTGCCCCTTTAACCACTTAAGGACAAAAAGTTATGGCAAGATGGCCTTTGTTAAGCAACTTATACAACATAGGGGGGGCTATTCTATTTGTATGAGGTAGGGTGAGTTCGGGTGGTTGGGCAACTGGGGATGTGCTGGTGAGGGGCTCCCATCAGGCTGGGCAGGGAAGATATTGGCTAGGACCCGAATGGTATAATCCCTAGCCGTAGTTGTTTCAAGAATGCTTTTAAATAATTTATCAAATTCCCTCTTGTTTCTAGCTGCCTTCTCCTCTTTTGAGTACCTGGTTCCTGAGCGTCTGGTGAGGGTCTGCACGGTCAGGGTTGCCACCCTCTGGGCATTCCCTTGAGCCTTCGTTTTCTTGGCCTGGGAAGTTTTTGGCCTACATCCGGGGCAGTGTCGCTTAGGGCCTCTTTTCGGTGCGTACCTCTTAAGGCTAGGCACATAGCACTCTAGCGGAGAAGCTTGTGCTGTATGGTCCCTCTGATGACGGATAGCATACTTGCAAGCCAGCTGCACTGGGTGCTCCATGACGGCTATTGTGAGGAAACCTGCAAAAAGTGAACCAAGGGTTAGGCTCTAAGGCAGGATGAAATTATTCGCGACAGGGATTAACTAGTAGATCATCAAGCACATAGTAGTCGTTGGAGAGGGATGGCCCCCATGATAATATTCGTCCTGCTTGACTGTAGGGTGTATTTTAGCCACTAGTAGATCTTTGTTCACCCCGAATCACACGGACTGGTTGTGATGAACTAGGGCAAGACTTGTCTTCGGAAGGGGATATTGGAAGCAGAGGGAGAGCCTATAGAAAGGGACGATGCCCATGAACACCCTCAAGGCATTAGTCAAGGCTTCCCATGGCGGTCATGAGGACTACTTGCCCTCTACCCAGAGGCAAGAATGGTCACACAACTTCTAGACATGTGGTGAGAGGAGAACCCTAGGAGCTCAGTCTATCAAACCCAAAATTTTCTCCCTGCGCTTGACTATCATTGCTTGTGTGTGTGCTCGCTTGGGTATTATTTATTCACAACCCCAAAACACATTGTTCTTTTATGTACAATTCATGCATCCATGTCGCTTCGTGAGGATAAGAACCAATTGTAGAACTCAGGATTATACTAGAGTGTGGCACACGCATCCAGTACTAGTAGTAGCTTACTCAATAACAATAGATATTTTGCAACATCGAGTAGCATGGTACCTTGTCCGAGCCTACTTGCAATATGTAGCTCCCCCTCAGTGAGAACCTTATCAATTAGAGAGTTTTCTTGGTCAATTTTGACTAAGTCCATACCTCGAATGGTAGTCAGCACTCGAAAGGAAGTTGGCGCCACATAGGTTGGGTCTCTTTGAGACCGCCATTTAGCCAATCGCTCTCTGAGACTGTCATAATTTGGGCTCCTAGTTTGGCCATTATAATGTGGTTTTCAAACCAACGTTTTTCAAATTGACATCGACCCTTTGATTGTCGCTTTAGTTGCTCTATCTCTAAGAGATTTGGTTGGTAGAGCACATCATTGAATGCAACAGTTAAGCATAGTTTGTTGGCTTCCTCGTCAGAGATGAGTCACATGCATTCATGCAGGAGCCTGTCATAGTGCTTATCAAGATGTTCTTGCTCTTCCCAGGATAGGGAAAATGGCAAGTATTCTTCAAGCTGCTCCCTAGGGAATGCGTCCATGTCTCTAAGGACATAGACACGTGCGAATACTTTGAGCTTAGTATCCAACTCAATTAAGCATTTCGCGACACTTCTATGCTCAATGACGGCTTGCTCGGTTGCTATCTCATGCAAGGTTCTAGGAGTTTCCCTAGGCTTTAGCATAGCTGGGGGGACTCAGGCCTAGACAAGCAAGATTGGTCAACTCTAGGATTGCTTATGTCCTCGGGGTTTCCATGTTTCTCCTGAGGCTTTATTGTTATTGTGTCATGGTTCTCCTTGGATGCGACTGGTATAGGTTTGTCACCCTATTGTGACAGTGTTGTATCCACTCTTGATTGGTTAATGTAAGTTCTATTCTCGGTGGAGTGAGTGTTGCCAGCAACCGTTGATGGTGATGGTTGATTTGACTTATCAGAACACACTGATGTTTCTTAGGTTTCACCGCTGTTAGGGGAGATGGCAATGGGGTCCTTAGTGGGTGGACTCGATGATTTATTCCCAAGTTCTTCCATGCTCTTGGTCTCAATCTTCTTGGCGTCCACAACCACTTGTAAACTGTCATTGTGTTCGTTGCGTTCTCTTTTTTGTGGGCAATGAAGGTGTATTTCTTAATGACTCAGGACCCTGAACTAGGTCAACCATTGATGTGCTTGGCTGGGCCTTAGCACTCTCTTTCTCTGGTGTGCTCGCATGGGACTTAGCTGCGACCTGCTGAACAACCTTGCTAGGTTGATTGGTCAGATGCGCCATCTCCTTGGCCACGTCTTCGAGAGGTTTCTCCTCAAGCCTAGACTTTAGGTGCTTCGGCAGTGCTGGAGGTATCAAGGATGTTGGTTGCGGCACCTCTTCCACTGGTGAATGGCTAAGGACACATTCAGCAAGGGCCATCATCACGGCCAAAGGCTGTGACTGCTGTGATTCCTGATTGGAAGTAGTAACGGCTAGTTCAGTGGACTGGCTACTATTGGTAGGCTGCAGTGTCAAGTCCTTAAGCAAATCAAAAGTGGCAGTGTCTTTTGTTGCCCTTTGTGCATTCACCTATGGAGATAGAGCATTAGTTGAGCTAGTCACGATGGATTGCACAAGCATATCCTTAGGCTGAGAGCTAAGGGTGGTGTCATGTCCCGCATTTTGGACATTTGGAAGCTCAGATGGAGATAGAGATTGTGATTGAGCAGATGCACTTGACGACTTCTATTGTGCTTCTTATGTTCGTTTAGGGAAAGAGGGTGTAGGAGACTTGGGACTCCTAAGTGGCTTTGACACTGGCTGGACGATTTGCTCATGGCTATTAGATGATTCTGCCATTTTCTTTGATGAGCAATCAACCTTACCATGAGCAATGTTGTGCCTATGATGCTCGTTATCCTCTTGGAAAATCAAAGGCTTCTTGGGCACTAGTGGCTCTCGTGCACACTCGACGGGTACATATGATATTTTCTTGTTAAGCACACTAGGTTGAGGATCTACCCTTTGAATAGTCCCATTTGGTTTCTTGATTTTTGTGAGGGGCTCAGTCACTCCAACCTTGTTGGATGAAGACTTGGATTTTTGTCTAGATTTTCTCATTCGCTTCTTTGCTTTTGAAACAATCTGGCCTTCAGCTAATAGAGGTGATTTAGTAGGGGGCTTTGGTACCCAAATACATCGGTTACCTGCATAATACCCTTGAGCATGTAGCAACACTTTGGATATCCATCGCGGCATTGTGTTAGCTCTCCATCGATGCCTTCGTTTGTGAGGCTTGGGCTTCTTTTGTGGTCTTCTACGATATTTGTAAGTCCAAAGCCTGTCCTTGGCATTGTCTCCCGACCCTTTTGTTTCAAGCATGGCCTCGCTCACTAGTTCTCTCTATTCGACATGCGCTTGTATCAACTCTTTCAGCAAGTCCTTGCTCTCATTAGTAGGCTTGACTGTTATGTCAGCATCTTCCTTGCCTTTCCCTCGAGGTTTGATGAGGTCACCCTTACTAAAGGTCATGATTATCCTCACACCCAATATTGTCAAGTGTATCCTCTGTGTTACATAGTCAGCCTCACACTTCATTGCCCTTTTGAAAGGTCATCCGAGGAGGGTTTCCTTTCCACAATTAGCACTATTTGGAGGAACATGGAATATTATAGGCAAGCTTTCCGTTTCAATGGTTACAATGATTTTGCACTTCCCCATAAGTGCTTGGGAGTGTGCCCCATAAGGACTAAGAGTTGCATTAGTCGGTGTGAGCTCTGGTTGGCCTAGTAGAGTCCATACTTCATAGGTCAAGATATTAAAATCAGCTCCTTCGTCGATGAGAGCATCAACACAGTGCTTCCTTTTTGTAGTGTGTTTGACCCTAAGATAAGCAGGTAGTACTATGTCTTCATCTTCCGGGTCTTGGCTTGTAAATTCTAGCCTTCTGATACATGCCCTTGAGTCCCCAATTACACGACCAGATGTGGATTCTCCACTGATTTCTTGGGTCATCTGTGTAGTGTTGTTCAAGCTGCATCTATCATTAAGATTGTCATGCTTAGTCATCCTCGCAATTGTAGCTTGATGTTGTTCCATTCCGCTTTGACTAGGTGCAGTCCGGACGCAATACATAAGTGTTTTTGCAGTGTGGCCTTTTTGCCCTTGTTGGCTAGATTGGCCCATTGAGGTTCTAGGGTCTCTGTTTGTCTTTGTTTGGGTATGAGCTCTTGGTTGCTCCTTTGCAAGTGAGAATCCATGCTTGTGTAGAGCAATTACTACACTAGGGTCTAATTTGGAGGACATGTCATGGTCCAAATTGCAGGGGCCGAATGTCTGATTCAGCTCATTTGAGGGCCGAGGGGCCAAGTCAAGTGGGCCGAATGCAAGCAGTTTCGAAGGGTGAATTCGGACAGTTCGAGGGCCGAGTGGGCCGAGTGGTTTGAGGGCCAAGTGGGTTGAGGGCCGAGTGGTCCAAGGGCCAAGGGCCAAGTGCGAAGTTGGGCCAAATATTAAGTTCATCCGAGTGGTCGATTCGGACGGGCCGAGTGGTGGGTGTCTGAGTCGAGTGGGATAAGGGCTGAGACCAAGGGCTGATTCTGGGACTTGGCCTAGAATCGCTGTCACTTGGACGGGCCGAGCATGACACATTTTTCACCAGAGTCCATAGAATTCGTCGCGCCGAGTGGTCAAGGTCTTCATACTAGTCAAGCACCTTCAGATCCAAGCTACTCATGTAGGGGAAGGTGTGGAATTACCTGTGGTGGGCAAAGAACTCCTCGATGGCAAGATTGAAGCAGGTCCACGCAATGAAGCTTTCTCTCCCTCTCTCCAGCCCTCCTGAAACCCTGCAATGCAAAATGTGGTCTTCCTTGCCACCCTTACCACCCTACCCAGGCCTGTACTCACCTTACTCTTGCTCCCTTCGTTGGTTTCTAACACAAAGAGACAAGGCTTTTCTTATGTTTGCACTAAGCATGGTGTTTATATCTCATGTTTTTGTTACTTGGTACTAAAGGGACACCATAGTTAGTGTAGTCAATCATTTGATTAAAGTGGTTTATAACATTTAGCTTTGTGCCAGTGTCCCAAGTTTCACTTGGCACATAAAGAGACAAGGCTTTCCTTGTTCCTATAGCACTAAGCATGGTGTCTAGGTCCCAAGTCCACATAACATGACACTAAAGGGATACCATGCTTGCACTAAGCATGGGATCTAGGTCCTATATCCTTGTGGCTTGGCCTTGAAGAGGCACCATAATTAGTGTAGCCATGCATCTGGCTCAAGTAGTTTCTTAGTAGTTTTTAGCTTGTACATTTAGCTTTGTGTTGATGTCCCAGGTCTTGCTTTGGTACAAAGAGAGATATGGGTTTCCTTATGCCTACATTAAGCATGGTATCTAGGTCCCAAGTCCTCATAACTTGGCACTAAAGGGACACCATAATTAGTGTAGTCCTTCATTTGATTAACGTGGTCTATAGCTTGAAGATTTAGCTATATATAAGTGTCCCATGCCTTGCTTGGCACACAGAGGCACAAGACGTTTCTTATGCCTATACTAAGCGTGATATCTAGGTCATATGTCCTTGTGGCTTGGCACTAAAGGCACACCATAATTAGAGTAGTCATACATTTGACTTAAGTAGTTTACTGGTAGTTTTTAGCTTGTACATTTAGCTTTGTGTCAGTGTCCCAAGCCTCACTTGGCACACAAAGATACAAGGCTTTCCTTATAGCTACACTAAGCATGGTGTCCAGGACCCATGTCCTTGTGGCTTGGTACTAGAGGGACACCATAATTAATGGTCATGCATCTAACTTAAGTGGTCTATAGCTTGTAGTTGCATATTTTTCTCGGTGTTCCAAGTTTGGCTTGGTACATAGAGACATAAGGCTTTCCTTATGTCTACACTAATTGCACTAAGCATGGTGTCTAATTTCATAATCATAGGTTGCCACTAAATGGAGATTATAATTAAAGCAATCATGCATTTGACTATCTTTCAAGCCTCACTCAACAAAGTTGTAAGGGAGCAAGAGAAGGAGAGGATGGTTTTAATTTATTTATATCCACAAAATTTACAAGGTATAATTACTATAGAGCTAACAATGGAGCAAGGCAATATTAGTAAATTGGATAAGAAGTTGCTACAATGATGCATGAGATTTTGCAGTAGATTTGTAATTTCTACGATGATGCGTGAGATTAGTGACTTGAGGAGAGATATTTCTCCCTCCTTTTAGGTCATAGGATACTTGTCTTGGGCTTTTGAAGATAAAATGATAAATATAAATCTCTAGAGTAGGGTCTCTTTTGAAGTGATAAATGAGCTTGTGAGAAAACATCATGGTGTGAATGGAAACTTAGCCATGCATCCCTTTGAAAAAATAAAGTTGATTTTTATAAGATCACTTTGTTATACCATGTAGATCAAAGTACATTACTTGTTATTGACTTTAGTTCATAATATCTTAGCACAAGAAGTGCAATTTTTGGTACTTAACATATTTACTCATTACATTTTTGGAATATTATATTTTTTTGTTGAAGACAATACATTTATTTGTGTGATAAACTACCACTTTTAGAGCAACATGGCATGTATTAATGAATTTTAAATTCTTATTAACATTTCTAATGCTATGCACTTTCTTTTTTATGGATTGCTTTTGTTAGATGGATATTTGTCATAATTATGAACTAAAAAGTGTAAATTTCACAAGCAAAATTGATGCTTGTATTATATAGTGGAATTGTACATTATGGTTGTGTTACATAGTGCAATTACTTGCAATGACTTGTATTGTTATATTATAGAATCATTTGCAAAAAAATTCCACTATGAGTGCATATTTGTTGCCCATGGGAAGCTATTAATTATAATAATCTCTTTTTCTATCATCTATTTAGGTATAAGGCTAGTCATTCATGGCTTCAAAGACTCACATGAAAGTTTTTGTGCATGAATGTAATGAGAAAAAGCTTTTGGGTTATGTTTAAGTGATGGCTAATTCTACATATAAGGAAATACAATAAGAGATAACACAATTGGGCTTGCTTGTGGTTCTTTTAAGTTTGTCATTGAAGATGAAGATGATGATGGGAAATGTTGCATACTAAACCCAATATAAGAAGAATATTGGCATGTAGAAAATGTCAAATTTATTAGTGTAAAGAGGGATCCAATTATAGTAGATGAGTTTAAGGATGAGGGTCAGCCCAAAAAATGGACATGTAAAGACTCAAAGGATTCTATAAAAGCTATAGACTTCAAACCAAGCAATGAAGGTGATCATAGTATGCATAATCTAGGTGACAACTGAAAGGTCAGGTAAGTTACTCATGAATATATGTGTGCATCATGTGGGTTCAAAATAAGATATTTTTAAAATACCATTTTTATACATTTTTTACATATAGAAGGGTGTAATATAAAGGGATTATTTATAGATTGAATAGAAAAGGGTTATGTTTTATTCCAGAAAAAATCACAAATAAGGATATTTATAAATATTTATAAATAGACTGTGAATGCACGTGATGTAGATGTTATACATATAGTAACTTCCTTGAGACCCAAAGTAGGCTATAAATATGCTCAAGAATTGATTTCAAGGTCTACACTTGAAAGTTGGCTAATGCAATGTGAAAAGACTCACATGAAGTTGCGGGAGCTCAATTCCACTAAGAGATGATAAGTTTGAGCTTACTACAAAAGATTTGAATGGTGGACCCTTGGTTTGAGTAGGATGCAATGAATGTGGAACTCCTTATGGATAAGGAGTAACTGGCAAGCAATCTCCTTGCTCATGCCTTTCTAATTTTATGAGAACTCATGCATTAAAATGTCAAGCACATCAAACAAGTTACCTAATAAATCAAGGGTTGAAGGTTGGCGTGATGTCTAGCTCAAAAGATGTAGAAGAGAGCAATGAACATGATACAAATGCAATTTTAGCAGTAGTAGAAATTTTCAATAGCACTCATGAAAGCAAGTGAATTCTTCTTACAATTGAGACCTTGAGTAATATGCTTTTCATGTATACCAGTTGTCAAATTATTAATCCAATTTTAGAGGAGATGAATAATTTCAGTAGCACTCATGAAGGCAAGTGCTTGCTTTCAACGATCAAGAACTTAAGTGAAATGCTTTTCATGTATACTAGTTGTTAATTTATGAATGAGTTGCCTTTGTATAGACATTTTAGAGCTAATCCCTAGTCATTTTGAAAATTAATTTTGTGAGCTTTAACTTGAAATCTATCCATAAGACTTAGAGATGAGAGACAAAAGTGTAGAAGAGAGAGAATGAGTGATGAGGAGGGAGAGAAAGACTAGAAAGATAAGAGAGATGTGAGAGAAGCCATGAAAGCTATGAGAGAGAATGTAAGATAAGAAGACTATAATCTGTATTAATGAACTGGTGAAAAGTTACAATTCTTGACATCCTATATATATATGCTAGTGTGACATGGTATTATTTAATATGTCACACTAAAACAATATCTTTTCTCAATCTCTTACATTCCGTCCTTGCCCTAGGGTCTTTTCCCATTTAAAAAACATTGGGAAGAAATTACAATGGCTGAGACTATAGGCATAATAGAGTATTACTCTATTTTACAATCGTAAAATGGTAACAAATGAATGAGAAAAATCAAATATTTGATTGAGATGAAGAAACACATACAATTCTTTGCAATGGACAGTTTCTAGATTTCTTCAAGAGAGAGTTTGAGTCTTTAAATCTTCAAGAAAAGAGAACCGTGCTACTATTAGTAGATAGCTTGTTGTATTAACTAAGAGGTATGCTTGTACAAGTACAGAAAGGATATCCCTACTCATGCCACTTTTGGATAGTAAAGGGCTATAAATAGGCATGCCAACTTTGGTGGATCTAGCACTTTATTTAGTAGCCTCAAAGTCTCTACCTATCCAACATTTACTGCTTTAAGGTAGCCAAAGCTTTTCAAAGCCATCAATCAAATATAAATTTAAGCCTAAACAAGGTGACAATAAACCCACAAATAATTCAGCCAATGGTGGGAAGTCATTCTTGTGTGCTTTGAATGTTTCCATAAGGAAAGGGAGTTTCACATGGTCTAGCATAGAAGAGATCTTAAATGAATTAAGTTTCTTATGTACCATTGAAACAATGGTTGTAGGGTTTTGATGGCATTCTTCAAAATCATATTCTTGAAACCTGTTTTTCATAAGAGAGAAGATAAATCTCTTGCAACATTGATGCTTCGTAAAGCTTTGAATCAAAAGCATATCATTCTACTTTCTTTGTGGTGCCTCAAAAAATCCTTATCGATTGTTGTCTGTGATTACGTAAAAGAAGTGGGCCACTGGTTTCGTCGTCGTTTATTAAAAGCTTTCGCCACCCTATCTCACATAGATGTTTATGTGACAGGTCACCCATTAATAAGTGTGTTACAATTTTAGTATAGAATTCATCTTCAGCAGCCTGTTCAACCACAACTTTTGTTATGATCAACAGCTTCCTCTTTTGGAATAGCGTCGAATGTAGAACACCTTTTTTTTTCCTCCTCCGCACATAGAAAAATTTGTTCTCTCTTGTGATCTTATGCCACAAATGCAGTCCATATTCCGCCGTGCTTCATTGTTCAAGGCCGACATCCCCACAAGCGATGGTCCTTTCCACAATTAGTACAAGAGAGCATACCAAAAAAAGTATAAACTCATCTATGTCATTCACTTCAAATGCAAGATCTCATATGTCACTTCTGCCAATTCAGAATCGACTCTATCCCTGCAAAAGGGAAATCAAGCTCTCTCAAAAGGAGTGATTCTACCACCATCACCTCAAATTCATTGTTAATCTCCTACTTTGGTGAAAGAATAAAGAGTGAGTTTGGAGCTTCACTTAGAAGGCATGAGCTAACTCTAATGTAGGAAACTTTAACATCAACCCATGATGTATCCCAAAAAGTGGGCTTGCCATGCCCAACAGAAAGGTTATAATATGTATACGAGTTAGGAGGGCTCTATATCTCTATTTCAAATGTGGCTTCTATGTACAATAATATTTGGGTCTCTGTAAGTGCATCCATGGTTTTGCTCACAAGAAAGCAAAATTTTAGTCAAGTTTATGTTATTCCAATGGAAAAACCCTACCACTTGAGTCTTCAAAAATAGAAACCTTCGTGTGAAGCTATTTTTCCATCATTGTGCCCTATCATGAACATGCTTTGGGAAAGAACTTCGTGCCCAATCACTCATGCAGTTTGCAAATTAGAATCCATGTTCTGCAATCAATCGAGTGATGCTTCACACAAAAATTATGAATGCATTGAAGAGTATGTGCCTAGCCTAACTACAGGTGCTCGTGCATCATGCAAATGCAAACAAAAAAAATACGCACAACAGAAAATAAACTCATAATGATGCTGACTAAAGAGTTCAAAATCCTGGCGGAAAACTCTTCCCTCAGGTTCACAATGGAAGATGCGCACGTCACGACATTCGCCCCTCCAAACTTGTACATCCTCTGTCATGTGCCACATTATTTACACCAAGATCATATGGGTAATCATCTAGGTAATATGACAAATAGGTAAGTTGACATAGGTTATCACAACATCTTCTTGGGTCATATGGACAAATCAAGGTAGGTATATCTTTGTAGATCATCTCTGCATCTAGTGGCTTGTCATAGATCATCACAACTTCCAGATCATCTTTGGCTGGTTGATCATTAGACCATCTTGTGACTCTATCCCTGCGAAAGACAAATCAAGCTCTCTCAAAAGGAGAGATTCGACCACCATCACCTCAAATTCTGTGTTAATCTCCTTCTTTGGGAAAAGAATAAAGAGTGAGTTTGGAGCTTCACTTAGAAGGTATGAGCTACCTCTAATGCAGGAAACTTTAACATCAACCCATGATGTATCCCAAAAAGTGGGCTTGCCATGCCCAACGGAAAGGTTATAATATGTATACGAGATAGGAGGGCTCTATTTCTCTATTTCAAAAATGACTTCTAGGTACAATAATATTTGGGCCCCTGTAAGTTCATCCATGGTTTTGCTCACAAGAGAGCAAAATTTTAGTTAGTTTATGTTATTCCAACGGAAAAACCTTGTCACTTGAGTCTTCAAAAACATAAACCTTCATGTGAAGCTAATTTTCCATGCATTGTGCCCTATCATGAACATGCTTTGGGAAAGAACTTCGTGCCCAATCACTCATGCAGTTTGCAAATTAGAATCCATGTTCTGCAATCAATCGAGCGATGCTGCACACAAAAATTATAAATGCATTGAAGAAAATGTGCCTAGCCTAACTATAGGTGCTCGTGCGTCATGCAAATGCAAACACAAAAGATACACACAACGGAAAATAAACTCATAACGATGCTGACTAAAGAGTTCAAAATCGTGGCGGAAAACTCCGCCCTCAGGTTCGTAGTGGTAGACGTGCAGCATCACGACACACGTAAATAATAGTAAGGTAATGCCCTAGATGAATGTAAACAATAATAAACACTAAACAGGGCAACTAACATTGAAGCAATCAAGCAATACTAACAAAAAAGAAAATAAGTTTGATAGTTAAGATACCTGTGCACATAATTATTCTACCAAATTGTACTAATAGATTAAAATATGTATTTTTGTTGTCATAAAACTATCAAAAAGTACCAACAACACATATGAAGTTTATTCAATTCACACAAAAAAACACCACTCTAAATTTTCAAAGATGAAATTTAAAAACTTGGCACATAGAGAATATAACATGGTACTAAAAAATTCACAAGGGTTTTTCAAATGATGTATATGAGCTACAAAAAGGTACCAAATGTTACCAAAAACTACAAAAAGGTATAGATAGGAACTAAACAATACAAAAAATAATAACTAATATAACTCTCCAAAGGTTTACTACAAAAAGTATAAATAGACACGAAGATAAAATGTATCAAAATGTTTCAAACATTACAAAATAGTGCAAATGGATCTCAAACAATACAAAAGGTATAGAACAATACAATGCCCCAAAGGTTTTACTGCAAAAATACAAACAGATAGTAAGATAAAATGTACCAAGAGAGAGCAATACAAAATGTACCCAAATGTACCAAAATGTTTCCATATGTACCCAAATGTACAAAGATATAATGTACCAAAGTGTATCAAGATATAATGTGCCCAAATATACTTAAATGTACTAAAATCCTATTCAAAATTAATCTATACAAAAATATACCAAACAATAATCAAAATTTAAAATAATTTTAAAAAGAATCAATTTGTATGGCTTTAGGATATATAAATTCCTAAAGGTCTTCTACAAAAAGTACAAACCAACATAAGATCATGGTACCAAAAGATACTAGAAGGCACCAAAGGATCTAAAAAGTCCATGGCAAATATACCATAATGTTCAAAATTTTTCAAAATGTTTCAAAATGTACAAAATGATTAATTGCAAAATGTACCATATTGTACCAAAATGTACAGAGGGTAAAAAAGGTACCAAAAAGTACCAAACGGTATCAAAAGGGTCCAAAATTTTCATTTATGCAAAAATATCAAATTGTACCAAAAATATTCAAATTGTATCAAAATGCACCTAAATAAAAACAATACAAGTCCAATTGAGTACAATAGCTAGCAAAGGAAAAGTAAATGCTAAAAGGTAAGTCAGAAGTGCCTGTAGAGTTTCCACCTCTTGGACAAGAAACTGCAAATTCTCAATGATTCTAAGTTGACGAATATGTACTTCGACACATTCAAATAGGCCTAAACTTCTTCTTCAATGCTAGTGTAGCTTGGTGAGATGTTGCTCAAACATGGTAATGTTGTCCTTGATTCTCTTAGACATGGTATTGGAGTCCTTAACCCCTCACTAAGCTCACCTTCTTTTGTTGGAGAGTCCCTTAGCTCATGAAACCTGCTTAGCTTCTGCATACAATTTGTCAAAATTATATTGACAATGCTTTGCAAATTAGAAATGTAATCTACTTTAGAATGTCAAAATTTCATAGCATTATCCTCTTTAGTGTAGGTGTTGCTTGAACCATGGGTGCAGTAGTTCTTTTTATTCAACCCAGTTAGGCCACTCTAAAATATACCCTTTGCCCTCCTCCAATTGTCCAACTTTCTTTCTAGTCCTCCAAGCTTACTTTCTCACATGTTTAGCACATTCATCCTAAATTTTTCCCATGCAATCCAATGTGCTAATGGGCCTTTTTTTGTAGCATTGCACCTCTCAAATGCATGCAAATTTTATCATGATCTCTCCACATGATCGGGGGCTTGGCACACCTTATGAAAAAATAGTTTGTACTTCTCAAAAAATCTAGATTGTAGATGATTCATGTATATCTTAGCATTCTTTCGATGGTGTAGCTTGAATACATGAGCCATTGATTGCCGAGAAGATAATCATCAATCAAGTCTCAAGTGACCTTCCCTTCAAGGCTAAGGCTATATTCCTCATTTAGTTTCTGTGTTGTGTAACAAAATTTAATGAGTATGGGGTAATCACTCGGTAATCATCCATTTCTTTTAAATCTGCGATGCACAAGTACTTAATTAGTTACTGCAAAGCACCCAAAATTCATCCTATAGATACCTATATCTGATCATGCAACTGTTTACCTCTCTTCTTTGTTGTTGATCTATTTTCATGCACAAACGAGGGTTTTTCCATGGTCTCACCAAAGAAATCAGCTATCCTCTCCAATTATTGGGCCATGTCCTATGTCGGTGCTCTAGACCCTGTGCTTCTGTATCACTCCTTGGGGCTACATGCCTCCTTTTGGCTGTTGGTGCATATTTTGGTTTCCTTTAGCTTGGACCGTTTCTTAGTAGCAGCTCTGGGGCTTGCCTTGGAGCACATTTGCATGCTAGAAGTATCCTCATATGTAGCCGTTGCAAATGGAACTCTGAAAGCTTGAAGCTTGATGACTTCAACTGACACAAGAGACGTTAGGAAGTAGAAGCCTAGACAAAAGAGTCCTCACTGAGCTAGAAGAAGATGTTAGTCATCGAGCATAGCGCAAACGGTAGAAAGGCTCCATATAAGACCTCAAATGACATATTAAAAAATCATAAAAAGAAAGCTCATATGCAACCACCACTATCCATACATTCAAATTGTTAAATGTCCATACCATGATTGGGATTCCTGCTCTTTGTTTTTTTAAATTCCAAATTTTTATTACAAAGGTCTCTTCAAACTTCAATGGCATTGAAAGAAATACCAAACTCCTTTCAAGTTTGCTAAAGAGAACCAAGGGGCAAACTAAAAATGGGTACAATTTTTGTACCGCCAAACCATGTTTTCACCCAAGTATAACAATGAAAATTACACAACTTTTTTGAAAGATTTTATGGCTTTAAAATAACTTTATGACATCTTGCACTTGTCATTTTCCATTTGCATCAAATTTCTCTCTTTCTTTCATTAACCATGCAATGGGAGACTTAAATTCTTTGTCCATGACTTAACTACTCATTGAAAACTACATCATCGTGGATCATTTCTTAACAAAAACGGTTAGCAATTAGATGACCTAAGGGAATGCCTACTAGTCTCTTTTAAGCATGACTACCTGCTTAATCCCACTCTCGGGGGGTTCACTATATGTATATCCTCTATATAACGTGCATTCACAGCTTATTTATGTAAGTAACCCATTTATGTGACACTCTTCTGTATGTAAAAAATGGAGTTTTAGAAACCCCTTATTTTGAACTCACGCTATACATACATATATTTATGAGTGACCCCCACCCCCCCTCTGCCCCCCCTCAAAACGAGATCCAACTCCAATCACTACCCATCCATACAATAATGATTTGAACACAAGTACATACATGGCTTGAGACTCAATGCATCATACTTAACTTGCATTTAAGAATGGTACTACAAAAGGGTACAAGTCTCTTCACACTAACCTTTCTGGCCATGAATATGCATAGTTTCTTCAAAACTTTTTTATGATTTTCTATGTGCTTGCATTTATGGTTTCGTACTGCCAAGCCTTGTAGTTATTGCCATGACCATGCATGCTTTGCATTCAATGCATTCATGCAAGTAAAGGGCATATGCGAATACTTTACATGCATACATTAGGTTTTGGCAGGCATTATGGGCATGTTAACCTTCTAGCAAGTGTTAGGGCACACATAGGCATTTCTTTTTTTTTTTTTTCCATCAAGGCAGAGAATTTATATTAACACATAGGCATTTCGATACAATCATGCATTTACATGGAATTATTTTATCGGTTACATATGCACATGCAACCATTCTAATGAACGCATTGGTGCATGTGCCAACCATTGTGATGAGCGTATTTATGTCGTGTTGATGCATGCAAGTACATGGATATGCGATTGATGGCTTAACATCGAGGCGAGGCATTCAATGCCATGATGCGGGTGACGGACATACACAAATATGCATAATGCGGGTGAAGCGCAAGTGCAGGAGGCCATTCCGCCGACACTCGTATCGATCTTCAATATCATCAATCATACTTAGACACTTATAATAAATATTAATATTAATAACAATATTATGCACGTGCAATATCCTAAAATTTTGCCATCTAAGAAAACTAGTTACAATCGCCAATATAGTAGGACATTTTCATATATTATATGATAAAAGTCAATTATACTTTACCATTTCTTACCAAACAAAAAATTAATTAGTAAACTTGAGTTTATATTTTTAAAACAACTAAATAGCATAAATATGAAGTCCTAAATGTGGCTCCAAGCATACAACAGAATGAGATCCATCAGCAAGTTCTCACAACATCAAAACCTGCTACTAAATCCATGCTTAAAACATCCTAACAACTAGTACACCCAATCAAGATCACTATTCACTGAAGATCCCCAAGGAAACGACTACATGAACCGCGACCAATAGAGGGAAAATACTGATTCTATGTGGACTAGAAGCTACAGTCTCAATCAAGTGTCGATCAAGGATGTGCATCCTCTACCTATGATAGATTATCTCTTTGATCAACTTGGGTAGCCAACATATCTTACATTCATTGGCATGGCTTCCACCTATTGGTAAATACCTTTAAAGCCCTTTGGATTAGCTGATGCCATTTGGATTAACTTTGAGCATTTTCCAATGCATAGGCAATATAATTTTCCATGACTTACTCAAAAAGAAAGTCTTAAGTATTTACCTTTATGCCAGATTCACACCAAGACTTGTAATGAGCATCTTTATGTGCTTTGGGGGGTTCTCCATCATCTTTAAGAAGAAAATATCAAATTAAAAAAATGTAAGTAGGCCAAAACATCATCAAAATTTTTAGGCTATATAAATTTTAATACATGAGTCTAGATAGATCCAAAAAAGTACTAGCAATCCAAGAGTATTCCATGCACGCCACTCAAGTAAATGCAACAATTTCTTGGATTGGGTGCAAGTGCCACTACTCATGTCATCACCATCACAAACCCTTTAAAGACCTTGCTAAAGAAAGAAAACAAATATAAATTGAGAGAAGAGTGCCACATAGCATTTGTAAAAGAGTGGGGATAGATGAGTATGACATGGGTTTAGCACGGGAATACTCGATTACAGTGATGGGGTATTTAAGGTGTTGAGAGACCTAATTAGGGCATCAATTATCAATAATCAAGTTCCTTTTTATCCTTTCTTCCAACTTCCATGGCTTCCCTTCTCTTTCTCTCCCTTTTCTTGTCTTTATCTCTCTTTTTCTCTCTTCTTCTCCCTCTTTCTCTCTTCCCTCTTGCAGTCTCTCCCTTCTCTCTTCTCTTAGGTCTCCTTCATTACAGTTGGTATCAAAGCTTTGATCTTTGGTCCCTTCTTCCTTCTCTTTCCTCATATCTAGTGACATTTTACAAAAAACAAAAACCTAGTTCAGATAGGTATAGCAGAGGCAGGAGCTATAAGGAGCAATGATGGAGTACCATAGGATACTAGTAGCCTTTCTTGGAGATCTCACAGGAGCCACGGCCAAGTTGGAGGTACTCAAATCAAATTTTGCAACTTGTCACTAACTTTGAGGTAAAATTTTAGGGGTTCTTGGGTGAAGAAAACTCATAGGACTTAGAGAGAGTTTTGGCTGTAGTGTTGGGGGGTAAAGGTGCCTCTACCTAGCCGTCGTATATTAGTTACATTGGCAGTACCTGCATACCTGCACAACTGTATATTGTAGGTGGCATTCGCCCTTCACTATCACTTCATTCTTTATTCTTTTAGTGATATTTGAATAAAGGGAAGACCGATCACACATTGTGATTGTTGGAGTTCCCACATTGTGATTGTCAATAAATTCAAGAGCTCGTCCAAGAGCTCATGCACTTCTAGAAGTGCACCACATTTGGCACGCATGTCCACCAAATAATTGCCAAGCACAACATTTTTTCCCCACCACCCCAATCTAATGATCCAATCACAAATTTGTTTGCTCTTATCAAGTGCTCCTACATTGGCACATGCTTTTAAGGCACAAATAAAGATGACTAAAGTGGGGGAGTGTCCCTCATGTTGCATCTTATTGAAACATTTCAATGCTTCCTTACCTTGCCCGTGTTGTGCATACCCTGCAACTACTGCATTCCAAGTGACTACATCTTGAATAGGAAGTTCATCCAACACATATTTTTTCCAATACACCACAAGTGGCACACATGTTCAACAAAACATTATTGATGAGTACAACATATTTCTCCAACAACTTTGATTTGACAATGTCATCACAAATTCATTCACCCTTATTGAGTGCTTCTACACAAGTATAGGCTTTCAATGCACATGTAAAGGTGACTGAATGTGGAAAGTGACCTTTGTGGTGCATCTTATTAAAGCATTTTAGAGCTTCATCATCATGGCCGTTTTGTGCAATCAGCGCAGGTCATGAGAATCTATCCATGAACAATACCTTCGTCAGGTAGTTGTGCTTTTGCAAGAGCACCACATTTAGCATACATAGTTATTAAAGTGCTTGTAGCATAGGGGTTTCTTTCAAGTAAGCACCGTTTGCAAATGCCCTCATGTAGCCCTGTGCCCTTGAATAGATAGGTTTGCTTTGCACAAGCTGTCAAAAGTCCCAGAACATGAGCTGTCTCCTCTCAAAAGATAGCTTTTTTCTCCTCTTGAGGCTCCACTTCGTTCAATTCAAGTATCGACGTTGATTCATTTTTCTAAGCCCTTAAAAAACCTAGGTTGGATTGTACTAGCAATCCAACTACAAGGCCTCCGCTATCACTTTGTGCTTGAAATCTAGAGACCTTTGCACTGGCCCCTGCGGTTGCAATGGGGTGAGAGAAAAAGCCATGTCTCTATGATAGCTCATAAGATTTCATGTTTTGCACAGGTTGAATACGTCGTGATGAGCTATATCGAGGCATGATGAGCTATATCGAGGCAAACTAACTTACTTTTGTAGAGGTTGAATACGTCATGATGAGCTATATCGAGGCAAACTAACTTACTTTTGTAATTGTTTGATCTCTCAAACCTAAGCGTCAAAGAGAGACTATCACATTTATTTAGGACGAAAGTAGATGCACCTTTACTGATGACTAAGATATGCTAATGTTTTCCACAATCATCTCTTAGTGCTAGTTGAGCCCAAGAGTGTTGTTGATTGGTCCTAGTGTGTTGCTAAAATCTTGGATGTGGAAATGGAGAGAGTCCTTGGCACCTTGCTAAAATTAGCTTGCTCTTGGATAAACCATTCATTGAAAGGGAGGTATTATTTGTGCTCAAGTCTATGAAGAGGGGAAGTCCCTTAGCATTTATGGGTTTTAGGTAGAGCTCTGTCTTGCTTTGCAACTTTTCAGATACATGCTTCAAAGATCTAACTAGCTCAAGTTATTGGACCATGAGTACCTCAAACCTTTTCGTTCTAAGAATCGTGTATATGTGTGTATGAATATAAGAGTAGATGTAATGCTGAGTAATGTGTGTGTGTGTGGAGGGGTGTCTGTGAGTCATGTGTATGAGTATGTAAAGAAGAAGCAAGGATAAGTAGTACATGACATGTGTCTATGTATGTACTATGTGTATGAGTACATATGTACATGCGCACGACCAAGCTAGCTAAATTTTTTCATGGCATCCATATTTGGTGGCCTAACATAAGAGTGTCTGATGAATACTTTTCTTTTCAAATATTTTATTATTCTAAAAATTATGGTTGAGCATGAAGTTCATATCTCAAGCATACTTTTGATCTTCCACATATGCATAAGATCAAAAGATAAAGCAAGGATCCAAAGACTTGAGGGGGGACTTGAGATGTGTACCCCTCCTAAGTCTAGTTATAAGGAGGATATTGGGTCCCAATCTTCAATTTGATCCTTGTAGAGAGATCACGGAGGAGGGTGTATCCTCATTGGTTGAAGCAAGTGGTCTTAGCATATAGAGGATGATAAGGTGATTAGAAGAGAAAGCACCCAACCATTGGTAAAAGTGAGGCCTATTTCAACAAAATCGTATGGTAGGATTTTGTAGGCATAGCTTTTCTCTTTTTGTGGAGAAAGGTACAATGCTATTTGCCCGCTATTTGAGGGTTGCTATTGAGGAGTTTACAAAGAGAAAGTATTAGTTTTTTTTCTTATAGACCGTGTGCTTTTGGTTTGAATGAGAAAGGTAAAAACTAATAGCTAGCAATGGGGATGTTGAAAGAGCATAGGCTCCTTATGAAGTAGGGAGATCCCAAGCAAACAGGCTAGTGATTTAAAATTAAACCAACACTTTGTATACCAAGAGAGAGAGTAGTGGTATAGGAGACGAGGCTTTTATTTGGGGCTCTCAAATAGACACATCCCGGCACACCCCCCTCCCCATTGCCCCCCCATTGTGCCTCTGAGAATTTTGGAATAAAATGACCCATAATGTGAATCTACATTGAGCACATTTATAAACCCCTTCTATTTTTAGAAAATTGTAAGTCAACATAATAAATATATACCCTTTCTTTTGAACTCACGTGGTATCTTACATGTTCTATAAGGTGGACTCCCCAAGAATTTACCCTTCTCAACCTATACTTTTTTCTTTATGCTTCTTTTGAAGTTCTTCCTTATCTCCACTCACTACAAGATACAGGCCTTAAATTGGATTTCAAAGTGACCAAAATGTTCATTAAAAAATTTGCCCCCATCGTTGCAAAAAATGTCAGTATTAGTGACGCCATTGAACAATCTCTATTAGGGTCACTATATGCATCGCTATCAGCGTTACAAATGCGACGTTTTGCGATGTAGACTGCGACGCTAATAGCAACATGTGTAGGTAAATTTTCGACGCTAATAGTGATGATTATAGGGATTTTTTTTTCCTTTTGTGGGCCATACAAAAGAGTTTCAATAAAGTGTAGAATGCTCGTCTAAATGAAGGCAAAGTGTGCTTGAATCCATAAGACTGATACATAAAATAAATACAAGATCGCGTAATGAAAGCGACGCTACAATCATAGCAAGATACAAAGGATGATAATAACATAGCGCATACAAAATACCTACATAAATCATATGACCAAAAAAGAAGAGAATGTATGTTCCATGGATCCAAGGGCGAGCTATAGATCCTTGCCATCCGAAACATTGTCCCGCCGCAAAGGAGCATCGAACGGACTCTACAAAAAAAGAAACAATTACACATTAGTCCACCATATAATAATGCATTTTAATTAAAATTAATAACTACAAACAAGAAAGATTAGTGACTTACTGGGCCGCCGTGTCCATACAATCGGTCGATCAATGTAGTGAGACCGTGTCTTTCTACATATCAAGTCTCTAGGCCGGTGGGATAGCGGTTTGTAATGGAGTGCTGCAAAGAAAATAAAATACAACTATTAGAAACAAGATTGTTAGTACAAGGGATATTGCAAAAAAATAAGCAAGCAGAACAAAAGAAAAACTTACAAAGTTCTCCAAATAAGTCCCGTGGGGCTACCACTCCCAAGATGATGGACCACTCCTGCCTCCAGTCGTGCCCTCGCCACCTCGTGCTATTGTCTTCAACATCCTGGAGAATCTTAGCCTCCTTCCTAAATCAGCACCAATCATTTGCGTCTAGCCACTTGGGCTTTGAGGCCCCACTCTTAAGTGCCTTGCGTGCGTCAGATTATTTGTGTAACATGTACATATGCATGCACTCCATCATCATCCAGCCTATGAAAAACCTACCTGCTACGGCGGGTATCGATAACTCCTCATGCAAGGATGCTACTATGTAGTCATTGCTCCCCTCTGGTATGTTCTTCCAATGATCCAAGATGTTGTGCCGAAAAACTTGTTGGCACAACTCTCTCATACGAGAGCCATCAGCCTTCTCCCCTCATCATTCATGATGATGGCTCATGTCCTATCATCTACAAGGTATCTATACCCCTCTGGGGTATGCCTAAGATGTGTTCTCTCCCACCTGCGGCCACGCTTCTAGGCATATCTAGGAGACCCATGTACATCTGGTATACCTACGGGGGTAGTATCTCTCGGAGTAGCACCCATAGGGGTGCCACCTAACGGACGACTGAGCAAAAGCTAGAGTGATTGAAGTAGACGTCCCCACAGGTGTGACAAATCCCATGGGTGACATAACTCTAGCAGAACGACGAGATGAAGACACTGCGTTGGTACCTCCACAACAACCACTTGAGCCATGCTCTCTCAAACCTACAGCACGAGAGCGATAGGTAGCACATGTATCCCAATCCGATCGCAAGCTCACTGCATCCATGTCTCCGTGGTGTCCCCAAGAACCACTCCCTCCGTCCAACCCAAGGCTAGAGCATCAACCTTGTCTATTGGAAAATGAAGCATCAGAGCACATCGAAGTAGATCTACCAAAATAGCATGATGGTGTTTGAGAGACAGCTCATGGTTCGCCATCTCTCTAAATTGAGCCATCTGATCTGGAGACATACGTGTGAAGATCTCCTATAGCTCCTTGTCGCTCATCCCTCAACTCATCATGCAGATCCAAATATCCACAAAGGTCACCTGCACATTAAAAAATTGATGTTAGCATAATCAATATAAAGCAAGCAAAGCATGGTAATATAAATCTTAAAAAAATGATCTTACTTAAAATGCATATTTTATGTACCCTTATAAGCGATTTGTCAACAAATTGAGTAGGTGGATGCTCCAAGTATGAAGTACCCTATGGTCCCATGTCAATCTCCTGACACAACTCTGCATACATTGGAAGGTCGATATGTAGGTGACCACAAAAGGATGAGTCCACCTCGTTCTCAAAGAATTCTTGGACTCTTGTATTTCCATCATTATTACCCGATTCTGGCTCCTCTGCATGCTCCAAGCTTTTGGCGGCCGCCACCCCTTGCAATATCAACCCCTCTATTTGCATAATGTTCTCATCTACACTAGGAACATTGCTTTGATTATATACTCTCGCACTTCAGGGAGCTAAAGGTACAACATACCACCATCGAGGTTGTCGGGGGTTTGGATAGAAAATTACATATTCAAAATCATGTACAAGAGAGATTTAACTTTTGTGACATGTACCATGTCATAATGAAATTTAAAAAAACATGAGTTCATACACCTGTTCACAATGGGCTGGCAATACAAACGTGTCGAGTAAATCCGTCCATCTTTTTTCAGAATCTATTTCGAGAAATCCAGATGAACCTTGTCGAACTGTTGGCCTAGCTCCTTCAAGTACTACTTTGAACCACTGCACATCAAATAGGATCATGGAGAAGATTTGGTAATCCACCGTGATAATACTTAGCAAGTTTCCAAAATACTCCATCTCATCTATAATGGTGTTTGGATCCATTACCCGTCTTCGGCTCTCTTGCTCGAACTTTGCCATGATATCACAATCTGTTGTGGAGCACATTTTGTCAATATGCTCCACGCAGAAATGCCATCCACACAACCATGCCCCACTGTATATTTTGTAATGTACATTGAAATAGTCAATTAGTTGACTACATCCCCTTGAGAATTTTCACTCCTCAGTTGAGATCTCTACCCCTTCGTGAGACGCTTCGATCAAAGCTCCATGTAACCATTGCATTGACATAAACTGTGGCATCTCCTCCATGCCCTCGGGATATCGAATCGATCGATCATGTGTACTATGTCGAAATTGAGATTATGCTTCTTCCTGATCTTTCTTGGCTTGCTCATACCTAGTGAGTTACGTCTCCATAGAGACATGGTGTAACATACAAAAGTGATTCACTTTCTCCTCCATTGCAACATCCATTATTTTTTCTATCCCATTTCCATTAGGAAAACAATGAACTCACAAATGGACCCTTAATAATATAGTTTAAGATGTGAGCCTTTTGGATTGTCCAATAGGAAATCTAGATGTTGACATCCATGGAGGGTGAATCTTCTCTCTCCAAATCTTGGGTTTTCTATTAAAAAAAGGGGTAGTGGGGGATTAAAAAAAGGGAGAATGAATAGCACATAAAATTTGAGTTTCTCTCACCTCGTATTTTTTTCCATTTTTTGGATAATTTTTAATTTCGATTTTTTTTCCTCTCACGAAATCAGTTTGACCCAAAAGTTAAGCAACATACCACTTTTCCTCTCTTCTCTATACTCGTGAATTTTCGTCTCCATTGAAGCTCCCTGCTGAGAGTAATTAGGGTTTTGAGCATTGTGCTTACCTCTGCACTTTCTTCTCCACGCAGCTCCAGTTTTTGGGCAAAACACAGGTGCCCATCTCTCTTTGCATTTTCTCTTGTTTGCTATTTTTTCAATAGGGTTTGATGTCATTTCTTACTGTTGTTGTTGTTTTATTGCAGAGGTTGTTTGGGGCAGGAGATAGAGGTGCTCGTCTCTCTCTCCTTTCTTTCCCCTCTCTCTCTATGTGTTATTTCTCTTTTATGTTGTGTTTTCAATAGAATTTGATGTTGGTTCTAATTGTTGTTTTCTTGCAAAGTTTATTTAGAGCAAGAGGCAAAGGTGTTAATCTCTGTCTCTCTGTTTGTTTCTTTTTTTTCTCGATATCTTTTCAATACAACACAATGTTAGTTCTAACCCTTGTTGTTGTTTTGTTGTAGAGATTATTTTGGGTGACATTGCATAAGTGCTTATCTCTCTCTCCCTCTCTCTTTCTCTGTGTATGTTTCCTCTTTTCTACTGTTTTTTTAGTATACCTTCATGTAAATACTAACTCTTGCAAAATTGTCTTTCTCTCTCCCGCGTACTCACACAAACTCTCTCTTTCTTCCTCTCTACATTATCCCTTTTCTACTATCTTTACAATAGGGTTTGATGCTAGTTCTAACTTAAGGATCAATTGTTGTTGCAGCACTTAACACAAGGTAGAGCAGAGATTCTATAGCTCAATTTACAAGTAAATCTACCATATTTTGTGGTGCCAAAATTTATTTATTTAATTAGTGACTTTTATATTTGATGGGATTGATGTTTTCTTATGTCTATCATTTGCAATGGGTTTTGATTAGCAATGATTCAATCTTATCTTCAGCAAATCAGCTTATAGGTAAATTGGCCCTATTTTGTATTGCTTCTATTCATGCAATTATCTAGATATTTTTTGCTAAAAGGGATTCATGCAAGTATTTTTGTTAAAAGGAATTCATGCAGGTGTTTTTCTGTACATGTAGGTATCGTACAAGGTTTAGGTAAAGCATATAATTCTCCATAAACTATTTTGATGTTGTGAGTGATTCCTTTGTGTTGGATGATATGGATCTGCTAGAAGTCGATGGTTCAAAAATCCTCTGCTTTATTGGTTCTATGTGTCCATTTGGATCTCCATGCCAATTGGCAACGATCCATGAAACTCTTGTATCATATCATCCATATAACACACAATGTGTTCAGTCTTAGACTATCTCATGTGTCAATCCAATGTGCCTATTATGATTTCCATGCCATATGGCTGCTATCCTTGTAACAACTACTCTATAATACCCACATTCCATACAATGTATTGAGTCAAACCAGACCCCTCTTCATTATAATAAAATTTATTTTGGCAAAATTCTCTGAGTATTCTTGTGCTATTCTTTTCATTACATTTCATGTAAATGGTATGATTAAAGTGATGTCTTGAAATTAAATCTATACTTTGTGTTGATGTATATATCCACATGCGCTTCGATATCGATGTTTATGTGTGTTTACAAAAGTGTAAACATCTCTTAATGCCATGTTGAATTGTATGGCATATTGGTGAATATTGGACAAACTTAAAATGCTTATTATTTAGGGGTTCATACATACTTCTTTACATCTAATGTGTAGGTTATAATGCCTGAGAGAAGAACAAGCATTCTCTCGATAGAAGTATATAACAGAAAAGATGAAGAAGGGAATTGGATCACTGATACGTATCATTGCTTATCTTGGGTACATATGCGTCCAAGTATGAAGCGAGCTTTCAGGGTGAAAGCATTTGCAATTGCAAATGTATCAAAGCACTGGAAGGGTAAAATTTTAGCTCTCAGACAAAGGAAAGTTGATTCTCACCTTGTAACAGAGGCATTTGTACAACATGTATTCATGCAAAAACAAATACACATTGCACCCACTGTGCCCTTTCAACGAAACATTGCAAACAGTAAGTATTTGCAACTCATTGAGAATGAGAACTTTCATGATACCTATGTAACAACTTGTCTTGTATTTACGGAAGTATACCCTTCGAATTGCTGTGAGTGGCAAAATGTTGAGAGTTTCATTGGTTCTTTTAAGTGTTACCACCTCAAAATTGGTAGATTGCTCTTTGAGGGGCATACAGCTAAGCAACTCGCAGAGGACCTTGTTTTTTTGTATGACTCCAAGTACATATTACCCAAGGGGAGTCGAGAATATGGAACCCTTGAGTATATGCACATATTGAATCTCAATAGCATAGAATGGCCATTGTGTAGTAGCAACATTTTGCATATGTGTAGCACAAAAATTTCCGCAGATATATTGAATTCTATGAAGCCAAGCACCGCCTCAAAGAATGTACATCTAAGCTGGTTCATACCGATTGCAACTTTTGCACACATGTTCAAGGAATGTAGGGGCTTGAGACGTACCAAAAGCACATACGTCATAAAAAATACATCAAGGGACTATGTAACAAGGATTCTAGGCAAAACTTGGACATAAAAAATAACTCAAAAGTCCTGACACAGTGGAGTGTCGAGTCACAACAAGGGACATGGCTTTCAGGTAAAAATTTTCTCTCCTAGTTGACTATTATCTTACTTTGGGATGAATCAGCTAACTTTCCTTTCCAATTACAGGTACTTTGTCACATGACAAACTTTATGCCTAGTGTTCAAGTATTGTAGATAGAGGATGCTCAAGGGTAAATGGTTGTGCCTTGATCAAGACATGCGTGAAAGTGCAGCTATGGATGTTACTGTCATTTGTGAGGGCCGCGAGCCCCATGTGTTGCAAATGGAGGATGATTGGCCCTTGAGTATAATGCGCCAGGAAATTACAATGTTAATGCAGAATCCTCCTGTTAGCTTCTATTTTAAACTAGATGGTAGGAAAATTCGAAGCCGAGCTGAGGATACTATTACCAGCGGAAAGTGTGTGGCTCCACATATTTTAGAAATTGTAGAGTCTCCCTAAAAATCCCAACACCATAAGTTGTAATATCCAACACTTGTAAATTTTTGGATTTTTTTGGCCAATAGAATATTGTCGCTTACAAACTTGCAATATTTAAAATTTATAGTATTTATGCAAAATCATACACTTGTTATACAATTTCCACATCAACACATTTACATATGCATATAAACTTTACAAAGATGTAAGTAAAGCCATAACTAAATATCGTATGCAAACAACCCTTAATGGTTTAAAACTTAATGTTTTTAAGGTAGAACTACTTTAGTTCTTATTTCATTATTTCATTTCACACTTTCTCTCTTCATCTCTTTATATCCACCACATCCCTCCTACCTGCTACGATAGATGCTCGCACACACTTTGATGAGTGGATCCACGAGACTATCTTTGCAGGGTGATGAGATATTCCAGGTTTTCTCTAAGAACTTCAACCTTGAAAGTGTGCTCTCATCGCTGGATCCCCCCCTTCAGGTTTTGGAAGACGTTGTGAGCACCATTGCTACATGCACATACTCCATCGAGGGATCCAACATGACTTGGGTGCCTCTGGAATAGCTCATGGTATTTTAGGCAAGGAAGAATCACCAAAAAGTGGTGAGTAGGTGTCTTGCCCATGTGGATCCTTTGCATAGAGTATGAACTGTTCCCATGGAAAGTGCACCAGGTACATCACCTTTGGATCTCGTGGAGTGTGATTGCGCATTGGCAATTTACCTCCTTGCATTGGATACACCCCTAGAGGAGGAGAGTGATGAAGATACAACTCCACAGGTTGTTTCTATCACATACATGGGAGAAGAACCGATTGAAGAACTCATAAATATTGAAGAGGAACATCGAGTGGTGACTGAGTAAGGGTTGGCTCTCATGGTGCCATCTTCTTCAGAACAGCCACAAGTCGACAAACCCAACCTTGCCTCCTTAACACCCATTGAAGTAGATGGTGTACAATACTTACTTCTATCAAATGTACTGCAATACTTGGAAATGAATGAAGAAGAGTTGTTTTCTATCCTAGTCATGGATTCAATGGAAGATCTGATCGATTATGATTACATGGATGTGCATCCAACAATGGCAGAGATTGGAAGATATGATGGCACAAGCTTAGATACTGTGAGTGTGATCATAGCAGCACAGGAGTATATAACCTTAGTTGAAGAAGATTACCTTGTGCCCGATGCTGAATTTTAAGCACTACTACATGATTTGTTCAAACCAAGGCCCTAGCTTCCTACCAAGGAGTTTGTAGATCCCTCTGCCCAGGTGCCTCCCTGACACACGAGAAAATGAAGATACAAGATGATCTGGAGAAGGTGAGATTTCTAATTACCATATATTTTTATGCAATGAAACTTGATGGTAGGGTGCGTAGGGTCCCCAGGAGTCCACCGATAAAATCTTGGCAAAAAATGATGCCTGCAGTTGCCTTGTCCGAAGTCTGGCATGTGGGGCCACTTTCTGGCCAGACTTCGGACTAGGGGTTTGCACGCACTTTTTTTTCAAAAAAAAAAGGGGTCTGGAGCCACTTTCTAGGAAAGTGGCTCCAGACGCCAGACTTCAAACCAGGAGTCTGCAGTCCCTTTTTTTTTCAAAAAAATAATAATTTGGGCTCTTGGCCACCCAACGAGTGCGCGTGTGAAGTTTCATCGCATTCCGATACAGTTTAGTATTTTAAAAATTATCCCACACCAAAATTATGGATGGATTGATAATTGAGAAATCAACATCGCGACTACTGGCCCTTAGAAACTTTGCACCACATAAACTATACAGAGGCATTAGGAGTAAAGTCTACAACAAGAAATGGTAAATTTTTGCATGTTATTCCTATTGAAATTGATAGTGCTAACAAAAGCTATAAGTAAGAATTGAAAATACAGCGAAGATGCACAGTCAAAGTTGAGAGTGAAGGACAAGTGTAAAATTTTAATTCATATTTTAAGGGCACATACAATAGTTTTGCACTGGGACATAGTCATATGTCCGATGCACGAGGATAACACTATGCCAAAAAAGATAACATTGCAAACTATGTTCATTCCATTGGAACGAATGCATTCTTCACTGCTTGAAGATTTCTTACAAGTTGGAAGTCCTTGGGAGTTACAGTGATGCGCTTCGCATGTATTGCACAACATTGAGCATCAGTCATCAAGTCAACTAAAAATGCCTCTACAGCACACTGTAGAGCATGAAGACATTCTTTTGTGAAGCGATCAGGTCTATCTTGACATTGTACCAAAAACCACCTCCTGCTTTCTGTGCGGTAGAGATCTTGCACAATCTTGCGAACAAGTCTCGAGAAGCTCTCCTTCGGAATGATGAGATTAAAAGAGCGTTGATACCTTCTAATTTCTCTCAAGGCCACTGTACTTAGCTTCCACTTGCGTTTCTTGTGGGGATGCTGAGGAGGACCCTTGTGAGGGCGACTTGAGGAAGGTGGATTAGGTTGAGAAGGGGGTGCATCTAAGCTAGTAGATGCTCCAAGGGGCTAAACACGATATGGGTCTCTAAGCGGAAGCTTATTTGCAACTGCCTTAGACCTAGCCATCTTTCCTACACAAGAGATGTGAGAACTCAATGAATAAGATAGAAAGTGAAACCCTCTTTTATATAACCCTAAATTGTGAGACTCATTCACATAGATGCACACTCTCTCTTTCTCTCTTAAACTATTAATTGCATTCACACTGACTCACATTGTTCATCTTACTATCTTAGCTCTTTTCGAACCCATTTGCTGCCTTGTCAAAGCCTTGCTTCTGGCCACTTGGCATGGTTTTCTTTGGCACTTGAGGCTTCATCACGCACTCTTATAGTGACATGATGTGATTCTATCATGTCTGCAACCGATTCATCAGTACTTTCATTTGCTCTCTTTTGCGAGAGTTTAGCTTCATCCGCTACTATAATCCTATACCACCAAGATAGCAATTGGATCATTGGATTGCTACCATTCACCCCTCCACCATGATCAGTTTTTCTTTGGTATGCACCACGCGCTATCCAATGTGAATTTTCCATCC
The DNA here is from genome assembly GCF_053477565.2 of Lygodium microphyllum. NCBI lineage: Eukaryota > Viridiplantae > Streptophyta > Polypodiopsida > Schizaeales > Lygodiaceae > Lygodium > Lygodium microphyllum. The sequence goes on along the minus strand of NC_141136.1, from coordinate 135,731,811 downwards.
CTTGTGTGGACAAAATTCCAATGCTTCCCTTTTCTACAAAGTATGGCCCATGTGCCTCAAGGATATGCTACAAAGACACATATCACACATGAGTAAAACTATGCTCAATAGTTTATACAATTCACACAATTTTAAAAGATTAACTTAGTATGCACCATATAATGTGTGATAGAGCTTTTGCCCCATGCTTCCACCATGTTTTCGTAGAAGCTATGCACATCATTGATAAATTCTTGCTTATCTTCATTGTTAAACACCATCTTGCGAAGTAAGGGAGCCAATTTGTTAAGACTTATCCAAACCTTAGCTTTGGACAATCTTGTTTTTCCTCCATTACTTTGATCAGAAACTACAAAATGTAACTTTTTCCACCCGTCATAGTCCTGCGGCTTATGAACCATGACATTCCCTTCCTCATTGATGGGTACTGAGAGAAACTTCCTAGCCTTTGCTCCTCCAAAGCAAGGCCTTTTTGGCAAGTTACCAGATTTTCCTGATCTCTTCTCATCTTTTTCAATCGTCACTTGATGCTTGTGTAGCCCAATTTCTGATAGCACTTGCTCCACATTCCTACACGTTGCAATGGCTTCTTTTTCTGGTTGCATCCTATGAGCAAAGCAAATGTATTCGTATACAAGTTTCTCCATGATTTTGACAAAAGCATGCAATGAACAAATGTGAATACGATCCAAGGGAATGTTGAAGATGGGCTTCCAAGTGGGATCTTCTCTATTGCACGTCGGTGCAGCACTTGTCACCTTTCACTAGTTCTTCTTCTTTCCGTCCTTTCCTTCCACCCTCTCTGTCAAGAAATATAGGCATGGATTCTTTGTCTTTGCACCATTGGAGATTCCACACATGCATTTTAAAGTTTTCAAGTCTCCTGCAAGATGCCATTCAACCAAGTATTGACCATACCCTTCAACCGAGAGCATCTCACCATGTTCCTAATGATCGATGATGCTTGGAATGCTTGTGTGCATAAAGAATAGCTGCAACACCTCAAATGTTTCCTTAGGAACTTCAAATCCAGTGAGCCACCACACATGGCGCTCAGATTGAACACTAAAGTTCCCAGGGTTGTTCTTGTCGAATTGTAAAGCTCTATTCATTAGAGTTACACTAACTCTTTCAAGCTTTACTCCTTTGATGACCTCACTTTCATCTAATTTTATAACAAACTACAATTTACCATTACATTCCTCAATAGACATATTGTAGTACATTACCATTGCCGACTGCACCTTGTTTAAATCTAAATAGTAATTATTGAGTTCGGTGAACTTCACCTCATATGCATTTTTGCTCCCAACCTTTAGTATTTCCATACATTAAACATGCATGGGATCTCCTATCAATCGCAAAACCTTTGTATTAAGTTGCCATCGGGCCTCTATTAACTTTGAAGGTTGAGGAAGAGGCACGATTCTATTTTTCTTTAGCACATGACCAAACCCAGCCTTCACACCTTTGAATATCTTTAAGTAAGTTGTTGTGCTAATGCCGGCCATGTCACAAATAGATTGTGCATCCACAGTTGAGAGCTCATTTGACACATCTTTTAGTGTGCACTCAATCACCTTTTTCTTCACAACCTTAAACTTATAATTGCTCAAAGCATTTTTCAATGTACTTGCCTTTAGCAATCTACTAATACACAATCCAACCTCACCCTCACCTAGGTTCTCTTTCTAAGCTACCTTACATGCTTTGATATGTCGCTTCCACTGGCTACTATTCACAATTAACTCATTGATTGGCTTCTTCTTTCATTTGCGCTCCTGTGTTAGCTTGCTCTGCTGATCTTTCTCAAGTCTTCCAATTGTGCCTTTGCCTCCTCATATGAGATACCAATGTCATGGATAGTGTCTTGCATTGAAATAATTTGATTGTTTTGTTGAATTACAGTGTCATTTAGTTGTACCACTTGTCCTATGAGCTGTTGTATATGAAGTTGATGTGCAACAATCACATCATGGCAATTTTTTATGGTTGCTTGGCAAGTTGTAAATACTTTGAACGCCTGATCATTGAGCCGCCTATAATAACCAAGTAACCCATTTTCACCCTCGCACACATACTTCAGCAAATTTGTGATTCCTGAGAAAGTTGGAGGTCTATTGTTTAAGGGGTCAATTGGGCAGATTCCCCCATCAACCCACAAATCCACATGTTTCAATCCCATTTTCCAGCAACTTTGCAAAACCTGAGGGTTGACACTGGTACGCTAGGTTCTTTTGAATAATGGTGCATATTTAATCTCTACCTCAATATGCAGCTCCTTCTTTCCTGTATTCATTTTACTATTAATAGAAATGGGGAGCCTACTTGGTTGTCACAAGAGGTAGAGTGGAGATGCACAGAGAGGCACACAAAGGTGCCAAGGGAAAGGAGGGTATAAGTAATTCACTCTGTCAATGAAGGTTGCATAAACACAGAGAAGAGGTCACAATAGAGCCATGAGAGAGTATAGATATGGCGGGAAATAGCTCAGAGGGTAGGGATGTCCAAGACTTTTCGTATTTTAGATATTTCTATTTTGCCTCCAAAAACATCTCCAAAAAACACGAAATTTGACCAGTTGGTTTAGCTTTTGACCAAAAGCTAGGATATAAAAAATCCCCAAAATATCTTAAAAGGAACTTCCAAAATTTCATTTTCCTTATTCTTGATTAAAAAATCAATTGCCTCGTATCTACTAATCATTTTGCATTGAAAACGAAGCACCACACTCCCGTAACTAACTCCTTTTTGAATATAAAATTTGGTTAAGAAAGACTTCTTCAATGAGGAGAGATAAGGAATCTGAGTATATCTTTGTAGATAATATAAAAAAGGCAAAATGAGATTGCAAAAGTGGAGAGAGAGGAGGATTATTTTACTATTATTCTCTTCTCTTTTCCTTGTTTTAAGGAGGAGAGAGGGGAGGCTAAAAGGCCCATTTGTGAGTTCATTTTTTTCCTAATGTAACCACCACATCTCCAATCAGTCTATCATGGTCCTTCAGCGACCATAGCATATTGTTGTCTGAATCCACCATTGGTAGCCACTGTGAAATATGCACTAACGTCTCAGACACCAATCAACCTTGAGTCATGCTATCTTTTGGCCGAGCTCGTTGTTGCACAAATCCTTTCAGGGTTTTTATGAAGCACTTCAAGAAGAACATCCATCGTGTATAAATAGGTCCAGCAATCTCCACTTCATCTACAAGATGCATCAAAAGGTGGGTTTGTATTGTGAGCATACTGGTGGGCAAGTATTTCTCAAAGAGACATACCATCTTCACTGCTCCCTACCTTGCGGATTCAATAGAGGATGTCTTGATCTCCTTCTATGAGATCCATTGCACCAAATTTGATAACCTGTAAATCGCCCTACGTATTTTTGGAGTAAGGCATCCTATGATCACAATAATCAGTAGTACAAACTGCCACAAATGAAGAAGCATTACGAACAATGACTACACTCCAAATAGCAAAATACGCATGCCACTTATAATCCATTCATAGTACAAACCTGACATATCTTATGCCAATCATGAGATTACAGCCCTGATAATTGGTTGTCTTTAGAAAATGCGGACCACCTGAGAGAATGCATCATACTCGTCGGAGTGTGGATAGACTTGATAATTTGCTTCACAATGCGCTCTTCTTTAGTGGACAAAACCCAAGGAGTGCGAGGTAGCTACAAGCAACCATCAGCACTCAACTGCGGACAAAGCACCTCTATCTTGTCTACATCCTTCAAATCCATTCGTGCCCCTGCAATCTTTCTTTCTTCCTGTGATGTGGTCCCATAGTAGGCTACCCACATTCTTAAAAATATACATGGGATCCAACAAGTGGTTGATCTGTAAGTGGGTCCAATATGGCAACTCGTAGAAAATTGAGAACCATCGCATTCCATTTGGATGTGACTCCGTGTGGAACGTTTTCAGCTCGTATCAGCTTTGGGCATTCATTCATGCTAGAGGTCGTCCAAGAACACCTTTCCTCAGTTCGTGATCCTTCGGCAAGAAAGTGGCGTGTTCTTGATATACCATCTTCTTCATAGTTCATGACCTTTGGGAGTCTAACTGTGGCCCACACAATGGACATGCATGATAACCTGAGGTAACCAGACATGCCCCAACACCTCTATCCAGTGAATACAAACTTGAACAAGCTATGATATATATTACCAATGAGAATAGAAGCCTACTTACCTGAGCACTCCCCGAATCCTGAAAAGTTATGCATGGTCCACATGAGAATGACTCAAATATTGGTGGACCGTTGACCATTGTGCTTACTCATATCTTCCATGGTGATTCTCTTCTCCCACAAAATCTTAAGCTCATCGACTAATGGACGAAGATACACGTCCATATTTTTGACTTTGTAGCAGATGGGAATGAGCAAGCTAAGGATGAGGTGTCCTTTCTTCATAGAAAGCCATGGAGGGATGTTGTAGTTAATAAGGGCTACATGCCACACACTGTAAGAAGTTGAGCACAGACCGAGTGGGTTCATGCCATCTATAGCAAGACTGAGTTGAAGATTCCTTGGCTCTCGGGCAAAGCCTGGAAAGATAGAGTCAATGTGGCTCCATGCACATGAATTTGTTGATATTTGTTGGAATCTACCTTTCACGCGCATATTAGCGGATTCACGTGCATGGAGCCACATTTATTACGAGACATGGTACATGTTTTATACGTCTAGCATGGCGAGCTTGACAACATCCAATGTTTTTGTATATGATATTCAATTATTTTACGAATACAATACATGATTGATATACACTTTTCTTACCGTTTGCTCAAAATCTGAGATTGCCTAATCAATGATCTCTGATTGAAAGAAGCGTCATACAATGACAAGATATTTGAGGTGGACCAATGGGAGAGGGGGTGGCGTGCACATTTTATCCACTCTTTCTCCTTCAGCTCCACGATCTTGAACATCACGGCCTTCATTGTTTTCCATTTGTCCTACATTACGACAAACAATTTGTTTTTATTATCATTCCTTTTTTCTTTTTTAAATTGTTTGAGAAGGGATTTCTTCTTTTGTAACTCAACAAAATTAATGTATGTAAAGTCTCCACCATATAGTATGTAAAGTCTAATATGCTATGTATGGGGACGAGGGAGTAGCTATCCTATGTCGGCCGTCCCATGGTATTGCACCGGACCTCACCACCTTTTTTCCTTTGTGTGCACCTTTTACAAAACCTCTCTCTCTCTCTACTAATACTACTACTGCTACTACTACTACTGCTACTACTACTACTACTACTACTGCTGCTGCTGCTGCTGCTGCTACTACTACTACTACTAGTACTTTCCTTCCTGAAGGCCAGTCGAACACACCCAAGATGCACCTTTAACAAAACCTAGCCTTCTCGAACACACCAAAGGTGCACCTTTAACAAAATCTCTCTCTCTCTCTCTCTCTCTCTCTCTCTCTCTCTACTACTACTACTACTACCACCACCACCACCACCACCACCACCACCACTAGTCGCTTTCTCGAAGCGTCGAACACACCCAAGGTGCACATTTAACAAAACATCTCTTTCTTTCTTTCTCTCTCTCTCTCTCTCTCTCTCTCTCTCTCTCTTACTACTACTACTACTACTATTAAGAAAAGAAGAAATTAAAAAACTACTACTACTACTATTACTACTACTAAAAATAAGAAAAGAAGAAATTAAATAACAAGATCTTACCCTCTCTTTGTTTTTTATCCATTCATTCTCCTCTCTCCCTCCCTCTCTCTCTCTTTCTCTCTTTCTTTATTAGGTTTCATGTTTATTCCCTCTCTCTCTCTCGTTACTTCTTTCTTTTTCTCTATTCCTCTTCCTCTCCCTCTCTCATTTCCTTTAACAAAACATCTCTCTCTCTCTCTCTCTCTCTCTCTCTCTCTACTACTACTACTACTACTACTACTACTACTACTACTACTACTACTACTACTACTACTACTACTACTACTACTACTACTACTACTACTACTACTACTACTACAAACAAGAAAAGAAGAAATTAAAGAACTACTACTACTGCTACTACTGCTACTGCTACTACTACCACCACCGCTACTACTACTACTACTACAAACAATAAAAGAAGAAATTAAAGAACTACTTCTACTACAACTACTATTACTACTACTACTAGGCCATCACAAGTGGCAAAGAAAAGAAGCCTCATGATATGGACCTAGCAATCACTTAGCAAAGGAATGATGATAAGGCTCACACCATTATCAAACTAGAGCTATACGACAGTTATATCCACCACGTGGATAATTGTGATACTTCACATGATACATGGAAGAGACTTGACACTTTTTTTGGTGCATAGTCTAAGTCATCAAAGTATGGACTCTTGATTGAATTTTTCAAGCTTGACATGAAGTCCAACACATCACTTGCCACACAGCTAAATTATATGGAAGGACTTCTAACCCAGCTTACAGAAATCAACATTAAAATGGAAGAAGAAATTAAAGAACAAGATCTTACCCTCTCTTTGTTTTTTATCCATTCATTCTCCTCTCTCCTCTCTCTTCTCTCTCTTTTTCTCTTTCTTTATTATGTTTCATGTTTTTTCCCTCTCTCTCTCGTTCCTTCTTTCTTTTTCTCTCTTCCTCTCCCTCTCTCATTTTCTCTCTTTCTCTCTCAATACACATCATTTTTAACAAAAACAAGCAAAAGAAAAGGAGAAAAAACAAAAACTAACCAAGAGGGAGCAATGCACTCACCACAAAAGCCCGATGATGGATTTAGGGGCTCCTCTTCGCAGACAACGGCTCCTCTTCGCCCTTCATGCTTTTCTTCCTCTCCTTCACAAATGGCGGTGGGGACGGTGAGAAGCTTTCCTTCTCCCTCTTTCTCTCTTTCTCTCCCTTTCCCTCTCAAACACACAATGCAGTTCGCTCTCTCTTTCGCTTTGTCTTTCACTCTTTCGCGCAAAATGCCACGCTCGGGTTTCGGATCGCTTTTTTTTGCTTGAGTACCATCACTATTTGCGTCACATAGCGACGTTGCTAATTTGTGTCGGAAAAGACCGTCGCTATAATTCTATATCCTTGTAGTGACTATTTTCTCATTGGGTTCTTCTTAGCTCAATTCCTTTTTGGGCATTCCTTTGCAAAGCACCCATCTTCTTGACATCGACCAACAACTCAATCCCATTAGGATAAAAAAGATAGAGCATCTCAATGATCTTCTTCCTTTTATCCCAAAGTTCGAGAGGCCACTTGCTCCACTAATTGATACTATTGTAAGAACATAAGCGCTCTACCTAGCACTTCTACTAGCACATTAACTTCTCCATCTAGCAAAGTAGGAAGTCCATGAAAACTAGCCCATATTGGGCATTCAATTTGCAAGATCTCCTCAGGAATAAAATCAACATGACATGGAAGCATGTAAACAAGGCTCACTTTAAGCCAAATAACAGAACCCAAAACCCAATCTCTTTTTGCTTTAGATGAAAGTAAGACCCAAAAGAAACCTCATGGAAACAAAAACAATATGAGCACCACTTTGATCTAGAGGTGAGCCAAAACAATCTAGCAAACTCACCCTCAAGGGGAACCTTCCCTTAAAATACATGATGTACATGTTGCATAGAGAATACTTAGCATTGCTTTTCCGAATGCATGTCAACAAGGATATCAATCATGCACATAGCACTTGCTCCCCAAATTCTATTGTGAATCTCTTTTAATTCTCATTGAAATATTTTTGGTCACCCCACATCTTCTTCTCTAGCTCTTCCATGTTCACGCTAGCAATGACAACGTTAGCATAATCCATCTCCATCCCATTGCCTTGCTTCTATTACTTTATGTTTGTGCTATGTGTTCCATCATCTCTTACTCCTTGTTCACCCCCCTGAATATGCTACATGCATGAAAGGGGGAGCATATGCCACATTTTGTAGAAAATATTGTTTATTTAATGAACTTAATACAACTACCCTAGTTAATAGACCATGTGCCATGATTATCTATTGAGAGCTCCCCTCTTCAAGTTTCCACATACTCAAGAGGTTCTATGTGTTTCATTTAAGGAAAAGGCTATTACAATTTAAATTGTTTCTATTTTGCTAATGGATGGATATGCTCCTAGTTTATAAGGGGCTCAAATAACTTTTGATAGCTATTTCCACTTGTATGGATGCTAGGTATATCCCACACTTCAAGGGGAATTTGAGGGGAATTTCAAGATTTAGAGCCATGCCATTGAGTTAAATTGAATAAGATTCTTCTTTGTTTTAATGTGACAAGGAAATATTCATATAGTTAAAAATGATATTTTATTTGTGGATGTGTAAACTATTTGTGCTATGTGAGTAAGAATTAAAAGTTATCAAAATGCACAAATGTATCTTACAACACATGTACATTTTGGATGCATACAAACATATCCATTACAAGTGTGTATCAACATTGTCTTATTTGAGATTGACTACATGGCTGATGGTTAGGCCTATCAATTGTGATGTATATTACTTAACATAACTATAAGCATGACTATGTTAGATGTTATATACAAATTTGTTTTGATTTACTGTGCATGCACATTATCCTATGATCAATAACTTCATAATTTTATCCAATAAACATGGCTATATTAGATTATATATAGAAATTCACCTTGCTTTACCATATAGAAACTTATTTTACTAGTTATAGCTTCAAATCTATCTAGTAAAATTAAAAACCTAGTTCCAACTTTAAAAACCCTAGTTGCTAACTAGAAAAAATTGTGCATTTACTAAATATAAGCCTATTTACTATCTAGTTTAGTGTTTAAAGTTCCTTGTCATGCATGCGCCAGTAGGCAATCCATGACTGTTGTGTGTTCTCTACTCCTTGCTCAAACTCTGTCCCCACTGTGCCGTCCGTGTAATTTCTACATATGATTGCAGGTTATTACATGCCAGTTGTTGTGGACATTGAAGAACTAAGATCAATTTCAATCTTACTTTACCTCTAGTATCTTGCTAATGGTAATAAGTGATGCCTTTTATAACTCATATGTATTGACTTTAAGTACAGTACCATAATGATTGCCCTTTTGCATTCTTTGCTATCTATAATCATCTAAGACAATGCTCTCATTTTGTACCTCCCTCATTTAGCTCAAAGGATATCCCTTTCATTTTATATGTACCATTGATATGGCATTGGTGCCCTGTTTATTGTAATAATTTAAAAAACAAGCCTAGCTTCGAAGGTTCATTATCAAGACACAAATTGCTCTATAGGAAAAATATCATCGGGCATGGTGATTGCTAAGGGTTTTTAAGCAGGAGCATGGTGTTGAGTTCAATGAAGTCTTCTCTTCTATAGTCAAGATGACTATCTTACTCTTGGTTTTGGCTTTGGTTGCACAGCTAGATCTAGGCCTCTATCAAATGGATGTTAATAGGACTTTTTTACATGGGGACTTACATGATGAGATTTATATGTAGCAACCTAAGGGCTTTGAGAAAAAAGGTAGGAGGCACCTAGTGTGCAAGTTGAGAAAGGGTCTTTATGGCCTTAAGTAAGCATTTAAGGAATGGTACCACAAGTTTGGTGCTTTCATGAATTCAAAGAGATATACCCATAGTGATAAGGATCCGTGTTTATACATAAAGAAGGGCCATGATGACAACCTTATACTTTTGGTACTGGAGTGCTTATGATGAGTTGGATGCCTTGAATAGTTAACTCAATAAGATCTTTGAGATAAAAGACGTGGGGAAAGCCTGACATATCATTGGGATGCATATCGATCACTCTAAGGGGCTCCTTTACTTGTCATAGGAGTACATTTAGAAGGTCCTTGAGTAGTTTCATATGCATGATGTTAAGCTTATTGGCTACCCTTTATCTTTTCATATAAAGGTTAGTCAAGCCGATTGTCTGTAGTTTGATGAGTAGAAGGCCAAAGTGTCCAAGGTCCTTTATGCATCCGTAGTAGTAAGTGTTTGATATATGCCATGATAGCCACTTGCCATGACCTAGTATTTGCAGTGTGGAGTTGTGGCATGGTATATGGCTACACTTGGTCGGTGATATTGGAATGCTGTGAAGGGTATTATGAGATACTTGAAAAGCACTATAGATACGAGAATTTGCTATGATAGTCAAGATACTAGAGTCATGGGTTATACTTGAAAAGCACTATAGATACGAGAATTTGCTATGATAGTCAAGATACTAGAGTCATGGGTTATACTTACTCCAACTATGTAGGACATGTAGATATAGTAGAAAGTCCACCTCTAGATATATCTTTACTTTTGCTGTGAAGGGTATTATGAGATACTTGAAAAGCACTATAGATACGAGAATTTGCTATGATAGTCAAGATACTAGAGTCGTGGGTTATACTTACTCCAACTATGTAGAACATGCAGATATAGTAGAAAGTCCACCTCTAGATATATCTTTACTTTTGTTGGAGGTGTTATTTCCTAGATATCCAGGGTGTAGAAATGCACGACCTTATCTATACTGCTGAGGCAGAGTATGTTGTAGCCAGCAAGGCTTGCAAGTAGGTCCTATGGTTAGGTCATCTAGTGGATAGACCTTAGTATTATTGTTACTCCTACACTATATTTAGATTCTATGAGTGCTATTCAATTGGTTAAGAATTCGGTCTTCCATATGATGACAAAGCACATTGAGGTGCTTTATCATTTTATCTCACAGGTCATTGAGGAGAAGTCCATCAAGCTTGTCAAAATCTCAAATTGACCAAAATCCTGTAGATCTGCTCACTAAAAGTCTCTCAGTGGAATACTTTACATTCCTTAGAGGAAGATGATGGGTGCTGGATGAGATGATATCTTTTTTCATCCAGTTGTACTTTATGTACCTTTGTACTTTGTCACATTTTGCTTGTTCTCTCCTCACTAGAGACACATTCACCTTTAAGTGGGAGATTGTTGGGGGTAAAGACACATATGCCTATGCCACCATATATTTACTTTACACACAATGACCATACATGTGTATACTGCAGGTGGTGGGTGCCCATCACTATCACTTCATTCTTTATTCTTTCAGTGACTTATAGAATAAGGGAGGCTAGTCACACATTGTGATTGTTGGAGTTCTCACATACAATGTCTCTCCCTCTTGCTCTCTTACTCCATTTGTTATGGCTCTTGCTTTGCTTTTGCTTCCACTAGTGTGCTTCCACTCAAGATCTCCATTTTAGTTGTTAGTTAAAATCTTAACAACTTCCAAACCAAACTTGCCTTTTAAGACATAGACAAGATTATTTAAATACTTTTGTTTTCTTCAGATTTTCGAAGTTCTCCCTCTTAGAAAGAGAATGGGATAGTAAGTTTATAGAAGGAAGAGAGAGTAAAGCCACCACACACATATGATGGCTTAAACCATGGGCTCAAGAGACATAGCAAGAGCATCTCCTCTCACAAATGGAGCAGCACACACCTTTTAAGGTTCAAGAAGGGTGAATTCGACCATGTCATCCACCTATAGCCAAAGCAAAAAAAAAGAAAAAAAGGAAGTTCTTTTTCATTGTTACTATCATCATTTATATTTATTTAAAAGAAAATCACAAAACCAAATTAGAACTAGCATTTACAAAAAACATTTTTGGGAACATATACAAAAAACCTTTGACTCAAATATGTGAAGGGATTTTGGATCAGACAACATAGGTTTGTCATTTATATAACTAAATATTTTAGAAAGTTTAAGGTTTCAAACCCTTATTCTTAAATTTTAAAGGTTTGTAAAAATGTTTGCAATTCATTTTACATTAAATCTAAGGTTTTAGTGAACATTGATTAGAAATGTGAGGGACGAGGAGTTAAGCTCCAATTCCAAAAGCCTAAAGGTCATTTAGGGCATCATCGCCAGGTCTGATACATCTCGGGTCGTATCGACTTGTCTCTCTCAAGCGCAGGCCGATATCACCTTGTCTCTCTCAAACACCGGCCGGATGAGAACGACGGACCGGCTCTGCGATGAAGCTGCTTCACCATGAAATATTGATCCAGGACGCGTTCCCCACAAACACAAAGTCGTGGCTCTGGTTCATCATGGCACGTACCGTCAGTGGGACGGGAAGACCTGGATAGAGTCACCATCGCCCCCTCGATCAGGTGTACCGATTTTGTCGATACTTCGTTGTCTGAGGGTCATTTCCTTACATTCTTTTTGTCCTTCAACTCTTGTTGTCAGAAGGAGATCGTCAGTGTTTCACCATCGCTTCTTGAATCAATCATTAATTCGTGAAGGATTGGACGTTGGCAGGCAAGTTATTTCCCTTTCCTTCCAAGCTTGCTGTGGTGGTAAAAAGCAACTGTTTCGGGGCTACAGAGTACGTCAACCCCCACAAGGCACGTTCCCATCACTGCAAGGGCGATTGCGTGACCGGGACGCCGATCTAGAGCCACAGGCCTCTGTCTTTGTTAGTCCGTGTATCAGGTATCAGGCAGCAGCAGCAGCAGCAGCAGCAAAAGTCCAAGAACAAGGAGAAGCACCATTCACAAGCTGATCACTCAAGCAGGCTAAAGGAGTGGAAAGTCTGCTACGCCTACTGTGTGCAGTGCGCACTTACCTTCCCTTACTCTCACCGCCCTCCACCACCAACTATCGTACACACTCTCTCTCCACCCCAGCCTCCTTATCCCTACCCTCTTCGCCACCCTCATCCATTCTCTTCTCCCCCACCATTATTATATAGCCACCCCTATCTTCCCTACAATTATTATTTAGCCACCCCTATCTTCCTTACCATCTACTTTCTTATTCTTATCTTGATCACCATAGCCATCTTTTTCTCTACAGCCTTCTATTTTCAATGGCAGCATGGCTTTATTAAGGAGAAAGAGTTGCAAGAGAAGGAGCTGAAAGGAAGGTATAGAGAAGCTACATAGAGAAAGACATCTAAATATGTGTTTGATTGCTAAGCACACTCGTCAACACATATATAAAGGGTTTTAGGGTTAAGTGTACTTGTTTGGTGTGCACACACACTCTCTCTACTCTTTGATAGCTTCCTTGTATGGAAGGGAAGGTTGGCACACACACACACACTCTCTCTACTTTTTGACACCTTCCTCCCATGCAAGGGAAGGTTGAGGAGTAAAGGGGACGATAATTGTTCCTTGATTGCCTTTTACTACTAAGGGAAAAGGCTTCTTTGTTCATGATTCTTCTAATATTGCAATCGAGGATTGGGGGCCCATAATTTAATTCATTGTTACCTTTTATTAATCCACTCGATTCTTGTTTAGTACACATAGATTTGTGCACATACCACCATGCAATCTTTATTGCACTTCTTTGTACTACCCTAATGCACACATACACCCATCTTATCCTACACTTGCCTAGTGTACACTTTGGGTGCACTACAAAGTACTACCCCCCCCCCCCCCCCCCCCCCACCAAGCACACACAGAGAGTGTATTCTTGCACTTACAACTATCCAATAGCATACTAGTATCCCAGTGTGTACCAAGTGCACATCCCATTGCACTTTTTGCACATCCCTCAATCATCATAGTGCACTTGTGCACACTAAGCTTACACCTTGTGCTCCACCATCCATTAGTGAGTCTATCCCCCAATGCACCACCTGTGGGCACCCACTCGACCATTGAAGTGCAAAGTGTACTTGTGCACTAGTGTGCCATAGTCCATTAGTGTCTACCAATGTACTAATCATTTCTCCAACCTAGCATACATTCATTATTCCACTTGCACCTAGTCAAAACATTTGTATTAGTGCACTACTTCCTTGCACATAAGCCCATCCCCAATGGGTATCCAACATATAGTGCACACATGCAACCCCCTTAACACCATTGTGCACTATGCACTAGTGCACCCATTGTGCACCCCTCTTAGTGCACACCCATGTGTACTACCTTGCACACACCTTTGTGCATTTGCACTCCAACATTCCCACTAGTGTGCTACCCTGCACTTAACCTAAGACATCATGATCCTCACTCCAATCCCTAATGCACACGTGTACTAGCCCAACATCCTTGTACATAGACCATGGCACATTGACACCATTGCACATTAGCACACCTGGTCACACAACCTAGTGCACATATCTATGTGTACTCTTGTAGGATAACCCTTGCACTATCCTTGTGCATAGTAGTTACTAAATGCACTAATATCCCTTACTAGTGTAGGCAAGTGCACATACTTGGCCTAGTATAAGTGTGCACAACACCTTGCACACCACCCTTTGCATGCAGACACCTCACCTAGGTATGTTGACGCCCTTAGCCCACCCATACAACACAAAAGCCCTCGATTGCACCATATATAGTTTCTAATGCCTAGACATTTGCACACATGGCCTCATCACAAAGTCTCTAACTTGAGATTGACAAGAATATGCCTTGTGTATAAGAGTCTTGGACTTTCTCACAATGTTGTATCCTCACACATTAGGATCCATATTAGAACACAGTATCTTAGTGGTTATACACTCGTTCATCCTTAGTTGCACCCTAGTGTACACGTGCACAAGCACAATCCCTCTACATAAATACCACTCCATCATGCACACATAGGCACACTTAACCCAAGCATCTACTACCATCTACTCTAGAGCAAGTAGACTAGTGCACATATGTACACATGCACATGTGCACTACAACACCCCTGTGCAAATAACCTTAAGCATAAAGACTCATGCATAGAGGCTCTTGTGCATAAGGCATCTAATGCATTTCACCATGTTGTTTCATTGAACTTGCATCCACACACCCTAAAGCATTGTAGTCCCAACTTCTATGTACATAGCCTAGTACACATGTGCACCATTCACTACAATACATGCCTTGTACATCTCCCATACACATAAACCCCCATAAAAATATAAATTTATTTGTGTATCATTATATTTTGAAGGACCATTGATTATCTACAAGCCTTGTAAATGTAGGATTGTGACTTTGTCGTGATTTTCTAAAAGCATTATAAGTTAGTTTGACTAGTGGAATTACAAATTTTTTGTAAAGTTAGAAAGCATGCTTGTGCATATGCACTTGAACACAATTGAACTTAACTTGAGTTTAAGAAAACATGTGAGAAACCACCCAAATCATCAAAGAGAAGACCTAGGATTGAGAAGTGGACTTGAGCTTCTAGCTCTCGTTGGACTAGCAAAAACCCTAGTCCTAGTGTGCCAGTTGAATCCTTATTCGTGACCTATTAACCAAGGCATTGACTAATCAAGCTAGAGACCACAGAGGCATCATACCTAGTTCAATGGGTAGAATAGAAAAACTTAAAAGGAGCATTGGATGATTTCTAGGCTACCATTGATACCTTTCAGCATATTGCTAACTTCGATGTCTTAAATATGACCTTTGATGCCATGGAATGATAGCTCATAGAGTTGCATGACCAAGGCACAAATAGTCTTAATCATTTGATGCACGATCCTGGCAAGATTCATGATTTGATCTTGGGTAGTGACACCTGTTTGATTGCACAAACATGTGTCATGATTTGATCTTGGGTAGTGACACCTGTTTGATTGCACAAACATGCTTCAAGTAGAAACTCTCATAGTTCAAGCCTCTTGATTAGGATAGTAGAGATTTCACCAAAGACTAAGGATCAATAAAAGATCCCTCTTATGGTCAACTAGTTGGATAAGTATAGGGCCAAGGACAACCATTATAGCAACAATATGAGTAGATCTATGAAGTGAACAATCTTATGAGTGATGCTAAGCAAATGCAAGTACTTGGATCATTAGGAAAAACATGGACACAATATTATGAGTGATGGTAAAGCAGGTGCAAGTATGTGGATTATTAGAAAAAAATAGACTTTAAAAAAGACTCTTTAAAAAAATATAGATTAAGAGGTGGGGATTTAGATTGTTCAATAAAAAGATAGGATATCAACATCCATGGAGGGTGGACCTTCTCTCTCCAAATCTTGGGTTTTTAATTTTAAAAAGGCTAAATGAATAGTGTATAAATTTTGAGTATTTGTATCCTTGTACTCCTCTCCTCTATTTAATTTTACTTTTTTTGTCTTCCATGAAATCAATTTGAATGAAATTTGAGTAGCACACTCATTTTCCTCTCTTCTCTATTTTGGTTAATTTTCATTGCCATTAGCTTCAATGGAGAGAGTAATTAAGGTTTTGATCTCTCCACATGCATGTGCGTGCACGCACACACACCCACACACACACACACACACACACACTCTCTCTCTCTCTCTCTCTCTCTCTCTCTAATGTTCTATTCTTATTACAAAAGGGCTCATACCTCTTAATGCCACAATTGATTTGTACAATACAATTGTGATTACTAAAACTGATATTAAAATGATTGTCATTTAGGGTTTAACATAGATTTGTTTACATATGTTGCCTAGGTTATAATGCCAAAGAGAAGAATGAACATTCTCTCAATAGAAGAACATAATGGGAAAGATGAGCAAGTGAACAAGATCACTAATACATATTATTGTTCATCTTGGATGGACTTTTGTTTAAGCATGAAGTTTTTCAAGGTGAAAGCATCTGCAATAGAAGATATATCAAAGCTGAGACATAGGAAGGTTGATTCCCATCTTGTGACACAAGGTATTTGTATAACATATATTTGTGCACAAACAAATACATATTGCACCAATAGTAAGTGTTCAACAAAACATTACAAATAGTAAGTGCTTGTAATACATTGAGGATTAATGATACATATGTGTCTAATTTTCTTGGGTTTGCAAAAGTATACCCTTCACATGGTTATGAGTGGCAAAGTGTTGAGAGATTTATAGGTGCTTTTAAGTGCTACCACATTGAAGTCGGTGGATTGGTTTTTTAGGGATATGCACACAAGCTACAAAGGACATTGTTTTTTTAAACTATTCAAAGTACATATTTCACAAGGGTGATCGAGAATATGGAACCCTTGAGTGTATATATGTACCAAATTTGAAAAACATGGAATATCCTAATACTATATGCATGTATCTTGAGTAGCATAGAATGGTCATTATGCAGTTTTGAGATTTTGCATATATACACTACTAAAATCTCAGTACACATTTTGAGCTCTATGAAGGCAAGCACTAGCTCGAAGAGTGTGCACCTCAATTGGTTTATATTAATTGCAATTTTTATGCAAAAATTCAATGGATAGATATGAGGGTTTGAGACATACAAGAGTATATGTGCAATAAAAAGTGCTTCAAAAGATTGTTTAACAAAAATTTTAAGCAAAAATTGGATATAAAAAATCACTCATAGTCTTGACATAGTAGAGTGTCAAGTCACAATAACTAACATTTCTTTCACATAAAATTCTACCCTCTAAATTGAGTACAAGTGAAATTATGTTAGCACACTATGCTATCTATGCTTGTTAGCATGTGCAATGAACTTGGTTTTTTAGTAATCTTTTAGTCTTTGAAAGAGATTTCATGTGAAGGTAACTACTTTAAAATTGATGAAAGTTGGTGGGATATGCAATGCATGAATGTTTGACTATAGCATGGGTATTTCTTAAGGGTGGTGGTGGGATAATGGTGGGAGCTAAGAGGTCTACAAGAAGTGTAAGCACATTTTGCACTTTGATGATTCAAATACGAGCCCTAGGCATTCTCTTGTTAAGCACTAATGGATGATAACTACTCCTCCTTCTACTAAGCATCAAGAGATCTTAGAATTCTCCATTATGCAAGAAATCAACTGCAACCCCTAAATCCATGTCATCTTCAAAGAAAGCCTAATACCATTAGTCTTCAAGTGGTTAGTCACAAGGATCTTCTTGTTTCTATGTGTGTTGGAGATTGTGAATATACATGAGAGAGAGAGAGAGAGAGAGAGAGAGAGAGAGAGAGAGAGAGAGAGAGAGAGAGAGAGAGAGAGAGAGAGAGAGAGAGAGAGAGAGAGAGAGAGAGAGAGAGAGAGAGAGAGAGAGAGAGTGTGTGTGTGTGTGTGTGTGTGTGTGTGTATGGCCTCTACATTTCTCTGATGACATTTTTCATGTCCTTAAGCAAGGCCTACTAGAATGATTGATTCAGAAAGCTCACCTCTCACGCATCTCTTGATTAAGACTAGATCTTACCAATTGACCATAGGTGAATTATACCACTTAGCACAAGACATTCTACTCAGAATATATGTCAGCATGAAATTGGCAATGTGTTGGAAGAGACAAAAGGTGGAATTATCAATGGTTGGATAGCTCAATGCAACTACCACAGCGTTAAAGATACTCCAATCCCAATTATGGTGGCCAACACTTTCCAAGGATGCATCCTCTTTTGTCAAGCACTATGATGAGTGCCAAAGCCTACAAAACCACCAATCAAGAAGGATAAATCGGAACTCAAACCAATGATTTCCTACTACCAACCCTTTGAAAAATGGGGTCTTGAC
This sequence comes from Lygodium microphyllum, assembly GCF_053477565.2. Lineage (NCBI taxonomy): Eukaryota > Viridiplantae > Streptophyta > Polypodiopsida > Schizaeales > Lygodiaceae > Lygodium > Lygodium microphyllum. The sequence continues at coordinate 135,713,400 of NC_141136.1, read as the reverse complement.
TTTATGGGACTCACTAGTCCACCTGCACAATACTCATAGGCTCAATACATAAGTGTTGCCATAGACTACATGATTAAATGGGCAAAAACTAGGGTAATCTATACAAATGGTATAAGGATCACTACTCGATTTCTCTAGGAGTAGATCATCTCATGCTTTGGCTCTCCCATTGAAATCACCAACAACCATGGAAACAATTTTTGAATAGAATGATTGAACATTTACGGTCCATGTTCTTAGTCATCCATAGGAAGTCCAACCCTTACTATCCCAAAATAAATGGCCAAATTGATACGACTAATAAGATTCTTGTTAATGTCCTAATAGAGATTGTATTAGTATCACACTCTCACTAGATATATAAACATATGGTAGCACTTTGCTCCTATTTTATAGTCTAAAAAACTACCATGGACCAAACCACTTTAAAACTTACATACCACATTGATGCCATTATGCTGATGTTAGTTTCTAATTCAAAGTCTATGGATCACTGTTTAAGAATGCTAGGAAGGCAATACTAAGGCATGGAAACTTCACGTAAACAATCTTAAACACTTTTAAAAAATCCCAATTTGGATTCTCCGTTGTAACCCCCCATAAGGGAATATAACACTTCATTGTTCATCACCTATCTAGAGTGACCAATGGTGAAAAGGCCATAGGGGTTGTGACCAACTCCTAACACTCATCTATTCTACATTACATAAGAAGCATAGTTGTTCATAGTTGACCTCACATGTCACTAGGCTGTTGACATTTTTCATATCCTTAAGGAAGGCATACTAGAATGACTGATTCAAAGAGCTCATCTCACACATCTCTTGATTAAGGCTAGATCATCTCCCTAGTTAATCCTAGGTCGATTACACCACTTAGAAAAAGACATTCTACTCAGAACATGTGTCTGTGATAAGCATGAAGTTGAAAATGTGTTGGAAGAGGCATAAGGTAGCATTATTGGTGGTTGCACACTTCGATGTAACTATCACAACGTGAAATATATTCCAATCCCAATTATGGTGGCCCTCACTTTTCAAGGATGTTGCCTATTTTGTCAAGCACTATGATGAGTGCCAAAGGAAAAAACCACCCATCAAGAAGGATAAATAAGAACTCACACCAATGATTTCCTGCCACCCCTTTTGAAAAGTGGGTATTGACTTCATGGGACCCATTAGTCTAGTTGCGTAATACTCATAGGCTTGATACATAATTATTGCCATAGACTACATGATTAAATGGGCAGAAAGTAGGGTAATCTATAAAAATGGTGCAAGGATCACTATCCGATTTCTTTGGGAGGAGTAGATCATCTCATGCTTTGACTATCCCATTGAAGTCACTGGTGACCTATGAGAATCAAGCTTGTGATTAGTATCACCGACATGATTGACCTTATCTAGACATCTGTCCTCTTAGCTATCACTCTCCATGTGTGTTGTAATAACTGAGTTGATCAAACTCAACATAGTTAGGGGTATGGTCAGTTAGTGACCTAATGTGTTTTTTAGTTATGTGTGAGTAGACTTAAGTAAGTATTATGGAATAATGAAGAAAATGGGAGTTCATGACTCTATGTTACAGCTCCATGTATTTTTCTATCTCTCCCTCTAAATCTTGAACATGGTATTTGAGCCTAAAGCCTGAAGGCTTGGTGATGGCATTGGCATCGACATTGGAAGAGCTGGAGCTTGATGTCAAGAGCTGCACTATGACCTACAAAAGTTCATGTGTTGGTAGCCATTGGATCAGTTGGAAGGTATGTTTCTTATGGTTTATCAGTTTACAACTTATTGAGGCTTCCTAAAGGGGTTCTCTACTGCTTGAATGAGCTCTATTGCATGAGAATTGAGGGAAAAAATAGTAGCAAGGTAAAAAATGTGACCTGCACAGATTGCACTAGTTTGTTGGTGATATTCTCCTACTCCATCAAACATTAACAGCCATAAACACACTCTACTATTGATAAACAACTTGTCAGGGATTGAAGAAAGCTTCATGGCATTGGTATCTTGGTTCTCAGTGTGGGATGTTTGAATCAAACATTGGTTGGAAAATAGAGCAGGTTTGTTGTTAATTATACAGGGACAACATACATATACTTGGTTGTAGCTCATTGGGAGCTATATTGACCTCTATTGATATCTATTGATACTTGACAATGTATATGTCTTTAATTTCATGTATTTTGGCTTGGCTTTGAAGAGTTCAACACTCAGATTTAAATGGTAATAGCAGACTAAAATTTGTCCAAAATGCATCCTAGAATTTCTAGCACTAAAATAGGGCATTGTTTGATCAAGGAACTGCTTGAGAATGATGCAAACAATCATCATGGATGCTTGGCAAGTGTTATAGCAACACTTATGTATACATGGGCATGGTATTAGAGTGTTAAATGCTCAATTTTGGAGCTTATTTGTAGGCTGGAAATAGTGAATTCATTGCTATCCTGAATTTGGAAACATATACCTACAGGGTTGAAGTATATGTGACACTTATTTGCTATTGATGATTGGATCATACCACTTGAGTGGTAGATGATTTTTGGAATACTGTGAGTACTGAAAGCCCAATGTTTGGACTGATTTTTTGCTATTTATACCAAGATATTGGCTGGTTATTGTCTACAAGAAGGATACATATCACCTTCACTTGACATACATGCAATCTATTCTGATGATCGGTTTGACATGTATTAACTCCTGCATAGAGTGGCAACTGTATGAGATGTTTAGGGGATGTTTTGAGGTCTAAATACTCTTGTTTTAGTAGAGAAAACAATGTTGGTTATACACAGACTATTGTTACAAACTGTTGTATGTCATTGAACACCTAAGTGTCTACTATGCAAACACATCTATCTATTTGGAATGCCACTACATCTAGATATTTTTCTACATGACTGGGGATGTATTTGACATACATATGAGCTGAAATACACTGTTTACTATTGGTTTTTATTGTGACAACTTATTGAACTGAAACTATCATAAACAATTAAGGGGTGTGCAGAGAGCCAGGCATTCAATGAGCACTAAATTTACAGCTATGGCAAATGCTCAAGGCACTGATAGCATCACTCAAATTTTCTGCGAGAAGCTCGACAACAAAAAGTTCACTCTATGGAAGTTCAAGATGCAAATTTTTTTTATTGGCAAAGGTTATTGGGATTTGTGTATAGGGGCTGAAGCTAAACCTGAATTGCGTGAATGAAATCTGACACAAGAACATCGGAGAGCTCATCGATAGTGGTCAAAAAGAGCTAGTAAAGCACTATATTTTGTTTCTTTTACATTTTTGATGTGATGGCTATGCAGATTACTGGTTGCCATTCCCCGAAGGAAACTTGGCATGCACTCATGAAGAATTATGGTAATGTCACACATACAAGGAAGATATACAAGTGAATCAACAGTTCAACAACATGTCTAGGAATGGCAAGAGCATTCAAGCATACATGGTGGAAATAAAGACAATAGCTGACCAGCTAGCTACTATTGGATCTTGTGTTTCAGAAGATGATATGATTGCAATGACATTGAATGGGTTAGTCAAGGAGTATAAGGCATTTGATACATCCATGTCTGTGAGAGAAGAACCCCCTGATTGGGATGAGTTACTTACACTACTGCTACATGAAGAAGTAAAGCTTGGCTTAAATATAGGTTCAAGCACATCTTAGGGTAGAGACATTGTCTTTTACTCTAGTCAACGAGCTGAAGATGGTAGAGCTTGTGGAGATTTTTGGGTTGAGGAGACACTCGAAACACACATGGACAACAACAACAAGATGCTTGGCACAACTCAAATACACAAGGAAAATGAAGGTAGCCATGTTTGCCCATGATAATGGATCAGTTCTCAGAATGTAGAAATTTGGCATAAATGCATTGGTCATGTTAGTGTATAAAAGCTGAAAAATATGCAGCATAAAGAGGTTGTACTTGGCTTGCCAAAGTTCAAGTACACTGATCTTGGACATGTATGCTCTTCTTGTTAAATTGGGAAACAAGCAAGATTCCCGTTCATGAGACATGTCAACAACAATTCTCGATCTTTGCAATTGATACATTTGGATGTATGGGGTCCTGCCTATAATGCATCTTTTGGTGGTGCAAGGTACTATGTATCCTCCATTGATGATTTCAACCAATACACATGGCTGTACATTCGGAAGCACAAGGGTGAGATTCTCGATGTCTTTAAGGACTTTAAGAAGCATATTGAAAGTGAACTTAGCTATTATATCTCATGTCCAAGATCTGATGGAGGTGGAGAACTTGTATCTAGAGAATTTGGTAGGTACCTTGCTAAATATGGCATAAAAAGGCGGCTCACATGTAGTTACACATCTCAACAGAACGATGTGGCAGTAGAGAGAAAAAATCGGGTGCCTATGGAAGCTACCAAGGCAATGCTTAATGAAAAGAATTTGCCAAATGCTTATTGGGTTGAAGCAGCAGTTACTGCACTTTATGTGCTGAACCAAACACCTACAGTTGGGTTTATACTTTGACTCCATATAAGAAACTGTATGGGCACAAGCTCAATGTTAGTCACTTGAAAGTATTTGGCTGCATTGCCTACGTACACGTGCCTAATGAAAAGAGAAAGAAGTTAGACCTGAAAACTATAAAAAGTTTTTTTTTTGCTATGCACAGGAGAGAAAGGCTTACAAATGCTATGATCCATCCACTCGGGAAACCCTGATCAGCAGGGATGTAGTTTTTGATGAGTTGGCCTCATGGTATGTAATCCAAATGCAGTGGTCTTTGATAGACCAGCTAGCCCTACTTATGCTGAAAATTATCCTTCAGCTAGTACGTCAATGAGTGGACCGACAAGTGATGGTTCCTTGGATAGGGCGACTTCGTAGTCATGCTAGTACGTCAATGAGTGGACCGACAAATGAGTGGTTCCTTGGATAGGGCGACTTCGTAGTCATGCTACTGCATCCACTGACATGGATATGTCAGTGAGGGGGAGATTGGATAAAGGCAAAAAAAAGATGTTTGACAATGTGACTAGCCTGCTTACAACTAGATATGAGTTACCTAGAAGTGACCGTCTTGACAATGAATTGGGCACACCATCAGTTATGATGCCTAGTGCAAGGCAAAGCAGGAATGTGCTGCCTCATGAGAGGTAAGCCCAAAGTGCACCACAAAGGAGGTTTGAAATGGTAGGAAAACTAGTCGATAGACTAACATAAAGTGGGTATTCAATGAAACATTATGCATATATGACTAAAGTGTCATGATATAAAGAGCCTACAAAGTTTAGCGAGGAAGTTACACAGATGAGAATTGGTGTGCTGCCATGGATGAGGAATATGCTAAAAATGAGACATGGAAATTGGTCCATCTGCGTGAAGGCAAAGTACCCATTGGCTGCAAAATGGGTTTATAAAGTGAAATGCAAGTTAGATGGTTCATTGGAAAGGTATAAAGCTCGACTGGCTACAAAGGCATATGCACAGCAGTACAACCTAGATTATGAGGAGACTTTCATCCTGGTTTTGCCAAGATGGAAATGATGAGAACAATCATTGCATTAGCGGCTTCTAAGGGTTGGAAATTATGACTGATGGATGTCAAAAATGTATTCTTGAATGGTGATTTTCTTGAAGCAACCTGAGGGTTATGTACACCCTGACTATTCGACATATGTGTGTAAGCTGAAAAAGGCATTGTATGGGCTGAAACAAGAACCAAGAGCATGGAATGCTCACATAAGCACTTATTTGGAGCAGCTTGGTTTTCAGATAGGTCATGCAGATCACAACTTCTTGTTTACAAAGAAGATAGAGTATGGTTATGTTTTTCTAGTGGTTTATGTTGATGATTCGATCATCACTGGAGATGATGATCATGGGATTGCTAAAATTAAAGCAATGTTATAGGCTGAATTCAAAGTCAAGGATCTTGGTGTACTGAAGTACTTTCTAAGGATTGAGGTTGTGTCTACACCTCAAGGTATATGGTTGTTGCAAAAACAATATGCTCATGATATGTTGTTGAAATATGGCATGGAGTGTAAAGCCATGGAAACATCATTGGATCAGAATGTCAAACTTGCAAAGTTGATGTTGTCAAGAATGTCACTATGTACATATAGATGGTGGGAAGTTGATTTACCTTCCTATTACTTGTCTTGACTTGAGTTATGCAGTGGGGCTGATTAGCCAGTTTATATAGAAACCTCATAAGCCACACTTAGATGCAGTCAGGAGGAAAGTAAATGGCCAAGCCAATACTACTAATAAGATTCTCATTAATGTCCTAACAAAGATTATATTAGTGTCACACTATAACTTGGATTATAAACTTATGATAGCACTTTGCACCTATTATATAGTCTACAAACCCCTTTCAAATTTACATACCACATTGATGCCATTATGCTAGTTGAGCTTCCGATTCCAAGTCTACACATCACTATTTAAGAATGCTAGGAAGGCACTAAGGCATGGAAACTTCACCTAACCAAGCTCAAACACTTAATAAAAACCCAATTTGGATTCTCAATTGTAATATGCAAGGAAATATAACACTTCATTATTGATCACCTATCTAGAGTGACCCATGGCAAAAAAGGCCATAAGGGTTGATGACCAACTTTTAATGCTCATTTATTCTACATTACACAAGAAGCACAGCTCTTCAAAATTGACTACCACCTCACTAGGTTGATGGCATTTTTCATGTCCTTAAGCAAGGCATACTAGAATGATTGATTCAGAGAGCTCATCTCAAGCATCTCTTAATTAAAACTAGATCTTACCAATTGATTGTAGGTCAATTATACCACTTAGGACAAGACATTCTACTCAAAAAATATGTCTGTGATGATAAGCATGAAATTGACAATGTGTTGGAAGAGACACAAGATGACATTATTAGTGGTTGGACACTTCGGTGCAACTGCAACAGTGTGAAAGATACTCCAATCCCAATTATTGTGGCCCTAACTTTTCAAGGATGCGCATGTTTTCTCAAGCAGTATAACACTATATTAGAGAATTTGGGAATTATCATATAGTTTGGGAATTTCCAAAGGGTCAATATTTGGCCATATGATCAAATCTTGTCCCCTTACTTGAAAGTGGATTCTATCCTAATTACTATATAGGTTATTTTTCCAAGTCCCACTTTGAAGCATGGGTTAAGATTTAGCCACATGGCCAAATCTTTACCCCTTATTTGAAAGTGGGACTTGGGAAATTCCCAAATTCTCTAACATGCTGTTGTATGATGAGTGCCAAAGGACAAAACCACCCATCAAGAAAGATAAATAGAAACTCATAGCAGTGATTGCCCCTAGCCCTTTGAAAAGTGGGGTAGTAAGTTCATGGGACCCATTAGTCTAGCTATTGCACAATACTCATAGGCTCAATACATTATTGTTGCCATAGACAACATGATTGAATTGGTAGAAACTAGGGTAATCTATAAAAATGGTGCAAGTATCACTACTCGATTTCTCTCAGACTAGATCATCTCATGCTTTTGTTGTCCCATTGAAATCGCCAAAGACCAAGGAGCACACTTTTTGAATAAAGTGATTGAGCATTTACTCTACATAGGAAGTCCAACCTGCACTATCCCCAAGTAAATGGCCAAGCCAATACCACTAATAAGATTCTCGTTAATTTCCTAGGAAAGATTATATTAGCGTTACACTCTGACTAGGATTATACACTTATGGTAGCATACTGCAATGATGCCATTATGTTGGTTGAGTTCCTAGTTCCAAGTCTACACATCACTATTTAAGAATGTTAGGAAGGCACTAAGGCATGGAAACTTCACTTAACCAATCTTGAACACTTAATAGAACCCAATTTGGATTCTCAGTTCACAAAAAAAAAGCCCTTCACTATTGCCAATCACTTGTCTAGAGTGACCAATGGTGAAAATGCCATAGGAGTCGATGGCCAACTCTAGCGCTCATCTATTCTACATTACACAAGAAGCACAAATTTTCAAAGTTTACCTCACATCTCACTAGGTTGATGACATTTTTCATGTCCTTAAGCCTAGGTCTACTAGAGTGACTGATTCAAAAATCTCACCTCATACATCTCTTGATTAAGACCAAATCTTACCAGTTGATCATAGGTCAATTATACCACTTAGAACAAGACATTCTACTCAAAGAAGCATGAAATTGGCAATGTGTTGGAAGAGGCACAAGGTGGAATTATCAGTGGTTGGACACTTTGAGGCAACTACCACAATGTGAAAGATATTCTAATCCCAACAATGGTTTCTCGCACTTTTCAAGGACGCAGTCTATTTTGTCAAGCACTATGATGAGTGCCAAAGAACAAAACCGCCACCATCAAGAAGGATAAGTAGGAACTCACACCAGTGGTTTCCCGTGATCCCTTTGAAAAGTGGGGTACTGACTTCATGGGACTGATTAGCCTTGCTATGCAATACTCATAGGCTTGATACATAATTATTCCCATAGAGACTACGTGGTTAAATGGAAATAAACTAGGGTAATCTATAAAAATAGTGCAAGGATTGTTGAGATATCGAGCTCCACTCGTGATATGCCAGGGTGACCATTGTGCATTTATGTCACCGACTTGTTAGCTGCAGATGCGGTTGGTACACCGCCCATGAATAATAGCTAGATGACAGCTATCCTTATCTACTCTAGTCCGTGGCTCAGTTAGTATGCCACCTTAGTTAGTTGAGTTTGGTTTGAGACCCATATATAGGGTTCTTCTATTTCTTTGTACTAGAGTTCTTTTGGCTTACACAACTAAGAAGAGGAAAATTGTTTTTAGCCTCCACCTTTGTGTGTATTCCCCCATTGTGCAAGCAAGAAAGCTATAAGTGAGACTCCTTCCTTCTCTCCCACAATCTTGACATGGTATCAGAGCCTTGTTCGTGGTAAGGAGCTCAAGAAAGCAAACCAAGTTCGTGGTGTTCTGGTAAGAGGACCAGTGTTGCTTTCATTTTTCTGTTTTGGGAGCAAGTCTCTACAGGTAGCACAGCCAGAAAGTGCAAGAGTGCATTGTCTCAGATTGAGACGCCCTTTGTGGTGTAGCAAGAGGGTAGTATATGCTGCGGGAAAGGGCTTTAGCCTTGGTTGCTCTATTTTTTTGATTTGAGGCCATTTCCGGGCCTGTTTTGGAGGCGGAAGTTTTCTGCACGCACTCAGAAAAATGCCTGTTTTATGCTGTGCGACCACTATTCTACAGGTCGGTGAAAAGTTACTGTAGAAATTGCATCGTATGCCTGTGCGCAGAGACATTGGGAGTTACAAAATCATCCTTGTTGCCTATTGATGCAAAATCGTCACTAGGAAGTGACTGTGTGGTCAAATACCACTTTCATCAGTTTTGCAGATTTGCCCTTGTGAGGCTGAAGCTGTGTTCTTTGCAGTGACAAAATTTTTTGCAGTGTTCTGTAATGGCGTCCGATTCTCTTTCACATATTGTTACTAAAAAGCTTGACAAGAATAACTTCCAAGCATGGAAGTTTAGAATGACGAATTTCCTTATGGGAAAAGGATATTGGGAATTCGTTGCACGAAATGAAGAAGAACCAGTTCTTCCTGATGTTCCCAATGAACAGCAAATGCAGGCATTTAAAGCATGGCATGAGAGAGCCACGAAAGTTATGTACTGGCTGTCTATCAGCATTTCAGACTCTACGATTGTGCATATTCAAGATGCAAGTACGCCAAAGGAGGCATGGGATACTTTGTCAAAAATGTATAGCACAAATACGCAAGCCAGGAAAATGCAGCTCAAGCAAGAGTTGCACAATGTGCAAAGAGAAAGTATGAGCATCAATGGCTACCACATGAAGGTGAAGAAGATTGCAGATGCACTTGCTTCCATTGGGTCGCCATTGGAAGATGATGATTTAGTTTCTATGACCTTGAATGGTCTAGGAAAGGATTATGCACAGTTCTGAACATCCATTTCCGTCCGTGAAAGATTTCCTAATTTTGAGGAGTTGATTGCTCTTCTAATTTCTGAGGAGCAGAGAAATGGTGGTGCATCTTCTTCAGGAGGAACTTCAAAAGAAGCTGTCTTCTACTCAAATACTGGAAGAGGTAGAGGAGGCCGATCTGGAGGCCGTGGTAGAAATTAGAATATGCAGCAAACTCAAGAAAACCAGTTCTATGGAGGAGGACGTGGTAACTCTAGAGGCAGGGGGAGCCAAAGAGGTCATGGTGGATGGCAAAGAGGCCAAAATGCAAACAGCAATGTTGAATGCTATTACTGTGGTAAAATGGGTCATATGGCTAAAGATTGCTATAAAAAGCAGAATGACATCATGAATGGAAAATTGCAACAAGGGAATTATGCATCTTCTAGTAGACAGGGTGATGATGACAAAAATGAGCATTTGTTTATGGTGCAGCACATGACCAATTCTGTGACAAGTGCAGAAGAAAGAAACGATGTGTGGTATGTTGACTCAGGTGCATCAAACCACATGATAGGTCACGCAGAATGGATGCAGGATGCAAGGAAAATGAAAAAACCAGGATTTGTGGAGACTGGTGATGATACTACACATCCTATTGTGCAGATTGGAAAAATTCCTTTGTCTATGCAGGATGGGAAAAAGAAATACCTGTCGGATGTATTTCATGTTCCGAATATCACCAAGAACCTGGTTTCTGTTGGTCAAATGGTTGAGCAGGGCTTGCAGGTCAAATTTAATTCTCATGGATGCTTTGTTGAGGATATGAAAAATAAAGGTCGTTTGATAGCAAAAGGAAAGAAGAAGGGCAGAATGTTTACGTTGGATGCAGACATGTCTGAATTGAGTGCAGCAATGTTTGCACATGGGACTAGTGTAGTTGCAAATATTGATATCTGGCATAAACGCATTGGTCATGTTAATGTACAGTGACTTAAATCAATGCAAGCCCAAAATATTGTTGCAGGATTGCATAAATTCAAGGTTGCAGAAATGCATAAGGCATGTGAAGCCTGTCAATTTGGAAAACAGGCAAGGAAACCATTTCCTAGACATGTTCAAGAGAGTAAGAAGCCATTGGAATTAATCCACTCTGATGTGTGGACTACTAAAGCTGCATCTCTTGTTTGGAGGCTGTCATTATTTTGTCACTTTTATTGATGACTATAGCAGAAAAGTTTAGGTGTATTTTATGAAAAAGAAAAGTGAAGTTTTTGGGCATTTCAAAACTCTTAAAGCTATGGTTGAAAAAGAAATAGGCCTGCAAATAAAATGCCTAAGGTTAGATGGAGGGGGGGAGTACCTCTCAAATGAGTTTGCAAGGTTCCTGCAGGAGCATGGCATAAAGCAACAATAGGCATATTGGAGAGGTATCTCGTGCCATGCTCAATGAAAAAGACCTGCCAGATTTTTACTGGGCTGAGGCAGTTGCTACAGCAGTCTACATAATGAACAAGACTCCCACTGCAGCAATACATGGCATGACTCCAGAGGAGAGGTATACTGGTAGGAAACTAGATATTTCTCATTTGAAAATTTTTGGTTGCATTGCTTATGTTCATGTGCCAGATGAGTTGAGATCCAAGTTGGATCCAAAAGCTGAGAAGTGCATCTTTATTGGTTACTCTCTGCAGCAAAAAGGGTATAGATGCTATAACCCTTTTACTCGTAAATTTACAGTGAGCAGAGATGTTATTTTTGATGAGATGAGTAGCTGGTATAAACCAGTAAATGTGATTGATAATGTAGATGCAAAAAATGGTAATACTACATAGAATTCACAGCAGTAGTCACAAGATATTAGTGGACCTGGAGTGTCCTCTAGTAGAGGTTCACATTCTTTGCCATTGGTAATGTAGATGCACAAAATGGTAATGCTGCATAGAATTCACAGCAGTAGTCACAAGATATTAGTGGACCTGGAGCGTCCTCTAGTAGTGGTTCACATTCTTTGCCATTGACAGGCATATTGAGATTAGGAGAATCTTCTCAAAGCAATGCAGATAGTGGTATGCAGGTATCACGAAAAGGAAAAGAGAAGGTAGATCAACCCATGTTTGATGTGAATGTAGGTCACTCTTATGTGGATGGTGAATCCAATGGCTCAGAACAGAGCATTGATGATGAGTTGGGTATTCCTTCTATTGTTACACCTGGAGTAAGAAAGACCAGGGATGTTTTGAGAGCACCTGGGAGTGAAACTACTTTGCACAGGTCTACCATATCTAGGTATCCTGTGGATAGGCTAAAATATGATGGATTTATAGCCATTCACTATACATATATGGTCAAAGTGATACAGGTATTAGGGGAGTTTTGAGGTCTCGAAAATTGTTGAGACTCAAGCTCATTTGTCTTCTGTCAGTTGTTTACCTTAGTGAATAAGGTTAAGTCACACTGACTTAACCATGATTAGATTTAGGTCAGTTTATCTTTGAGTGTGTGTTGTACATACAGTTGACTTGTGAGTGACTGTGTGTGGATAATGGAGAATGAATTGAAGGGAGCTGTCTGCTATCCTTGGGCCTGAGCCTTTGTCTCCATCTCCTTTTTCTCAAAACATTAATATGGTATCAGAGCAGGCTGTTGATGTTCAGAACCTGCTATGCTCCAAGAATTCAACGGCATGATGCGAACCTGCCTTCTGCACCTGCACACAGTCTGATGCAATGGATCATCATGGCTGTGTTTCGGCATGCAGCGGCTATGCTAGTAGTGCAGAAGAACTACCTGAATGAATGAATGATTATTATGCGCAGAGGATCAGTAGGGCATTTGGTGAGGATTATGATCATTTTAAGGTCGTAGATGAGCTCAACAAATGCCGTGCATCCATGACCACTGAGGCCATTGCATGTGCCTTGTATCAAGGCAGATGAAGAACAGGCTGCCATTTACTCTTCCCTGGTCGCATGGAGAGACGAATTCGCCAGTAGCAGAAGCCTGCTGCTCGTCAAGAAGCCTTGCCGCCTTATGGAATTGAAAGCTGCCATTTTTACTACTGTCTGTGCTTCCTCCGAGTTTGCAGAGATGAAAGCGGTCAAGTTTCGACAAGACCTCATTGTAGAGCTTGGGAAAGATAACAGCACCGCAGAGGCTAAGAACGTAATTGCAGACATTTGCACCAAGGCTCTTCGAAGTTATGCAGAATCATATAATGGCACGAGAGACGAGATTATGCTCTGCAGCAAATTGAGAACTGTCAATCATCTCTTCTTCCAGAGATCAATTCTAACAGAACCATCCCAAAGCTATAGACATCAAGCTTCACTGTCACATTGCCTTGATTCCAAATCTGGTAGTTTGTCTACTTGAAGAAAAGTAGAAGATGGCATTGATGTTGGAAGTAGTGTGTCTCCTACTGCTTCTACAGAGGTTCCGCTACAGCCAGTCGTTTTGCATCAACCATGTTTGCTATACATTCAGATTGTGATGTTGGATTGGAGAGTGAAAAATAAGGGGCTTCTCATTGAGGACTGCTGGAACATCTGAATTACCAGCTGCATTTCAATGTTAAGCTTGTCTAGTGTGCAATAGTCTGCTAATCAGCAAGAGTCGTATGCTTTACAGCTATTTAAGTATGTATGGGTGTGTACTTTGGAGAATAACCATCAGTATTCAATATGGACAGCAAGAAAGAAATGCTTCAGCTTTTTTCTATGGACTATGAAAACAATTTAGCAAGTTATGTTTACCTTCTGCAGCAAGTCCTGAGCAGTAAATTCAAGGGTACAATTGGTATCAATATTTGAAGCTTGTATTTGGCTCATGTTTGCAGCTGCAGTCAGTTGAAGGAATACTGAGTATTTACTTCCTACATGTATTGGATCTTATGCAGTCATATAGGCTGAAATCTGTGCAGTTTTTTTTTGGAATTGAATGTACTTGTGGAGTTCAAAGGTGCTCATCACAGATGTCGGTAGTGTGGCACTAAATGGTCAGTGATAGACGTGTGCATACTCAAGAGCATCGTATGCTCAAGCTTGACTTCTATGAGGCTGATTTGACAGACTACTGATTGCAGTAAAAACTGGTTGTACTACAGATCATGGAAGTGTATTGCCTGCTGGCATTTTTGGAAAATTGATTGGTTTTGCAAAACTTAAGGCTTTAAAATGGCAAACAAAGGAGAGAAGGATACTATCACTCAGATAGTTGGTGAGAAGCTGGACTATAATAATTTCGTTCTATGGAAATTCAGGATGTCTAATTTTTTAATTGGAAGAGGCTATTGGGACCTAGTCACAGGTCTTGAAGATGAGCCCAAGCTACCGGAAGATAGACCTCCAACACAGGATCAGTTGAAGGCACATAGGACTTGGTTGGAAAAGGCCAGCAAGGTCTTGCATTGGTTGTCACTATGTGTGTCAGACACAAAGGCTATGCAAATTGCAAATTGTACTTCCCCCAAAGCTGCTTGGGACTTATTGATGAAGAATTATGGGCATGTCACTCATGCAAGAAAGACACAACTGAAGCAAAAGTTCAGCCACATATCTAGAAATGGAAGGTCTATTGAGGACTATGTCAGTGAGATCAGATCCATTGCAGAACAACTAGGATCAATTGGAGCTGAAGTTGAGGATGATGATTTGGTAGCTACTACCCTCCATGGACTTGGACAGGAATATAAGCAGTTTGATACTTCCATTTCAGTGCGTCAGGAGCAGCCTGACTTTGATGAACTTGTAGCACTTCTTTTGCATGAAGAAGTGAAACTTGGACTTAATACAAGTTCCAGTGGTTCTAGAAACAGTAGGGACAGTGTCTTCTACTCAAATCAAAGGGGTAGAGGTGGAAGAGGAAGATCAAATTTTCGAGGAAGAGGTGCTGGAAATGCATATGCAGCCCGTGGACATCAAGCTACTGGATGGCAAAATAGGCAGCCTCAAGCAAATAGAGGTGCCTCAAGTGCTCGTGGAAGAGGAGGTTATTCACCTAGAGGAAGAGGCACTTGGCAGCAGTCTCAAATGAGTCATGGACAACAATCAAATGCAAATAAGGATTGTCATTATTGTGGCAAATATGGGCATGTAGCTAAGGAGTGCTACAAAAAGCAGAATGATCAGAGAGCAAGAGGGAATCAACATGGTAATTATGCTTCTTCTAGTGGTATGCAGGAGGATGACAGATTGTTTGCAATGCAACATGTGAAGAAAGGGTTGCCTATACACGGCAAAGCAGATGATGTATGGTATATAGACTCAAGGGCATCTAACCACATGACTCCTCATGGAGAGTGGTTTGACACATTGGTAGAAGGTGCTCATGGATATGTTTGCACAGGGGATGATACGCAATATGACATTATGCATACAGGTACTGTTCCCTTGATGATGCATGGTGACAGGAAAAAGAGTCTTTATGATGTATTGCATGTACCCTCCATAACCAAAAACTTGCTTTCTGTGGGACAAATGGCTGAACAAAATCTACAAGTTAGATTCAATAGAGATGGATGCTACATTGAAGAGTATGGTCAAGGATGCAAACTCATTGCTAAAGGCAAAAGAAATGGCAGGATGTTTACATTGGATACGAAAATTCCAGCATTGAATGCTGCTATGTACTCACATGAAAATGCTGCAATAAGGGACATTGAGATATGGCATAAAAGGATTGGACATGTAAATGTTCAAAAGTTGAAGAATATGCAGCATAAACAAGTTGTACTTGGACTTCCTAAGTTCAAGCATGCGGAATTGGAACATGTATGTCAGTCTTGTCAATTTGGAAAGCAATCAAGGCTTCCATTTATGAGGCATGTAAGCACTACTACTAGACCATTACAGCTTGTACATTCTGATGTATGGGGACCCTCACAGAATGCATCTCTTGGGGGATCACGTTACTATGTGTCATTCATAGATGACTATAGTAGGTACACATGGTTGTATGTGCTAAAGCACAAGAGTGATGTCATGGATGTTTTTCAGGATTTTAAGAGACATGTGGAGAAAGAATTGGCTTGCTAAATCTCATGCTTGAGATCTGATAGTGGTGGAGAATATGTTTCTAAAGACTTTGATCACTTCTTGGCAGCTCATGGAATTAAAAGGAAATTGACATGCAGGTACACATCACAACAAAATGGTGTGGCAGAAAGGAAAAATAGGGTGATCATGGAATCGGCTAGAGCCAT
The DNA here is from genome assembly GCF_053477565.2 of Lygodium microphyllum. Taxonomy (NCBI): domain Eukaryota; kingdom Viridiplantae; phylum Streptophyta; class Polypodiopsida; order Schizaeales; family Lygodiaceae; genus Lygodium; species Lygodium microphyllum. The sequence goes on along the minus strand of NC_141136.1, from coordinate 135,697,296 downwards.
GTTGAATGAGAAAAGCCTACCAAATGCATATTGGGAAGAGGCTGTAATGACTGCAGTGTATGTCATGAATCGTACACCAACAGCAGGTATACATGAGGTGACTAATTATGAGAGGCTTTATGGGATAAAGCCAGATATCAGCCATCTTAAGGTTTTTGGATGCTTGGCATATGTACATGTTCCAGATGAAAAGAGGAGAAAGCTCGATCCAAAGGCAGAAAATGCCATTTTTATTGGGTATGCACAAGATAGGAAAGCGTACAAATGCTACAATCCTTCTACTCATGAGACATTGATCTCAAGAGATGTGGTATTTGATGAGCTAAAATCATGGCATGAGAAGAAGATCACTGTGATGAATGATGAGGATGGCTATCACGAGCCTTATGTACATGCAGGTACAAATGAAAGTGCAGCAATTTCTGGGCCTTCTAAAGATGTTACTACGTTAGTTAGTCCTTGGACAGGTAGATTGAGGACTTCAGCATCTTTGTCCACTGACACGGGTATGTCAGTGAGGGGGAGAGATGTTGATAAAGGCAAAGGAAAACTTGATGATGTTACAGGGCCACTCACCTGTGGTTATGATTCACCTGGTACTGACAGCTTGGATAGTGAGTTTGGTATTCCATCGATTGTGACTCCTGGTGTGAGACATAGATATATACCACCTCATGAGAGAGGAGAGTCTCATACTGCACCTCAGTTGAGGAGATCAGAGAGAGTCAGGAAGCCTATGGATAGGCTTACATACAGTGGTTACACAGTGAGACACTATGCATATATGGCAAAAGTCACTAGCTTCAAGGAACCCACAAAGTTTTCTGAAGCTAATTTGGATGATCATTGGTGTAAGGCAATGGATGAGGAATATTCAGCATTGGCTGAAAATGACACTTGGGATTTGGTTGAATTGCCTGAAGGAAAAATGGCTATTGGTTGCAAATGGGTATACAAAGTGAAATGCAAATCAGATGGCACATTGGAAAGGTACAAGGCAAGACTTGTGGCAAAAGGGTATGCACAACAATATGGTCTTGATTATGAGGAAACATTCAGTCCTGTTGCTAAAATGGCAACCGTGAGGACAGTGATTGCTTTGGCAGCATATAAAGGATGGAGTATGTATCAGATGGATGTGAAGAATACTTTTCTCAATGGTGATTTGGTTGAGGAAGTATACATGGATCAGCCCGAGGGCTATACACATCTAGATTTTCCTACATATGTGTGTAGATTGAAGAAAGCATTATATGGGCTGAAGCAAGCACCTAGAGCTTGGAATGCTAAGATAAGTGCATGCTTACAAAAACTTGGTTTTACTATGGGCAAGGCTGATCATAGCCTATTCACAAAGAAGACAAGAGCTGGTTATGTAGTATTAGTCATCTATGTGGATGACTTAATCATTACAGGTGATGATGTCACAGGAATTGGAGAGATCAAGGAAATGTTACATGCTGAATTTCAGGTCAAAGATTTGGGAGATCTGAAGTATTTCCTTGGGATTGAGGTTATCTCTACATCTCATGGTACTTGGTTGTTGCAGAAGCAGTATGCACAGGATATGTTAACCAAGTATGGTATGTTGGATTGCAAAGCATTGAGCACTCCATTGGAACAAAATGTTAAGCTACTTGCAAATGTTGGACATGAGATTGAGAATGTCACTATGTATAGACAAATTGTGGGTAGCCTGATTTACCTTACCATTACTAGACCGGATCTTAGCTATTCAGTTGGACTGATTAGTCAGTTCATGCAGAAGCCTATGAAGCCACACTTGGATGCAGTGAGGAGGATCTTGAGATATGTAAAGGCTACATCAGATTATGGTCTATTCTATGAGCATGGCAAGCCTTTGGAGCTTACAGGATATACAGATGCTGACTGGGCAGGAAGTACCTATGACAGGAGATCTACTGGTGGGTATGCATTTTCCCTTGGTAGTAGTATGATCAGCTGGAGCAGTAAGAAGCAACCTCCAGTTGCACTCTCTAGTACTGAGGCAGAGTATAGAGGTGTTGCACTAGCTGCATGTGAGGCAGCATGGCTCATGAAGCTTCTTGATGATTTAGGCATGCAGGAAGTCAGGCATGTCACACTCTATTGTGACAACATGAGTAGTGTGCTCCTAGCCAGTAATCCTGTCTATCATGCTAGGACTAAGCACATTGAGGTACACTATCACTTCATCAGGGAAAGAGTGATTGCAGGTGACATTGATTTGGTCCATGTGAGGACAGAAGACCAAGTTGCAGATATCTTTACCAAGTCATTGGGTAAAGATAAGTTTGTGTATTTCAGAGAGTTACTTGGAGTCAAGTATCCTACTTGAGCTTGAGGGGGAGTGTTGAGACTCAAGCTCATTTGTCTTCTGTCAGTTGTTTACCTTAGTGAATAAGGTTAAGTCACACTGACTTAACCATGATTAGATTTAGGTCAGTTTATCTTTGAGTGTGTGTTGTACATACAGTTGACTTGTGAGTGAATGTGTGTGGATAATGGAGAATGAACTGAAGGGAGCTGTCTGCTACCCTTGGGCCTGAGCCTTTGTCTCCATCTCCTTTTTCTCAAAACATTAATAAAAATGCCCTGTAAGAGATCCTAGAGAGAGAAAACAATTTACGAAATAAAATCATTTTATAGAATTTTTAAAAGGTTTATATTTTGGTAAGTTAAAATATCAAAATTCGTTAATAAGTCATTGTCGTGATATTCTCGTGGTCACATCAAACCTAGAAATCTAGGTCGCCATAAAGTTGGCAAGGTTGTCATAATGAAGATCTTACCTCTCCTCATTAAAGTGAAAAGTAATATTCAATTTGAATTTTGGTGGATACTCAATTGCCTCCCTCCATCGTTTCTCCATCGTTTCTCTCTTCTTTTTTTCTCCTCCTTATTAGTCTCTTCTTTGTTTTCGTTCTTGCTTCTAATCATATCCTTAGCTACGGATCAATCACCCAATGATCTCTGTAACTCAGCTATGGATCAATCATCTAATTATCTCTGTAGCTCTCATAAAAGACCTCTCTATCATCTTCATATTGAGTTGGATAGTGAGTATGAACCAATAAGAAAGAGAACAAAATCTATCACGGTTACAGAGTCTATGAAACATATACTAAGGTTTGAAGGAAAGAAGAATATTGATCTTTGGTTAGATGGAAAGCTATATCCCAAAGATCCTAGCAGAAATAGCACTCCTCCTTTCTATAATAGCTCGTCATTAATGAGGTTTATTGGTGATGGCTACAATGGATTTTTAGGTTATACACTTAATCTTGTTGCAGAAAAGGATATCCTTGGACTAGAGAATCATCTTTTGATGAAACACAATATGGAGTTGTTGCAGAAGCTATAGGATTGTCAACAAAAAATTCATTCATTGGAAAAGCGTATCAACAAAAGCAAACTTTATTAGGCCTTCGAAATCGACAAAGAGCTCTTAAAAATATTGAGAATCTCAAACGAGGAGGAGGAGGCTATGGTAAAAGAATCCAAGCAGCAAGGTATATTTTTTTCACTTGAAAAATCTTAAATATGGCTTTATTTAAACTACTTCCATTGATTTGTGATGTTAATTTTGGTTAGATCTCTTCTACAACCAAATGCAAGTGAAAGAGATTCTTTAAAAGCAGCTCAGTTTTATTATCATCTTCTTCCTTTAGTAGTTTCAAAGGATATTTTGGAGAAGAAGAAATTTAAAAAGGCAAAGAAACAATGCTTGGAGTCATTTGTAAAGGATCATTCTTTGGATTCTGAGTTAGTACAGAAGACACTGGATAGTATTGGTATCAGTTAAGATGCTTATATGCAACTTTTCCAGCTTTTACAATCAAATATGAAGCAAGGACAGGTACACAATTGCATACTTCCGAAACCATTTGTGGTTAGGACTATCAGATAGAGAGTTAATAACAAAGTGATGGAGATTCTAGGTGAGCCTTTTCATATCAAGGCTAGCTTCAAGGGCAAGAAAAATGAGGTTATATTCAATGAATTTAACAATATTTTCCTTGACTTTCCCACCCTACAATGCTTTATGATCAAATTTTATGACTTGTCAGTAGCAGAGGCACAGGGAGTGGCTAGATTTGTGACTAAACTTGATGAAAGTGAGATTCTGAAATGTAAAAAATTGGAGAGAATCTCTATCACCTTGATGAATAGAGCACTTTCGTCAGGTCATTGCAATCACTCAACATCATTTAGTGTTCAATCTGAATATAATATCTCGTGGCTAGGAGCATTTGAGGTAGATACTGAGAATTTTGATATACTATATTGGGTTTTTCATCAAACATCAATACCTAATGTTATTCAAAGGCAACAAGCAGGAGAAGAGCTATTTGTTGAAGGATTTGGGAACTACAGGATTGAGTGGCACATAGCTGGTGACCTAAAGATACTCAAATGTATGTATAATGTATCAAAGGGAGCTAACTCGATATCTCCTTGCTTATACTGCATGTCACCAGCTGCAGAGTTAAACTCAAGCAATTGGAATAGAGCTCCCTCTAGGCACAATAAGGATCCACAGTTTAAACCAGTCTTGGACATTTCTTTAGCGAATGCCCATATTTGTACACTTCATGCACTTTGCAGGATAATTGAAAAGCTTGTTCATCTCTATATAGGATTTGCATGGAAGTTGAAGCCATTATCAACTAGAACAGATGCTATAACAAAGGTTGAAAAAGTTCTCTCTGCAATTGGTTTGCATGGTGGCAATGTTGTTATTGAACCAAATCTTCAAAAGTCTAAGGATGGTAATTGTGTCCCAAAAAAACCATCTATTGGTGGAGTGAAGGCTAGAAGGTTTCTAGGCTTTCATGGGAGACTTGGCAAGATAAACTTGAGAAATGGTGGCTCAACTATTAAATTTAATCAGTGGAAATCCCTACATAATGCAGTTAAGGATCACACTGATAATGGACAAGCTCGAAATAGAAAAGCTAAAGTTTGGGAAACACTAGACAAAGTGCTTTTTTATTGTGATAAGACTGAATGGAATGATGATGATCTCAAAGACTTTAAAAACCAATTGAACCTTTTCAAAAAGGCGATGGCAGAAGCTTGGGGTGATCAACACTTTACTCACTATATGGTAAGAAGTTTGTATATGTTTGTTTCTTCATTGTCGAACTCATATAATGTTTTTTAATAACTTTCTTTATTTGTTGACTATGCAGCATATTCTATACAACCATGCTCCATACTTTATTAAACAATATGGATCTCTATCTATCTGGTCAACCCAAGGTATGGAAAAATCACATTATCAATCAAGAACAAAATATTTTAGACACACAAGACAAGGAGGTGGAAGACACAAAGCCAACAATTTATTAGAGGTCTTTCAATGGTTCTATCGACAAATTTGGCATAAATTCAAGCTTAAAGATACAACCACATCAAACAATACATCATCTTTAGTAAGGACTATACAAATTGTTACCCAAAGAAGAAAAGATAGATATTTAAATTCTTGTGCAAAGCAAAGATTTACAGAATGGTTACAAACCAAACAAAGAGTTGGGAAAAGATGGGTTTCAAGAAACCCTTAATCTTTGGCATCTTCTAGTCTGATTGTGTTGCAGAAGAGTCCTTAGTTTCAGGCACCTCAACAGGGCCTTCAGAGGAGTCCTTGGTTTCAGGTAGCTCGACAGGGCCTCTAGAGAAATATTTTGTTTCATCCCACTCAATAAGACCTCTGTATTTCAAAATCTCTTGTTTCCGATAGCCTGGAAGAAGCTTCAAATTCTTACTATCTCCTACATAAGAGAGCAAATAGGAGCCAAGAACTCCAAAATATCCAGCTCTAGATCCACTGTATCCAGGCATGAAGCCAAAAACTCTTATGGCTTCTTCCTTCTCCACCAAAATGATCTTGTCCAAACCTCTTTTGAAAACTTGAGATCCAATTACCTTTGAGATAGCTCTCAAAGCCATCATTGGTAGACTTGGAGAGCTTGATAATCTACTATGATATATTACAATTGTTTGATTGTTTAAGTTTCCAATATAATGGCCAAGGCTTTGATTTTTTCCAAGCTTCATTGGCCTAGAGCCCTTGGCCCTTCCAAGAAAGTTGTCCAGATCTTCAATCTCAATCTATAGAACAAACCACAACAGTACAAGATATAAGATATTTATCTATAATGCATAATAAAGTCTAACATAAACTCAATCGGTAACTTCGAATTATATTTCATACCTTAGGGTGTTCGTCTTCTTCAAGAAGACTATCATCATAAAGATTTATTGAACTCTTGGGCTTCTCATCTGATGGAGACTTCAATCTCTCTTCATACCCTACATCATCAATATGAAGTTTCTTCTGGACCTACAAGAACTCTTCTTCTGTAGGTAGCCCCCCCTTTTCGTATTCTATGATCTGATTAATACATGTATGTAAGGCTATAGAGCTATCTTGGAAATTCTCTCCCTCAACATCAAGACTTGCTAGTGGTTCTTGTTCATAACCTATAAAATTCATGTCATTTTTGCCCCAACCTGCAAGGATTGCTAAGCAATAATCTTCTCTAATATCAAAAAGATGTTGAATATCATTTAGCAACACATATCTCTTCTTGTTGATAAGATAAGTGGGAAATGTTGGAACACAAGCAAGAGGACCTTCTTCATCAACCTGTGCACTTGGCTCGATCTCCTTTTCTTTCACCATTGTGATATTGTCACTCTTGAATAAACCTACATCAAAACCTTGGACAAGTTGATTCTCAACATCTTCTTGGAACATCTCCTCCTTCTCTTCGACCTCCTTATCCATACTTGCAATATCCTCTAGCTTTCTCTGTTGGTCTATATCTGGAGAAGAATTTTCCATATACTAAAGATACACAATAAATCCAACGTCCTTGTGGATCAGAAGGCATTGGTGTTGGTACCTATGGAAAGGGCTGTTGAGATATCAAGCTCCACTCGTGATATGCCAAGGTGACCGTTGTGCATTTATGTCACCGACTTGTCAGTTGTAGATGCGGTCGGTACACCGTCCATGAATAATAGCTAGATGACAACTATCCTTATCTATTCTAGTTTGTGGCTCAGTTAGTATGCCACCTTAGTTATTTGAGTTTGGTTTGAGACCCATATATAGGGTTCTTCTATTTCTTTGTATGTGAGTTCTTTTTGGCTTACACAACTAAGAAGAGGAAAACTGTTTTCAGCCTCCACCTCTGTGTATATTCCCCCATTGTGCAAGCAAGAAAGCTACAAGTGAGACTCCTTCCTTCTCTCCCACAATCTTGACATGGTATCAGAGCCTTGTTCGTGGTAAGGAGCTCAAGAAAGCAAGCCAAGCTCGCGGTGTTCTGGTAAGAGGAGCAGTGTTGCTTTCATTTTCTGTTTTGGGAGCAGATCTCTGCAAGTAGCACAGCCGGAAATTGCAAGAGTGCATTGTCTCAGGTTGAGACGCCCTTTGCGGTGAAGCAAGAGGGCACTATATGCTACGAGACGGGGCTTTAGCCCTCGGCAACCCTGTTTTTTTGATTTGAGGCCATTTCGGGACCTGTTTTGGAGGCGGAAGTTTTCTGCACGCACTCAGAAAAATGCCCTGTTTTATGCTGTGCGACAACTGTTCTACAGGTCGGTGAAAAGTTGCTGTAGAAATTGCATCGTATGCTTGTGTGCAGAGACATTGGGAGTTACAGAATCATCCTTGTTGCCTGTTGATGCAAAATCGTCACTAGGAAGTGACTGTGTGGTCAAATACCACCTTCGTCAGTTTTGCAGATTAGCCCTTGTGAGGCTGAAGCTGTGTTCTTTGTAGTGACAGAACTTTTTGCAGTGTTCTGTAATGGCGTCTGATTCTTTCTCACAGATTGTCACTGAAAAGCTTGACAAGAACAACTTCCAAGCATGGAAGTTTAGAATGACGAATTTCCTTATGGGAAAAGGATATTGGGAATTTGTTGCAGGAATGAAGAAGAACCAGTTCTTCCTGATGTTCCCAATCAACAGCAAATGCATGCATTTAAAGCATGGCATGAGAGAGCCAGGAAAGTTATGTACTGGCTGTCTATCAGTATTTCAGACTCTATGATTGTGCATATTCAGGATGCAAGTACGCCAAAGGAGGCATGGGATACTTTGTCAAAAATGTATAGCACAAATACTCAAGCCAGGAAAATGCAGCTTAAGCAAGAGTTGCATAATGTGCAAAGAGAAAATATGAGCATCAATGACTACCACATGAAGGTGAAGAAGATTGCAGATGCACTTGCTTCCATTGGGTCGCCAGTGGAAGATGATGATTTAGTTTCTGTGACCTTGAATGTTCTAGGAAAGGATTATGCACAGTTTCGAACATCCATTTCCGTCCGTGAAAGATTTTCTGATTTTGAGGAGTTGATTGCTCTTCTAATTTCTGAGGAGCAGAGAAATGGTGGTGCATCTTCTTCAGGAGGAACTTCAAAAGAAGTTGTCTTCTACTCAAATGCTGGAAGAGGTAGAGGCAGAGGTAGAGGAGGCCGATCTGGAGGCCGTGGTAGAAATCAGAATATGCAACAAACTCAAGAAAACCAGTCCTATGGAGGGGGACGTGGTAACTCTAGAGACAGGGGGAGCCAAAGAGGTCGTGGTGGATGGCAAAGAGGGCAAAATGCAAACATCAATGTTGAATGCTACTACTGTGGTAAAATGGGTCATATGGCTAAAGACTGCTATAAAAAATAGAATGACATCATGAATGGAAAACTGCAACAAGGAAATTATGCATCTTCCAGTAGATAGGGTGATGACAGAAATGAGCATTTGTTTATGGTGCAGCACATGAACAATTCTGTGACAAGTGCAGAAGAAAGCAATGATGTATGGTATGTTGACTCAGGTGCATCAAACCACATGACAGGTCATGCAGAATGGATGGAGGATGCAAGGAAAATGGAAAAACCAGGATTTGTGGAGACTGGTGATGATACTGCACATCCTATTGTGTAGATTGAAAAAATTCATTTGTCTATGCAGGATGGGAAAAAGAAATACCTGTCCGATGTATTTCATGTCCCGAATATCACCAAGAATCTAGTTTCTGTTGGTCAAATGGTTGAACAGGGCTTGCAGATTTAATCCTCATGGATGCTTTGTTGAGGATATGAAAAATAAAGGTCGTTTGATAGCAAAAGGAAAGAAGAAGGGCAGAATGTTTACGTTGGATGCAGACATGTCTGAATTGAGTGCAGCAATGTTTGCACAAGGGACCGGTGTAGTTGTATATATTGATATCTGGCATAAACGCATTGGTCATGTTAATGTACAGCGACTTAAATCAATGCAGGCCCAAAATATTGTTGCAGGATTGCCCAAATTCAAGGTTGCAGAAATGCATAAGATATGTGAAGCCTATCAATTTGGAAAACAGGCAAGGAAACCATTTCCTAGACATGTTCAAGAGAGTAAGAAGCCATTGGAATTAATCCACTCTGATGTGTGGACTACTAAAGCTGCATCTCTTGGAGGCTGTCATTATTTTGTCACTTTTATTGATGACTATAGCAGAAAAGTTTGGGTGTATTTTATGAAAAAGAAAAGTGAAGTTTTTGGGCATTTCAAAACTCTTAAAGCTATGGTTGAAAAAGAAACATGTTTGCAAATAAAATGCCTAAGGTCAGATGGAGGGGGAGAGTACCTCTCAAATGAGTTTGCAAGGTTCCTGCAGGAGCATGGCATAAAGCAGCAATATTCATGCAGTCATACCCCACAACAAAATGGAATTGTAGAAAGGAAAAATAGGCATATTGGAGAGGTATCTCGTGCCATGCTCAATGAAAAAGACTTGCCAGATTTTTACCGGGCTGAAGCAGTTGCTACAGCAGTCTACATAATGAACAAGACTCCCACTACAGCAATACATGGGATGACTCCAGAGGAGAGGTATACTGGTAGGAAACCAGATATTTCTCATTTGAAAATTTTTGGTTACATTGCCTATGTACATGTGCCAGATGAGTTGAGATCCAAGTTGGATCCAAAAGCTGAGAAGTGCATCTTTATTAGTTACTCTTTGCAGCAAAAAGGGTATAGATGCTATAACCCTTCTACTCGTAAGTTTACAGTGAGCAGAGATGTTGGTTTTGATGAGATGAGTGGTTGGTATAAACCAGTAAATGTGATTGATGATGTAGATGCACAAAATGGTAATGCTGCACAGAATTCACAGCAGCAATCACAAAATATTAGTGGACCTGGAGCGTCCTCTAGCAGTGGTTCACATTCTTTGCCATGGACAGGCAGATTGAGATCAGGAGAATCTTCTCAAAGCAATGCAGATAGTGGTATGCATGTATCACGAAAAGGAAAAGAGAAGGTTGATGAGCCCATGTTTGATGTGAATGCAGGTCACTCTTATGTGGATGGTGAATCCAGTGGCTCAGAACAGAGCATTGATGATGAGTTGGGTATTCCTTCTATTGTTACACCTGGAGTAAGGAAGACCAGGGATGTTTTGAGAGCACCTGGGAGTGAACCTACTTTGCGCAGGTCAACCAGAGTTAGGTATCCTGTGGATAGGCTGAAATATGATGGATTTACAGCCATTCACTACGCATATATGGTCAAAGTGATACAGGAACCAGAACCCACTTCTTTTGAGCAAGCCATGGGAAAAGAAAAATGGGAGAAAGCCATGGATGAAGAAATGGATGCCTTGGAAGCAAATGCTACATGGGAATTGGTACCTTTGCCTAAAGGTAAGAATACAATTGGCTGTAAGTGGGTTTATAAGGTGAAGCACAATGCAGATGGTTCTGTGAACAGATACAAGGCAAGATTAGTAGTCAAGGGGTATGCACAAACATATGGCATTGACTATGAAGAAACATTCAGTCCAGTTGCAAGGATGGCAACTGTAAGAGCAGTCATTGCTATGGCTACATCAAAGGGATGGTCTTTACATCAGATGGATGTAAAGAATGCCTTCTTGCATGGTGATTTGCAAGAAGAGGTCTATATGGAGCAGCCACCAGGTTATGTGCATGCTGTTCATCCTGAGTTTGTTTGCAGGTTGAAAAAAGCCTTGTATGGCTTGAAGCAAGCACCTAGAGCATGGTCTGACAAGATAGGACAGTATCTTGTCACTATTGGCTTTCAGATTTCCAAGGCAGATTTCTCACTTTATGTGAGAAAAACGGAGAAAGGTATTATGCTACTTGTCATTTATGTTGATGATTTGATTATGACAGGTGACAGTGATGAAGATATCCTTCATGTGAAAATGCTATTGAAGCAGAAGTTTGAGATGAAGGATTTGGGAGAGCTGCGTTATTTCTTGGGCATTGAGGTGATTAGATCACCAAGTGGGATACAGCTCTTGCAGAGGCAGTATGGATTGGACATGCTGTCCAAATATGGGATGACAGGCTGTAAGCCTATTTCAGTTCCTTTGGAGCAGAATGTGAAGCTGAGCGCAGATGCAGGTGAGCTTCTGGAAGACCCTACTATGTACAGACGCATAGTAGGAAGTTTGATTTATATGACTATTACCAGGCCAGATTTGAGCTATGCTGTTGGATTGGTAAGTCAGTTTATGCAGGCTCCAAGGAAACTGCATTTGGATGCAGCTAGATGCATACTCAGGTATGTGAAGTCCACATTGCAGTATGGACTATTTTATGAGACTGGGGTTGAGATACAGCTGTATGGATACACTGATGCTGATTGGGCTGGTAGTATTTCTGATAGACGATCTACCAATGGATATGTGTTCTCTTTTGGGAGTGCTGCAGTCACTTGGAGCAGCAAGAAACAGCCTACAGTTGCCTTGTCGAGCATAGAGGCTGAGTACAGGGGTGCAGCAATAGCTGCATGTGAGGTAGCTTGGTTGCATAAGCTACTTTATGATATGCATCAGCCTACAGATGGGCCAGTTGTCATTTATTGTGACAACATGAGTAGTATACACTTGGCAAATAACCCAGCCTATCATGCTAGAACAAAGCACATTGAGGTGCATTATCACTATGTGCGAGAGAGGGTTTTACTAGGTCTTATTGATCTAGTTTATGTCAGCACAGAGGATCAGGTAGCTGACATATTTACGAAGGCATTGGGCGCAGAGAAGCTGCGCAAGTTCAGAGACCTGCTTGGTGTGCAGGAATTGGGATTGAGCTCGAGGGGGAGTGTTGAGATATCGAGCTCCACTCGTGATATGCCAGGGTGACCGTTGTGCATTTATGTCACCGACTTGTCAGTTGTAGATGCGATTGGTACACCGCCCATGAATAATAGCTAGATGACAGCTATCCTTATCTACTCTAGTTCGTGGCTCAGTTAGTATGCCACCTTAGTTATTTGAGTTTGGTTTGAGACCCATATATAGGGTTCTTCTATTTCTTTGTATGTGAGTTCTTTTTGGCTTACACAACTAAGAAGAGGAAAATTGTTTTTAGCCTCCACCTCTGTGTGTATTCCCCCATTGTGCAAGCAAGAAAGCTACAAGTGAGACTCCTTCCTTCTCTCCCACAATCTTGACAAGGGCAACATGTTTCTTTCTTTATGAATTCCTCTTCAATGAGGTTGAACCTGCCTAGCAAAGTTGACCTGGATGTATTGGTGGCTCCCATGACATCACTATAATGAACAAATTCATTGACTTCCAAACCTTGCACATGTCTATCATAAAAACATCTGCACTCCTTAAGTGTATCTTCAAGATCCTCCAATAACTCCTTCAAATCAAAAGGAACATTGAAAATTTCCCTGATATAGGCAAACTTGGAAGAATTTCCAGTGGTGTGTAAGAAATCAAAGAGCCTATCATCAGATGTCTCAATTATCTCCTCCTCATCCATTCCTTCCAGAGATAGCTTCCTCTTTGTCATCTTAACCAGGAAAATATTTATCCCTGAAAAAAAAGCAGAATAGAACCAATATCCAATAAAACAAGATGGAACCATGGAAAGAGGCCCCAAAATTGATTTTCCAAGACAAAAAAATCAAAAAATGAGAAATTTTTTAAGTTGACCGGTGAAACGCGAAAATTCAAGTGTCCAAGGCAAATGCTTGTGAAGAAATCGCATTTCACCGGACACTACCTTGAAGACAAAAATTATTCCAATATCTCACTGGTGAAACACGATACTTAGCAAAATATCACTAACAGGGACATTGTTTCGCATTTCACTGGTCAAAAGATGCAAATCAATGAGAGAAACATGAACTATAAATTAATTCTATGGAGACACAGAAATTGATGATAAAATCATTTTTGGAAAAGCTATGCTGCTTTTAAAAGATACAAAGCACATAACATCTGTAATTATTCAAGTGTTATAAAAAATTCTTTCTATATTAATCAAATTTATTTTGTTAAAATACTTGTAATAAAAAAATTGTGTTACCTATCAAAGATTGTTGAACTGCTCTCCACACAGGAAGCAAGGACCTTGAAGGGAAGTCGAGACGAAATTTCGGCAGAAAAGAAGACAATGTCGAAGAAATGGCTTTGAAATGCTTTTATATTGACCGTTAAGCATGTGGTGATAGTTCCAACGAAAAAGTTTGTGTAATAATGGAAAATTGCGTGTACACGTGTCTCACTTAACACACCGTATCAAACTCCTCAAAAGACGTGTGCACTTTCTTTTTCCAAAAATACGTCACACGTGTGTTACATAACCCTTTTCCAAGTAAAAAAGAATTCCGGTAAGTGAGAGTACATCACACGTGTGTTATAAACACTTTGCCAAGAACGTTGAGTCCATGCAGATTCACCGCCTTCGCCTTTCATCGCATTTCATCGCTACTCCACCTTTACCTTTGGTATTCCTTCCAATCTCCAAGCATTTCACTGCTTCCCCAACAAAGGAAACCTTTGAGCATATTGTCGTCTTTAGGCTGAGATTGTGAAGAACAAGCTAAAAAGAAGGTATGGTTTTTGCATCTTTCTTTTCAATAACAGGCTCCATTCAATGCATTCTTTTGATACTTTTCCTTAATCCTTTATGTTATTATGAGCTTATGACCACTACAAAAGAATTCTTTCCACAATGGGAACATTCCTTAATGTTGTGGAGATTTAAAGAAATCTTCAAACTTCTTCCCTAATTATGTGGATATTTTATGTAATCTTAAAAGCTTTCCTTAGATCAATGCTCTTTTTTCTTGGTTTTGTTGATTTTTATACTATTCATGAGTTTTCCGGTGAAACGCGAAAATAAGGTGCTTCAAGCAGGTCTCCTGGCTTAAATTCGCGTTTCACCGGACACAATGGACAACAAGTCCGGTGAAACGCGAAAAGAAGCAGCTGCAAGGAGGCACCTTGCTTGACACTCACGTTTCACTAGACACCTCGAGAAAAATTCAGCTGAAACACGAAAATGCCATGCAGCATGGATACCTCTTGTCTGGGACTCGTGTTTCCCTGGACATGCTAGAGAAGAAGTAACATGTCTTTTTTTGGCAGATGGCTAGAACTAAGGCAACAACAAGAAAATAGAAGATTGATCCTAGGGATTTAGCATCAAAGATTCATCAGTCTTCAAAGCCTCAGAAGCTCTCTAGAAAGTCAAAGCCAAGGAGAAAGTTTTCTCAAAATGTCAGGTGTCTAAGGGAGATTAGGAAGGCAGTAAATGCTCTTGACAATGCAATTCCAAAGTTGTCTTTTTAGAGGCTTGTCAGGGAAATTTGTGACAGATATAGTTTGGATAGTTTCAGATGGACAAGAACAGCTCTTAATTGTATACAAGAAGCCACAGAGGATTTTTTAGTTGAGTTTTTTCAAGATGCCTACATTTGTGCTGCTCATGCTCATAGGCTCACACTCATGGACAAGGACATGGTAATTCTTAGGAGGCTAAGATATAGATTTTCAAAGGTCCTTGAGCCAATTCCCCTCACTGATATGAAGACATTTAATATCCTTAATGTGCCCCCAGCTAGGAGAAAGAAAGATGATTATGGTCTCAGGGTTGAAGATGTCACCCATGAGAAGGATGCAAGGCAACATGAAAAAGAGGAGAAAGCTAAAGAGGAACAAGCAGATAAATGGAGAGAGTATAGGAGGCAAAGGGTTGAAGAAAGGGAAACAGAGCAACTAGAGTCCTTTGAAAATGAGCTAGCCACCCTTCTTGAAGCAGCTAATCCAAAAGGATTCAATGTGTTTTGTTTCTTACGTGGTGACTTAGGCAAAAGAACTGAGGTTATCCCCTTTGATGCTGCATGTGTTCAGATTCTTAAGGATAAAAGAAGAGAAGTAAATGACAGTATTATTCTTGTTGGCCTAAGGTATGTCCATCCATAATTACTTATACTTTTTGATTTTTTTTTAACAATAAGATTTTTCTTGTTTATACTCACTATTTCTATGCCTTTTCTAGGTGTATAATGCATGAGTTTCCTTTGGATATACAACAAAAAATTGAGGTTCTTGATCCATCTATCTCATTCTTTATGAGGAATGAGCTTGATACAAGTTTTATTGAGCACTGGCTCAATTTGATTAACTTCGATACTTTGGAGCTCCTTATAATTCCATATAATGAAAAGTAAGTGATTCAATATTCTATTAGAGTTTTTGAGATTTTATCCTACTAATTTGTTGAGATATGATCACTTTTAGTTCTCATTGGGGCTTGATTGCAATAGACCTTGTGGATAAGCAATGCTTTTTAATCAACTCTATGAAAGGAAGCCATGGAAATGCTAAATTGTAAGTTATATTATCCAAGGGCTCCTTGATATTTCAATTCTTTTTTTTGTAAGTACTCTAAATTTCAACATATTTTATATATAGAGGTGCCAAAAGATTAATTGAAGAGCTAGAGAAAAGACCCCCTATGCCGTCTGATTTGCTTGCAACAATGCAATATAGACAAGTTGCGGTAAGTTATTCATTAAAATAATTAAAACATGAGTTTATTCTATGAACTACCATTCGTCCTCTTTATAGTTTTACTTTCTATTGGTGGTTGCAGCATCCCCATCAGGATGATAGCCATTCTTGTGGCTCGAGGGTGATTGCAAATGCTAGAAGAATGGTTAACTTTGTTTATCTTAATGATGATAAACATGTAAAGGTAATACGAAAGATGCTAAACTTTAAGATAGATATTAATTACAAATAGTCCATTGATGATAAAAATATAGTCTATTATAAGAACAATAATGAACAAAAACTCTTTTTTCTATAAATGTGTGACAGTTTTCGAAGGATTGCTATACATCTGAGCATGTTTGGTACATCAGAGCAAAGCTCTTGAAGTATATAATGGTCAATTGTATACAACCAACAATAGAGATTGGTGGGGATTTGCAACATGAAGGAGATGCAGTGCCTATAACCACGGAAGGCAAATCCACAGCTTCAACACCTTCTATACCCAAGACATCAAAGAAAGGCAAAAGGACTCCTAGAAAGGATAGTTCTCCAAAAAAGAAATAGCTTTTCCATATCGCCTTGTAAGCCTTCATATATAGAAATTTACCCTTCAGCCCTTGTATATCTCATAGAGATGGCAGATAGACATCTGCTACAAAATTTGTACATATATTTTATATTGATAGTAAAGATATATTTTCTTGAATGTCATTGCAATGTATATTATTTTCTCTCCTTTTCGATATCTGCAAAAAATAAATTACAAATGTTAGCTAGTTAGAAAGTGAGATCTTGATATACATCTAAGTAGATATAATATGATGTGAAAACTTACTCGTTTCTTGTCAAGTTGGAATACAAAGGAGCATGGTAGTTCAATGTCTTCATTTTGTAAATCCATCCTCACTTGATGTAGCATACATGATTTTCTGATCTTTAAGATTGCAATAATATCCTCGTTGAACCAAATATCAAGATCCACTATAGGATCCTTGCTTAAATCATTAAGATTCTGGTCTAAAGCAACTAGACTACTACCAACAAAATGCCATCGACTATAGTAAAAGCTAAGGATAAAATTTTGAGTAGCAATCATATATTTACAAGCTATAGAGTCTTGATCTATCTTACATATAATTTTTCCTTCTGTCCTTGTATCCAATCCTTCATCAACAAATTGTATGATATGATCATATGTTAGTCTCTTCACTGAAAGCATGGTTTTCGTTATTCTTATCTCCATATTAGAGAAGAAATCAATAAATATATTAATAGGCATAAATAAAGTAACTTTGCTTAGCCTACTTGAGATATTAGATTTTAGTGCTTTTTGGATCTCAGAAAATATCTTACATCTATAGCCCTCACTAGTAGCTGGACTCGGGAAAGGCCACTCAAAGCTTGAAAAATCTGGCAAAGGAAGGAGTTTTATTGATCCCCATTGGCAACGCCGCATAGGAATAACATAAGAATGGTCATAAAAGAATATTCCATTCTCTGCAAGCTCTGTCTTCTTTCTACCTCTATACATTTCTTCTCCAATTGAACCATGTATAACATCAATAACATCAATAATAGATTCCACTGGTTGCCATTCCTCAAGATTAGAGGGATAGACATCTACAAGACAAACAAATATTATAATGGAAAAACCTAAACCATGTTTAAGAAAGGAAAAATTTTAAGAATCAAATTCTTACAATTTGGTCTATGCATTGGAAGCTTTGAAGATCTAGGTTTCAAACACAGCTCTCTATGCATGAATACATGTTGCACCAGTAACTCTTTGATGCTATTCTTATTGGCTCCAAGCTTAAAATCTCAGATTCTGC
This sequence comes from Lygodium microphyllum, assembly GCF_053477565.2. Lineage (NCBI taxonomy): Eukaryota > Viridiplantae > Streptophyta > Polypodiopsida > Schizaeales > Lygodiaceae > Lygodium > Lygodium microphyllum. The sequence continues at coordinate 135,679,623 of NC_141136.1, read as the reverse complement.
CCTTCCAAGCAAAGATAAATGAGCTCTCATGTCTTTGCCTTTTTCCAGGTTTTGCTTGTTGCATGGTGATCCAACTACCTTTGCTAATGATAGTAGGAATCCATCTTCCATCAGTTTGGAATGAGTTAAACACTGATATGGATGTGATTTGGGAGCTTGGACGCCTTGTTGAAGGTCGAATTTTTGTATCCATGGTAGAAGAGAAAGATACATGCACAGAGAGAGAGAGAGAGAGAGAGAGAGGACTAGGCTACCATAATGGAGGGAAAAACAATAGAGGAATAAAAGAAAGGAGGGAAAAAACTGAGCGCCATGCTTTTCACCAATTCGAATTTCGATTACATTAGTCATTATCATTCATCTAGAAACATCATTAAATAAAAGTATACGAGACTCTATGCCATTAATGCAAAAGATATCATAATCATGAATATAAGAGACTAAAAATACATAATAAAAATACAAATTCATAATATTATCATATTTATATATTTTTGTAAAATTATTTTTAATTTTTTTTAAAATAGAAGTTCCGTTACGGAGGCTTTGCTCTTATTGGTCTAGAGTACTCTCTCTCCACATCCTAAAAGGCATTTTCGAGACCTCAAAACTCCCCTAATGAACCAGAACCCACTTCTTTTGAGCAAGCCATGGGAAAAGAAAAATGGGAGAAAGCCATGGATGAAGAAATGGATGCCTTGGAAGCAAATGCTACATGGGAATTGGTACCTTTGCCTAAAGATAAGAATGTAATTGGTTGTAAGTGGGTTTATAAGGTGAAACACAATGCAGATGGTTCTATGAATAGATACAAGGCAAGATTAGTAGTCAAGGGGTATGCACAAACATATGGCATTGATTATGAAGAAACATTCAATCCGGTTGCAAGGATGGCAACTGTAAGAGCAGTCATTGCTATGGCTGCATCAAAGGGATGGTCTTTACATCAGATGGATATAAAGAATGCCTTCTTGCATGGTGATTTGCAAGAAGAGGTCTATATGGAGCAACCACCAGGTTATGTGCATGCTGTTCATCTTGAGTTTGTTTGCAGATTGAAGAAAGCCTTGTATGGCTTGAAGCAAGCACCTAGAGCATGGTCTGACAAGATAGGACAGTATCTTTTCACTATTGGCTTTCAGATTTTCGAGGCAGATTTTTTACTTTATGGGAGAAAAACAGAGAAAGGTATTATGCTACTTGTCATTTATGTTGATGATTTGATTATGACAGGTGACAGTGATGAAGATATCCTTCATGTGAAAATGCTATTGAAGCAGAAGTTTGAGATGAAGGATTTGGGAGAGCTGCGTTGTTTCTTGGGCATTGAGGTGATTAGATCATCAAGTGGGATACAGCTCTTGCAGAGGCAGTATGGATTGGACATGCTGTCCAAATATGGGATGACAGGCTGTAAGCCTATTTCAGTTCCTTTGGAGCAGAATGTGAAGCTGAGCGCAGATGCAGGTGAGCTTTTGGAAGACCCTACTATGTACAGACGCATAGTAGGAAGTTTGATTTATATGACTATTACCAAGCCAGATTTGAACTATGCTATTGGATTGGTAAGTCAGTTTATGCAGGCTCCAAGGAAACCACATTTGGATGTGGCTAGACACATACTCAGGTATGTGAAGTCCACATTACAGTATGGACTACTTTATGAGACTGGGGTTCAGATACAGTTGCATGGATACACTGATGCTGATTGGGCTGGTAGTATTTCTGATAGACGATCTACCAGTGGATATGTATTCTCTTTTGGGAGTGCTGCAGTCACTTGGAGCAGCAAGAAACAGCCTACAGTTGCCTTATCGAGCACAGAGGCTGAGTATAGGGACGCAGTAATGGCTGCATGTGAGGTAGCTTGGTTGCATAAGCTACTTTATGATATGCATCAGCCTACAGATGGGCCAGTTGTCATTTATTGTGACAACATGAGTAGTATACACTTGGCAAATAACCCGGTCTATCATGCTAGAACAAAGCATATTGAGGTGCATTATCACTATGTGCGGGAGAGGGTTTTACTAGGTCTTATTGATCTAGTTTATGTCAGCACAAAGGATCAGGTAGCTGACATATTTACGAAGGCATTAGGCGCAGAGAAGCTGCGCAAGTTCAGAGACCTGCTTGGTGTGCAGGAATTCGGATTGAGCTCGAGGGGGAGTGTTGAGATATCGAGCTCCACTCGTAATATGCCAGGGTGATCGTTGTGCATTTATGTCACCGACTTGTTAGCTGCAGATGCGGTTGGTATACCGCCCATGAATAATAGCTAGATGACAGCTATCCTTATCTACTCCAGTTCGTGGCTCAGTTAGTATGCCACCTTAGTTAGTTGAGTTTGGTTTGAGACCCATATATAGGGTTCTTCTATTTCTTTGTACTAGAGTTCTTTTGGCTTACACAATTAAGAAGAGGAAAACTGTTTTCAGCCTCCACCTTTGTGTGTATTCCCCCATTGTGCAAGCAAGAAAGCTACAAGTGAGACTCCTTCCTTCTCTCCCACAATCTTGACAAGGATCACTACTCGATTTCTCTAGGATCTTGGGGAAGTTGCTATATGTATATCCTCTACATCATGTGCATTGTTCAAGTCCTATTTATAAATATCCTTATCTGTGAATTTTTCTTAAATAAAACATAACCCTTTTCTATTCAATATGTAGATAACCCCTTTATATTAAACCCTTCTATATGTAAAACATATATAAAAATGGTATTTTTAAAATACCTTATTTTGAACCCACCTGATGCACACATATATTCATCAGTAACTTATCCGAGTCTAGGAGTAGATTATCTCATGCTTTGACAGTCCCATTGAACTTGCCCAGCAACCATGGAACACACTTTTTTAATAAAGTGATTGAGAACTTACTGACCATGTTCTTGATCATCCATAGGAAGTCCAACCCTTGCTATCCCAAGTAAATGGCCAAGCCAATACTACTACTAAGATTCTTGTTAATGTCCTCACAAAGATTGTATTAGTATCACACTCTCATTGGGATTATAAACTTATGACGTAGCACTTTGCTTCTATTATACATTCTACAAAACTACTATGGAGGAAACCCTTTCAAATTTACATACCACATTGATGTCATTATGCTAGTTGAGTTCCTAATTCCAACTCTACACATCATCGTTTAAGAAAGCTAGGAAGGCACTCAGGCATGGAAACTTCATATAACCATGCTCAAACAATTAATGAAAACCCAATTTGGATTCTCAGTTGTAATGCACAAGGAAATAGAGCACTTCATTGCTAATAACCTATCTAGAGTGACCAATGGTGAAAAGGCCATATGAGTTGATGACCAACTCCTGACGCTCATCTATTCTACATTATACAAGAAACACAGCTCTTCAAAGTTGACCTCACACCTCACTAGGATGATGACATTTTTCATGTCCTGCAGCAAGGCCTACTAGAATGAGCAATTCAAAAAGCTTGTCTCACTCATGTCTTGATTAAGACCAGATCTTACCAATTGATCATAGGTCAATTATACCACTTAGGACAAGACATTGTACTTAGTAACCATGAAATTGGAAATGTATTGGAAGAGATACAAGCTGGCATTATTAGTGGTTGGACACTTCGATGCAACTGCCACAATGTGAAAGATACTCCAATCCCAATTATGGAGGTCCTATAGCATGTTTTCTCAAGCAGTATGATGAGTGCCAAAGAACAAAGCCAACCATCAAGAAGGATAAATAGGAACTCGCACTTGTGATTGCACACCAAATCTTTGAAAAGTGGGGTATTGACTTCATTGGACCCATTATCTTGGTTGTGCAATACTCATAGAATCGATACATAATTGTTGACATAGAATACATGGATAAATGGGAAGAAAATAGGGTAATCTATAAAAATGGTGCAAGGATCACTACTCAATTTCTCTGGGAGTAGATCATTTCATGCTTTGGTTATCCCATTGAAATTGCTAGTAACCATGCAACACACTTTTTGAATAAAGTGATTGAGCCCTGTCTGTTTGTATTTTCGATCATCCATAGGAAGTCTAACCCTTACTAACCCCAACTAAATGGCCAAGCCGATACTACTAATAATATTCTCATTAATGTCCTCACAAAGATTGCATTAGTATCACATTCTCACTAGGATTATAAAGTTATGGTAGCACTTTGCGCCTATTATATAGTCTACAAAACTAGCATGGACCAAAGCCCTTTCAAATTAACATACCACATAGATGCCATTATGCTGATTGAGTTATTAATTCCAAGTATATGCAACACTATTTAGGAATGTTAGGAAGGTGTTAAGGCATGGAAACTTTACCTAACCAAACTCAAACACTAAACCAAAACCAATTTGGATTCTCAATTGTAATACACAAGCAAATATAGCACCTCATTGCTAATCACCTATCTAGAGTGACCAATGGTGAAAAGACCATAGGCATTGATGACCAACTCCTAATGGTCATCTATTCTACATCACACAAGAAGCACAAATCTTCAAAGTTGGCCTCACACCTCACTAGGCTGATGATATTTTACATGCCCTTAAGCAAGGCATACTAGAATGATTGATTCAGAAAGCTCACCTCACGCATCTCTTAAATAAGACCAAATCTTACCAATTGATGGTAGCTCAACTCTACCACTTTTAGGACAAGAATTTCTACTCACAATATATGTTTGTGATGAGCATGAAATTATTAATATGTTGGAAGATACAAAAAGTGGCATTACATTTTGATGCAACTACCACAACGTGTAAAATACTTCAATCGCAAAGTATGGTGACCCACACTTTTCAAGGATGCATCCTATTTTGTCAAGTACTAGATGAAAAAATCACCCATGAAGAAGGATAAATGGGCACTCATAGAAGTGATTGCCCAAAAGCCCTTTGAAAAGTGGAGTATTAACTTCATGGGATGCATTATCCTAGCTGCACAATACTAATAGGATTGATACATAATTGTTGCCATAGACTACATGATTAAATGGCTAGAAACTAGGGTAATCTATAAAAACGGTGCAAGTATCACCAGCCGATTTCTCTTGGAGCAGATCATCTCATGCTTTGGCTATTCCATTAAAATCACTAGTGATCAAGGAACACAATTTTTGAATAAGGAGATTGAGCACTTATTGTCCTTTTTCTTGGTCATCCATAGGAAGTCCAACCCGTACTATCCCCATGTAAATGGCCAAGACAATACTACTAGTTAGATTCTCGTTAATGTCCTAGAAAAGATTATATTAGTGTCACACTCTGATTGGGATTATGAACTTATGGTAGCACTTTGTGCCTATTGTACAATCTACAAAACTACCATGGACAAGACCCCTTAGAGACTTACATTACTGCACTGATGCCATTATGATGGTTGATTTCTTGATTCCAAGTCTACACATCATTGTTTAAGGATGCTAGGAAGGAACTAAGGCATAGAAAATTCACCTAACCAAGCTTGAAGACTTAACAAATATCCAATTTGGATTCTTAGTTGTAATTCACATAGAAAAATAGCCCTTCATTGTTGATCACCTATCTAGAGTGGCCAATGGCGAAGACGTGGCTAGGGTTGATGACAACTCTAGCCACTCATCTATTCTACATTACACAAGAAGCATAGCTCTTCAAAGTTGATCTCACACCTCACTAGGCTGATGACATTTTTCATGTCCTTAACCAAAACCTACTAGAATGACTGATTCAGAAGGCTCACCTCACCCATCTCTTGATTAAAACTAGATCTTACCAATTGATCCTAGGTCAATTATACCACTTGGGACAAGACATTATACTTAGAATATATGTTTGTGATGAGCATGAAATTTACAATGGAGGTAAAAGGTGGAACTATTTGTGATTGGACATTTCGATACAATTCCCACAGTGTGAAAGATACTCCAATCCCAATTATGGTGGCCCATACTTTTCAAACAGCTCCTGCTGGGGGGTGACATAATACCAGGTTGGCAGGTTGAGATATTTCCACACCCCCCCTTTAGGTTGTGCAAGATGACTTGGCTAGCAAAACACAAGGGGAGAATGCTCTTGGAGGTTGTTAGGGACATATCACATTGTATGTGTTTCGCAGGGGAAAAGACTCACCACTATAGATGAATGCTGAGAGCTATGGAGGTTCAAGAGGCTTGCAATGGGCAAAGTGAATAATCAATCGGCTATCGAATTTTGTGCTATATATAACACTTACATGTGCCAATGTCACTCGATGCCACATCAACAAAAAGAACATGCACCCACACATATCAAAATTAAAAGTGCATGTCATGTGTCCACCACGGTGGTCCCTTTGCATGTGAACAAAATAGTAAGGCACCATATGTTCACTAGCGAGGCTCCTAGCACTTGCCATAGTGAATGCACATGTAATACTCGAGGTTATAAAGAGTCGAGTGTAGGAGCAGATTCACATTTCTATTTTTGTACTCACTTGCTCCCACACTATTTCTCTACTCTCTCTCCCTCCCTCCCTCCCCCTTGACTCGTGTTGCTTGATCGAAGGTCCATTCTCACTCTCTATCCTAAGGTGTAGCCCCTGTTGCACTCTCTTTTGGACTTCTATTATTTTTGGTTTAGTACATTGCACCCCTTGGTCCCTCTCCCCCAATCATTGGAATTGTAGAACATGAGGAGGGAGGTTTCAAAATCTCGAGAGCCCCCCCTCGCGTTGTGCGGTCCCCTTGTTCCAAAACAAGGACCAACACAATGCGAGAGGAGGACCTCGAGATTTTGAAACCCCCCGCATTTTGCAGTCCCCCCATCCCTAAACAACTAGCAAGGACCAGCACAATGCGAGCGCTGACCTTGAGATTTGAACCCCTCCCCCCCCATGTTGTGCTATTTTTCCTTATGCCCATCCCAAACCACCAAGGACTTGCACAACGCAAGAGGAGGCCTCGATATTTTGGACTCCACCCCCCTCACGTTGTGTGGGTTCACCCCACCCCAAACTGTTAAGGAGGGGTCCAAAAATGCAAGGGTGGGCCTCAAGGCTTTGAAACCCCCCCTCCTCGCATTGTTCGGGTCTCTCTTTGTCAATTGGTGTTTCTCATATAGTTGTGTTTGTAGATATGGATGCTACATAGGTGCAACATATGGAGGTAAGGTAGAGCTAAGGGTTTCTGAGGGCATGAAAAAGTAGATCTACAGTGCCCTGCACACAATCAGAAGTGCCATCTCATCAAGTACTTTCATGGGTTTGTATTCTTTTTGCATGTGTTGCTAGGGGATGACGGAAAAGAGCTTGTCCAAGATGTAGAAAATACACAACATCCCTGTGAAGTGAAGACAGAGGGAATACAAGAGGTTTCACAACCCCAGTAGATGTGGCTACTGAGAGGGTGCAAAGTGCTCAACTTGATGTTGAAGCTTTGAGAAGGGAGAACACAGAGGTGATGGGTTCTATTGTTGAGCAAGAGGTTGAGGAGGATGTTGGTGAAGTTCCCATATCTTTTCTCCCCTTCTTCCCTATTGGAAAAAGATAGTATGTTCTCCTATCTGATATCTAGGCCCTTTTTAACATCAGGGAGGACTACTGCCTAGCCATTGTTGCACAAAATCTAGAAATAGATTCTAATCTTATTGTACTAGATTGGGATAAGTATGTCCTTGTGGATTCAAATGTCAAGGAAACAGAATATCTCTCCACAGTAGAGACTTTGACTATGCTATACAATGATGCACTCCAATATGAGTCATCCATTCCTTCAGAGGAAGAGTTTGAGGCAACACAAAAAAAAAGAATGTTTCTCACTAGAGCAGATCAAACAAGGACTTGACTCCTAAGTCCTTGCAAATTGGCCAATCATCCATTCAAATATGGAGTGAGAAGTTGCTCATTTTAGATGAAAATCATAAGGTTTATTTCACAAAGTATGTTCATTTGGATACCGTATTGATTTTCATAAAAAATTTCCTAAGACTCACCAGGTATGTTTGCTATTTTTCAACTTGTCATGTACGAAGATAGTTTCATTGGCCTTGCAGGTGGCAAACGGAAGGGAGGTTTAGGCAAGCACTTTGTCTTGGGCCATTACATCAAAGATCTCACATTTCCAAAGTTCATTGCATTCCACCACAAGTTCTCAAGGGACAAGGTAGAGTTCCCTCTTTTTGCATTGAAGACCCTATCAAGATATCTTGGAGCGTATCCTATTAGGTGGAATGCAAGCAAGATATGCTTTTGGAGAAACATAAAGCTATGAGAATTTTTTGTCAAGGCCATGGTTTCCAAAAACTAGATGCCAAATACCACTTAGCGTAGGCATCATTCGGGTTGATGAGTGGAATCAAGGATCCCAATATGTTTGCTTAATATGGAAAAATGTGCTTGCTTAGAAGTAGATTAATTCCAAAAATTGATCAACAGTATTTAAATGAACTAGAGCAACAATTACAAGAAGAAGTTGGGCCATCTTCAAAGAGGCCAAGAGTAGAGGAGTGAGCTTCATTGTTGTATACTCAAGAATAGTGGTTCTTTGAAAAAAGTGAGTTGTATATTTATTATATAAAATATTTCTTCCAAAAATAGATAATTGATATGTGTTCCTCTGTGTCAAAATTTCTACAAACACCTCAAATATTTGCGATGAACTATTTGGTTATGGATATCCAAGTTTTTCCTTGCCTTTGCCTAGTTTGTCGCCACATAGTATGTTTGATTTGATGCATTAGAATTCTCCCATGATTCTTTTCTTCTTTGTCTCTCCAAATGTTTTATTGCTATGTTAATTTTAGATGTTCTCAGTGCTTCTTTTCTATTAGCTCTGTGGACAAGTTTTCTATATGTCCATTGGTGTGATTCTTCTAAATTGTTGGCCTTGTCTACTCCTCCACCATGTCTTATATGGTTGAAATAGCCAGTACATGCTTGATAATGGGTTTTCTCCATACCTTGAGTTGATCATACTGATAAACTACCATATTCCTTGGCAAACCAAGGGGTGTGGTTATATATAATGTGCTATCAAATAATAAGAAAGGATGCCAAATTAGTGCTTCATGCACATGCGATTAAGCAATTATACTTTATTAGGTGTTATGAAGATAACATACCATGTAGTGGGTAATGTGTTGATTTTTCCATGCACTAACCATTGACTTTTTAAATTCATCCAATGCTATTTCAAAGGCCTAGTAGTCATTTGAGTTCCATGCGTGCATGCCACAAAACTTAAAGATTCTATCTAAAGACTTCCAAACATTAGCCTTGTGTGATTGTGCTTCACCACCACTGTCAGCATGGTCCACAATTGCATTGTCAATTCACTTCCACCTGTTGAATTGAATTCTTTGAGTGGAATGTTTTACTTGACTAGGATTATTGAAGGATGGTGGGGATGAAATTCTCCATGCTTTCACACCCCCAATGGAGATTTTCTTTGGCATGTCTCGACCATCTTTTGATTGTTTATCATCCCTTTCAATCTTCATATTTCCACCATGCAAACCAATGTCTGATAATGCTTTCTCAAGTGCTGCAATTGCCTTGACCTGTGTAGACCTAAGTTGCATTGTCTGAGAAAAATGTATATACAAGAAAATTAATTTCTCAATGATCTCGCACAGACCATGCATTGTGCAGATATGGACCAGAGGCAAGAGAATATCTAAAACTGCTCTCAAACTTGGATCTTTGAGGTACCTATTGGGTGCCTTTTTCCAATTCCTTATGTCAAGTTCCTTTGCAGCATGCATGCAATATATACATGGGCTCTTTGAATTAGCCCCTTTTGAGACATTACACATGCACTTTAGGGTCTTCCAATCACTTGCTAGATGCCACTCTACTTTGAATCTTCCAAATTCTTCCATGTCCAAGATTCTCCCATTCCTTTGCTCACTAATGATTTGGGGTATATTTGTCTTGTGGAAAATCCAATGTAATGTTTAAAAGTTATCGAACATAACCTAGAATACACACATTATAAACATGTGACACAACAATAGTATTAGCATAAGTAAACTTCCAATTTAAAATATACTTTTCACCTCAAAGGACTCTAGAGAGAATATATTGTTCTCTAACTCAACACTAAACCATTTTGGATTGTGCTTTGAAATTGTTGGATTGAGTGCCCTATTCATCAGGGTGATGGTGACCCATTCTAGCTTTTTATCCTTCACAAGTTGGCACTCATTGAGCTTGAGTGCAAATTTCAGGAGACCATCACATTCATCAGGAGTTACCTCAAATAATTGAATAGAGTATGATTGTAGGGCCTTCAAGTTGTAAAATATATAGTTGTATTTTTTTTAAACCATCGCCTCCCCTAGTGCCAAATGATACGTATCTTTGATATGAAATGGAGCTCCCACAAGTTGTAGAACTTGATCATTCACTTATTTTCACATTCTTTTCTATGATTTTGGGTTTAGGAATATCGATCCTTGTAGCTTAGATTCCTTCATCTTCCTATAAAGAGATTTGTAAATAGTTGTGTATCCCATGTTAGATATACCTGCCTCATCCACCAACAAAGCTTGCATATCACTTGAGCTAAGTTGACTCCCTCCTTAAGAAAATATCAATCTCCTATTTTGTAAGATTTCGATACCTTGGATCCTTCAAGATTCCTTTGATAGTTTTCTTATTTAGAAGCATTTTAAAGTGTTCTATTGATGCCTCTATGCTTGAAGTCATTTCTTTATTGGGTTGAAGGATATCCCTGTATTTAAAATAAAAAATGTTCAGCTATCATAAATTATTTTACAAATACTTTATGAGATGGTGAAAAAAGTAACAAAGAACTTCATTGCGTGTATTATTTTCTTAATACCACCACTTCGTAGCTTCATGTCTTGAATATTTCGAAGTTTCCTGCATCGTTTTTGTGAACCCCCAATATTGTTTCTTTAAGTCTCAATGGATCTCTCTATTTCTCCATCTCTAAAATAGTCTCCTTATTCTGTAGCAATTTGTGCTTACATTGCTCTAATGTTTGTCTCAAAGAGGCATTCTCCTTCTCTAACAAATCTCTTTCTAACTTGTGTACATTGCTAATGGCATCCAAACGTTGAGTGTATCCTAAGAGGCCATTATAACCATTTCCAATGAAGCTTACTAAGGATGTAATATCCCTGAATGGAGGCACAAAGTTATGCAAAGGATCTTTTGGATACAGTTTACCATCAATCCATAGATCTATATTCCTCTTTCCTTGCAACCTACAAAGTTCTTTGGATGTAGAAGACATGAGATAGGATTTGTTTTTCTTAATTAGCTCATACACTTGCGATCAAGGTCAACATGGAGGTGATATGCCTCTCTCTTTATCTCTTTGATGATGATCTGAACACTGCCGTCTCCCTTTGTGATGTTGATTCCACCCTAATTATCTCCATTCGTGGTATTGATTCTACCCCAGCCATCTATGTTTGTGATGTTGATTCAGCTTCATCCATCCTTGTTTGTGATGTTTATAAAGTTGCTTTCAAAAAAATGAGGGAGAATATATGGAAATCTTCCAAACATAATGTGGTGGGCACAATTTAGGGCTTCACGTAGTCTTTGGCTTTTCTTTTGATAAAAAGAGGCTATGTCATTAATTGCAATGGATTTAGATACAAGCCATCAAGTTTTGAGCACTAGGTACTTAATTCCAAGAACTGAATTTTAAACCCTTAATTAAGGCTAATTGACAACTTAAAGGATATGGGCTAATTTTGAAAGTTTAGCCATTTTGAAAGTTTAGCCATTTTTATTGAAAGTTTAGCCATTTTTATTGATTTTGAATCACCTCTCTCTATGCCGAGGTGGAATTTCTTACAAGGCCCAAACTTGAGTCCAAATCTCACCTAATTCCACGCACCTAAAGATCAAGCAACCTACTTGAAGATCAGGCATAATCAAGCGTGACATCAAGATAGTATCTCTTGATACTTATCTAGTGCTTCTTGGTACTTGTGTTTCTTGACACATCCAAGAACAATTCATTTATTGGTTTTACTTTAGTTCTTGCAATGACAAACATGAAGATTTTTAATGTGGAATGATCAATTGATTAAATCTCTTGTAAGCCTCAATCTCATTGTAAAAGGATAGACATTGCTCAAGTATACTCGCATAGTAAGACCTCCTTCAAAATGTTTGAACTTGAGCAAATAGCCAAATTCAATGGTGAAGGCTTACACACTTGGAAAGAAAAGTAAAAACTCAACTTGCAACTTTAAAGAAGAGCATAGATGAGGATAAAGTCATAACAGTGCTACTAGAAAGTGTAAATCAAGAACCATATGAGAACCTTGTGTCTACCCTAAGTAATGTTCCTAATCTCTCACTCAATGAAATTGAGCATTCTCTACTTGATAGAGAAAGTAAACTTAAAAACAAGGATGCAAAAGAAACAACCTCCAAGGACAATCTCTTGTACACCAAGGGAACTTATGGAGCAAAAAAATGTGGATGAGGATTCAACACCAACAACTTGGATCGGGTCACATTCATTATTGTAGTAAGATTGGGCACATGGCCGGTGAATGTTTCCATAGGAAAAGAGTACAACAGGTGCAAAATGGTAACCATCAAAATCAGTTCATGAATGAAGAATATGCTTCTACTATCAACAACAACTTTGACAGATTGTTTTGAAGAAGTTTTCATTGTATCTTTCCCATATTGGATCTTGTGTTTTCCCATGGTGGATTTTGTTTTTGTTAGTGGATTTTCTTTGTCTTAAAAAAACTGTAGGAACTCATCATTTGAGGGGGGTGTTGAAAGATATGACAAATGATGTATGCTCTAGGAAGAGATGCCCTGAATCCCATATGCACAATGAGGCAGAATGCTACTATTTAACTACTATAAAGCATTGCACTTGGCTATCACTTTCAATAAGTTGAATGCAATATATCATTATGGTTTCTTTTTTCATTTAGTGTCATTGCCATTGTCAGTATCCTACATAAGATTGTGTTTATAAGTCCAAGCTTTCATCTTGGAACCTAATTCACTTGTGTAATAGTTAATCCATTGTCTATGTCATCATGAGTCATGTATTCATCTTCCAACCTCCATAGCTCTTGCCATGCTCTATATCTGTGTTTTTGACAGATAAGTTATGGCGCAAATACTATATGAGAATGTGTGTATATAGGCTAATACATAGTTAGAATATGGCTCCATGGTTTCTTCTAATGATGATGCTTGATGAAGCAAGGAATATTGAACTAATGAAGATGAAAAGCCTATTATTGTTCTTCAAGGAAAAGGGAGCGATTGTATAAGATCATAGAAATAACACCTAAAAGGTATGGTGGACAAAATTGAAGTTGAATCCAAGTAACTCATGAAGGGACATGGTTCTCCCATAGATCAACAACATGTGGAAATTAATGCAATTGGTCCCAATCTACTTAAAGTACCTTCTTCTTTTCACTTCAAAGTTGATTTTTGGCACTCAATGAATGAAGTGAAAAAGTACAAGAAGTGACTCAGGGAGACAAGTCTAACCAAGGCAAGTTGAGACTCCCTAGGTATGTTGTGACCCTAATATGCCTTGAGAAAATATAGGGGAGGTGAGAAAAAGGGCTAGGTCATTAGAAATAAAGCTAACTGACCAAAATCATTGGCCATATCAAACTTGAGGACCCTTAGTTGTGATGCAATGCATGTAAATAGATATTTCCTTTTCATTTTTTTCTTTTTGCTCTCTTCTTTCTTTTCAAAATTTCCATTTTTAATATTGTTTTTATCTCTTGGAAATTGTCTTTTTTTGCCTTCATTTTTCTCTTTTTTGGTTCCTTTTGCTGTGAATAATCATATTGCCATACAATGAGGCATACAACCTTTCAAAGATAAATGGAAGTATGAGAAAGTTTAAGGCTTAAAGGAGATAGTAAATTTGGCTCATGTGAATGGAGCTATGCACAAAAGTGTACACAATGAAGATTAAGTAGTGAGATTGGACATTGAAAACCCAATTTCTTATTGTTGATTGATATAGTAGTTGTTGAAGAAGAACTAGTACCGATGGTTGATGGACTTGTAGCGTTGATGAAGTAGTTGTGACTTCTCCTCAGGAAGTGGATGACCTCATTGTGGATGGATATCTGATGCCTTTGTCTCTTATTGGAGTCCCTCAAATGATCTTGCTATCTTGATGTTGTCAAATATTTGAATCTTTATAGAAAGCTACTACTGTTGATGTAGTTGGCTACAAACCTTGAATTTGCATTGCGTTGCTTTGTCACCTAGAGTTTTCTACATTCACTCAATGAATCCTTGAGAGTAGCATGTAGTGGAAAAGATAGGAAGAGTTGATGAGAATATTTCTAGTTTTACCACTATACCTAAAACAAAAGTTGAAACTAGTGATGCTACTCAAACTAAAGAGGAAAGCCCCATGAAGTAGATCAAGGAAGCTATCAATGTTTCTAAGTATCCAATGTCTTGCAAAGCAAAATCCCCTTCATCGTCTAAAAATAAATGAGAAAATTAGTAGATAGAATTCTATTGGAAAAATCCATTAATCAATCCAAAGATGAGTTCAACAAAAGGGAATAAGAAAAATAGGACAAAATGAGAAGGGAGCAAGAAGACTATCATCAGGGTTATGCTAAGCAAATCAAAAACTAAGCAAAGCAAGTACAGTAGTTGCAGAGATAGATAGTGGAGCTAATCAAAGCCATACCTATGGTAGAGATCATCACTATGACACATCAAGAAAATTAGAATCAAGCTAAGAAAACTTAGAACCATCCCAAGAAATAAGGCATAGTGGGAATTTTGGAAGCCTTAGAAAAAAATTTAAGAGCTCAAGGGGAATAGGATAGTAGCACACCTAAAGAGAAACTAGAAGACCGAGGAAAACTAAAGGAGGCTCACGACAACTACAAGACTCTCATCATTCAAACTTTTTAAAAAAAACTTAGAACTCCAAAAGAAATTGTAAGAGAAGGAGAATGCCTTGCATGAGAAAATAGAGGAGCTCACTAACAAAGAGGTAGTAATAAGGGAAGAGCTCCAAAAATAGTTGCAAGAGAAGGAAGAACTTCTTACAAGAATGGGTCGAGAAACTTTGCAAAAGGGATGTGGCCTTAAAAGAGGAGCTTCAGAAGTAATTGTAGGAAGAAGAGGTTATCCTACAAAAGCAAGCCACAAAGATTTAGGAAAGTAAGATGAAAATGAAGAAAAAGTCGATAGACAAGGACAAGATGAGCAACTAAATGGCTAGTATGAATTGCCAAACAACAGACAACTCTCCAAGTCAAGGTCTCTCAAAAGTATAGCTTTGGGAAATAGAACACCTCACCATGAAACCTCAAGAAGCCAAGCCAATATAGTTGGAATCAAGATACCCATCCTAGAAAATGATAAGGTAGCATGGCAAGCCTTATTTAACCCAATCTTAGTGTAAAGATAGTCCCTCTCCATCGCTCCTATCCTTATCATCATAGCAAGGAATACAAGGAAGGAGAACATGGCAGATATAAATTTCCAAAGATTCCAATTATGAAAGCTATTGAGAAGAAAAGATTGTACATGTTCCAACAATTCAACCTCATTCCATTGTTTGTTTTGTGAGGAAATTTACAAACTATCCAAATCCTTTCTTCATAACCACATGCAACTACCTTTAGCTCCTCATCACATTGCCCCGATAATGCACCGCACCATATGAGGAGAGGCTCTCACCACTATTCCTTGACATAAATGTGGATATAGACCAAATGGCAATGATACATCTACATCTCATGTTAGTCCTTCTTTCTCCTTACTATGTGGAGCTTTTATCAAATATGGTGTGGATAGTATATTCACACTTTACATCCACCCCTTCTTTTGAGAGTCACACCTACATCTATCCATCTCATTAAAAGGATGTATGCTTAGTAAAGGATGTCTCCAGTATACATTGAGGCCAATCCCCTTGAGTAGTGGAAATACTTATCAAATTTATTCAACCTAGAAAAAAAAGGAAAAGGAAAAGAAAAGAAAAAGAGAGAAGCATAATGACACACTCACTACACCTAGGGATCCTCTTCCAACACATTGCCAATTTTATGCTCATCACAAACATATATTCTGAGGATAATGTCTTGTCCTAAGTGGTATAACTGATCTACAATCAATTGATAAGATCTCGTCTTAATCAAGAGATACGTGAGGTGAGCTTTCTCAATTAGTCATTCTAGTAGGTCTTGCTTAAGGACATGAAAAATATCATTAGCCTAGTGACGTGTGAGGTTGACTTTGAAGAGTTGTGCTTCTCATGTAATGTAGAATAGATGAGTACCAGAGTTTGTCATCAACCCCTATGGCCTTTTTACAATTGGTCACTCTAGACAGTTGATTAGGAGTGAAGTGTTATTTTTCTATGTGCATTACTGTTAGATTATCAAGCTCCCTTTACTCTTCATACAGTCTATCTTTATGTGTGTGACCAACATTAGCTGGATACAGTTGTACATATGTGTGACATTCAATAAGTCATTGTAGTTAATGACTTAACCACGGCTAGTCTTGGTTAGTCATACCTATGTGTGTAAGTCTCTTTCAGTTAGTATGATGGAAGAATAATAGAAGAAGAAGAACAATGAGCTGAGGCTCATCTTCCGCTCCACTCTTCTCTCTCCCTCTCTTCCAACAGGGTATCAGAGCTTGAATGCCTGAAGCCTAAAGGCTTGATAATGACCATTTGACATCAGGACATCAAATCTGAAGAAAACGTCATCAAAGGAGATTGTGCCTACAGCCTGTTTTTTCGTAGAAGCTATATCTTGCTACAAAAATGGTTTTTGGAGAAATAGCCCTAAAAAGTTCTTGACCATTTTGATGTGGTCTACAACTTTGTAGAAGAAAGTTTTTTCAAATTTCTCACAGATTTTGAGATATTCAGCACAGACCTGTGCAGACTGGCTATTTACTACAGTAAACAGTAGGTGATTCCAGGGCACTGGTGGCTTTCATCCTAACAATGTATATGCCCTTATTATCATGCATTTGAGCATGATATTGGAGTGTTAAATGCTTAGTTTTGGAGCTTATTTGTAGGTTGGAAACAGTGAACTAGTTTCTATCCTAAATTCGGAAACAATATACCTACAGGGTTAAAGTATCTGTGATGCTTATTTGCTAGCGACAAATTCTTGGATCATACCACTTGAGTGGTAGATGCTTTTTGGGATATTGTGAGTGCTGAAAGTCCAAATTTTGGACTGATTTGTTGCTAGTTATACTAGGGCATTGATTGGTTATTGTCTACAGGAAGGATACCTATCATCTTCACGTGACATACATGCAATATATTCTGATCGGTTGGACATGTATCAAATCCTGCATAGAGTGACAACTCAATGAGATGTTTTGGGATTGCTTTGAGGTTTGAATACTCTTGTTTTAACAGAGAAAGTACTACTAGTTATAGCAATGGGCTAGTTGTATTCGGTACTGCTACTTGCATACAGTACAAACATTGATACTTGTATGGACATAGTTTGTTGCTGGGATGTTTTGCCACTACCATAGAATGTTTTGAACTGATGTGAGCTTGGTTTATGCTAAGTTGACTGAGTTTTTTCATTGTTGGAATACAGTTTATAGCAAGCAGATTGCCAGGAAAACTGTCCTAAATTGTAGGAAACTATCCTGAATAGCAGGAAACTAGTCCTGAACTGTATGAAAAGGAGTCAAATACTTACATGTTGTATACATCACTGAATACCTAAGCTGCAACTATGGAAAATTCTCAAGGCACTGACAATATCACTCAAATTGTGGGAGAAAAGCTGGACAACAAAAATTTTACTTTATGGAAGTTTCGTATGAAGAATATTTTGGTTGGTAGAGGTTATTGGGACTTATGTACAAGTGATAAGTCTGAACCTGAAATACATGAAAGGAATTCAACAAATGATTAGAAAAGGGCTCATAAGCTATGGACTGAGAGAGCATGCAAGGTGTTATATTGGTTTTCCTTATGTATATCAGGTGCTATGGTTATACAGATTACGGGATGCAATTCTCCAAAGGATGCATGGGACATACTCATGAAGAATTATGGAAATGTAACACATGCAAGAAAGATTCAGCTAAAGCTGTTCAATAACATGTCAGGAATGACAAAAGCATCAGGCCTACACTATAGAGATCAAGAACATAACAGACCAGCTTGCCATCATTGGATCTTTAGTGCCTGGGGATGATATGATTGTAGTGACATTGAATGGACTTGGCAAAGAGTATAAAGCATTTGATACGTCTATTTCTGTGAGAGCTGAATCCCCTGATTCGGATGAGCTGATTTCTTTGCTGCTCCACGAGGAAGTTAATCTTGGGCTGAATACATGTTTTAGTATATCTCAATGCAAAGATAGTGTTCTTTACTCTAGCCAACGTGGTAGAGGTAGCAGAGGCCATGGCTCTTTTTGAGGTCCATGAGACACTCAAAACATGTATGAACAGCATCAGCAAAATGCCTGGCATGGCACAAATATACAAGGCTAGCATGGATTTGGCGGCTTTAGAGGCAAGGGGAGATCACCCCATGGTAGAGGTGGTGGATTTGGTTCATGGCAGAATAGAGATGAGGACTCTCATTACTATAGTAGATATGGACACATTGCAAAGGATTGTTGCAAGAAGCAAGGAGATATGAAGGCAAAGGGCAAACAACATGGGCACTATGCATCTTCTAGCAGTGCTCATGATGAGCAGGTTGACAGATTGTTTGCCATGTAGCATGTGTTTAAGAATGCATCTAGTTAGAATAGAGATGAGAGATGGTGCATTGATTCAAGGGCTTCAAATCATATGACACCCCATGGAGAATGGTTTGATGAGATGGCTACATGTTCACATGGTTATGTGTGTACTAGGGATGACACCCAACATGACATTCATCACACAAGAATTGTTCCATTGTTGATGCCCGATGGCAAGAAGAAAAGCTTACATGATGTACTACATGTACCTACAATAACCAAGAATCTTTTGTCAGTTGGATAGATGGCAAAGCAAAATCTGTAGATGAGATTTAATAGAGATGGATGCTTTGTTGAAGAATATGGTAATGGTTCCAAATTGATTTTGCTAGAGGTCAAAGAGATGGCAGAATGTTTACTCTTGATGCGTCAATTCCAGAATTGAAAGCAACCATGTTTGAACATGATGATGGTCCTATACGGGATGTTGAGATATGGCATAAGCGGATTGGCCATGTAAATGTACAAAAGCTAAAATTTATGCAGTAGAAGGAGATTGTGCTTGGACTGCCTAAGTTCAAGTATCATGACTTTGGACATGTATGTGATGCATATCAGTTTGGAAAGCAAGCACAGTTTCCATTTATGAGATGTGTATGGAATAGCTCACAACCCTTACAATTGGTACATTTAGATGTATGGGGTTTGTCTCATAATGCTTCATTTGGTGGTGCTTGTTACTATGTATCCTTCATTGATGATTTCAATAGGTATACTTGGCTTTACATACTGAAACATAAGGATGATGTGTTTGATGTATTCAAGGACTTCAAGAAGCATGCTGAAAATGAGTTGGGCTGTAAAATTTCATATCTTAGATCAGATGGAAGTGGAGAATATGTCTCTAATTACTTTGACAGGTACCTTGCTAAACATGGGATCAGAAGACAGTTAACTTGAAGCTATACACCACAACAAAATGGTGTAGTAGAAAGAAAAAATAGGGTATTGATGGAATTAACAATAGCTATGCTGAATGAGAAGAGTTTTCCCAGAGCAAGGATTCATAATGTAACTCCATATGAGAGGTTGTATGGTCATAAGCCTGACATTTCACACTTGAAGGTATTTGGCAGCATTGCATATGTGCATGTTCCTAATGAAAAGAGGAAGAAATTGGATCCTAAAGTTGTCAAGACTGTGTTCCTTGGTTATGTGCAAGACTAGAAAGCTTACAAGTGTTATGTACCATCTAGACATGAGACATTGATTAGCACAGATGTTGTTTTTGATGAGCTGGCATTGTGGTATGGTAATCCTATTGCATTAGCTACTGATGGATCAGCCAGCACTAGTAATGCTGAAAATACACCTACAGTGAGTACGTCTATGAGTGGTCCTATAAGTGATGGGTCACCTACAGTAATTCCTTAATCAGGACGCTTGTGCAGTCGTACTCCTATGTCCATTGACACGGATATGTCAGTGAGGGGGAGATTGGATCAGGGAAAAGAAAAGATACTTGTGGATGTGACAGGTCCACTTACACTAGGTTATGAGTCATCTAACAACAACAGTTTGGATAGTGAGTTGGGCATTTTGTCTGGAGCCCCAAGAGGAACACCAAGGAAAAGGGAATTCTCTTGCAAGAAAATCTATCTTGTAACATCAACAAGCTTGTTTATCATGTTTCATATCATCACAATGAAGAAAAGAACACCAGGCACAACAAATCTTCATGCAGCATCATGTAAATCTCCCACGGTTTTTAATAGAATCAACCATATTCTTCAACATCTTCACAAAATCCATCAATATCTCAAAGAAAGCAAAGAAGTACACCATCTTTGAATGGAAATACATCACATAGTATTCATCTTCAATATCTTCATAGTCTTCTCTCTCAATCTCTCATATACAATCACTCTGTTTCAATAGAATTGGCTATCTCTGACTCTCTCTCACACACTCCATCAATAATACATCATATCCTCACTACAATCTCTCTAAATTACTCTCAATAATCACTCTTAGGTCGTGGATACCCCTCCCAAGAGGTATGTCTGATATGAAAGGTCACCAGAGCCACTACAGTGTCTCTTCACAGCTCACTACTGTCACTTCACTCTAGTCTTCTCTTGAGTCTTCAGCAGCTACTTCTTCCACTTCTTTCAGCTCTTTTGCACTTGTATTCACCTCTTTCCAAGGCTAGAAAACTTTCCCCAAAATCACACATACATTCCACAGAACACTTACAGAACAGTCTACAGAACAGTACCAGAACAGTTACAGTACAGAACAGAACAGAAGCAGAAGCTCTACAGAAGACCTACAGAAGGTTACAGAAGGTCATCAAAACTACATAACTCATTCTCAAACCATTCAAAACTCTCACAAACCATTCACTAAGCTTTCACAATATCTCATTCTTCATCAATCCATACTCCATCCCTCCTTACAGAAGACAATCAGATCAAAAACAGACCAAAACAGAACAAAACAGAAGGTATACAGAACCATTCAGAACCTATCAGAACATCATAGAACCATCAACAAACATCATAATCTTCCAAAACACAATCAATATCATCCAAAACACTCTCAAACCACTTCCAAATCAATCAATCTTCCCATAAAATCAACCATTTAGCTCTCAAAAACAACAAAAATCAGCCAAAAAACAAGTCATTTCAACACTCAACATATCCCCACACTTAATAAGGAAGCGTCCTCGCGACCCAGAAAAAAGGGAATACAAGTTCATTTAAAAGTTTCACTTTGATCTTCATTATCTTCTCACAAAGAATCCATCCACCACGACCCCAACTTATAACCTGTTTCTGATATAAAAATACAAAGAAAGGAAAACTCTTTCACACATTAACACCTCGTTATCAAACTAAAAATCATCACAAATTTGTAAAGGATATAAGAGTTTGCTTCTTCTTCTTCTGCATCTTCATCTGCTTCAACTCTCCAACCACGACCCCATCTTTACAAATCTCCAAAACATAGCTCGTACACAAAATCCACCACGTTCGTTTGACATACATAAACTCACAACACTAATACGAATACACAACACAACCATCTGAATGACTTCTTCAAAAAGAAGAGTTTGGCATTAAAAAGCTTGCACCATACATTGGAAAGGCATCAATGAAGATGATCCCTCTTAAAAGATTGATGTTGTCTGAATCGATCCATAGATAAGGATTCATCTACAAAGTTTTTAGGAGGATTTTGAAAAAATTGGAGACAGCACATCCTTTCCAATAGGACCAAGTATCTGCTAGGCAAACAGAGGGCATGAAAATACAATATCTCCAACTGTTGAGAATCAATGCTAACATTGACATTCATGCACAACTTTGGGATAGGCTTTGAATCAGTATGAGAGTGCCTATGCATATACGGCAGATACCAAGCAAAGTGAGCAGTTAATCTCACTGAGGGATCTGCAGACTGTGAATATTGTTGGGCAAAATGAACATAGTTTTGATAAGCTTGACTTGAAACTGTCCATTCCCCTGGAATTACTGGCCAATTAATCTGCGGTCCTGTAAGGCAATCATCCGAACTCCATCCCCTTCTTCTGGAAATCTGAGTATCAAAACCGGCACAGTCACTAACCAACTGAGGTGGTTGAGATATGGAAGTGCTAGGAGAGGGTAATGGAATAAGGGAAAGTGGATGTAGGGAAGGATAGGAAAAATCATAAAAGGAAGAAAATGTTAAAGAAGGAGTGGCAGAAATTTGGAAGGAATCACTAAGGAATGGTGTTAACTGATAAATAGGAAATGTGGAGGGTACGTTAATGAGGGGTGAAGGACAGGGTGGAGAAGGGGAAAATACCCTATCCTCAATAAAGGAACAATAAGTGAAAATAGGAATTTGAGGGGAAGATGAAGGTTGGAAAAGAAGGGGTAAAATTACTGTGGAATTAGTTTGACAAAGGGAAAAATAGATAGCATAGCGGTGAGCCAATTGTTGGTAATAAAGGAGGGTAGGAACAGAAGGTCCCAAGAGAGATCGTCTCTGATAGGCATCAAAGAAAGTAGCATCAAACGGATTATGTTTGGAAAGATAGGTTAAGAGATCCATCCTCAGTTGGTTAGTACTCTGTACAAAGGTAGGAGCGGTGTTTTGTCTTTGATTTAGGACCACTGACTCAATCATGGGATGCCATGAATTATCCTGACAATCAGCCACTTTGGAGGAATAACTTTGAAACATTTCAGCTATGCGCAACTCCAAATGATTGACATAGAGAACAGCTTGTAAGACCACATCCCCCACATACCATGCCATATCTACTTCATCTGGAATTAACAAATCTCCTCGGAGATACATGTATGACATCAGCATGGTGTCTAGCGTAACAGAATCTTCAAAGAGCATTCTGACTACCTCTGTCAACAACTCAGCAGACCAAGCCCCACTCCAGCCATCCTCTGGAAAAGGTAAATCCATCGTGGAAAGCTTCATATAGAAGACCAGCTTCTGTAAATGGTAGTGGACAAAGAAAGAATGGTCTGGTAAGACATATTCCTGAAACTGTTCAAAGGTAGACCATAACAAGTCCATTCGGGACTGCAATCTTTCCACTTTGTCTTGGAATAAAGGGCACAAAGTAGCCTGTCTCTGTAGGGCAGCCAAATCCTGCTGTGAAAGATAAGGAATTATTGGAACAGGAGGGCTTGGAGGAACAGAGCGGGACTTTGCAAGCTGATCTTGCAACTGCTGGATTTGGGAGGCTTGGTTGGCCATTGTGTCATTAGCCATTTGTAAAGCTGAAAGCTTGTCATCTAAAAGAACTTGGAATTCTTTCGCTTCATTGGACATCCTCTCCTTCTCTGCTGAAAGGCTAGTAACCTGTGACTGAGCCTCGAATAACTGGGTTTTCAATGAAGAAATCTCATCACTTTGGGTGGCAACCAGTTGGGTTTGCTGTTCCATTTGCTTGAATAGATCTGCTAGGGTATCCTTAGTAGATGCTAATTCAGATGTTGCCTTATGCAACTGGTCTTTGGACTGCATGAGCTCCTCATAGAAAGATGCGTACAGCTGTTGAACACAGGCTGTCACTGACAACTCAATGGAACTTTGAATATCTTTGCAGAGGAAAGGAATGGCATCTCCTGAAACGAGACTGTTCAGGGAAGGAACTGAGATCTCCAAGGATCCTTCTCTATGTGCCCTGAATAGGTTATTGCAAGTGAGAAACCCAGGGAGGTCACTGCCAGAAGTAGCAGGGATAGGCACCGAGGGAAGTACAGCAGGGGCTTTGTCCGCTACCCTCTTCAAGCGTTTGCGCTGTATGACCAGGGGAGGCGGAGAATCATCATCCTCAATGTCAATAGGTGCTGACTCTTCGGAAGGTGGAGGAGGTGGTACTGGATCTGATGGAGGAGGTGGAGGCACAGTCTTCTGTAAACCTGAATAGGTCAAGAAGGCAGACAAATATGATCCATAGGTAACATTGGTAACATTACCCCTCGTGACTTTAACAAAATGCTGATCCATCTTAGTAAGGAGGTATGTGCTCCAATCAATGGCAACTCCTTTTAGCACCATCCTGGAAGCTGTGAAAAGCTCTTTGGACAAATAGTGGGATGGCGTTTTGGCAGGCATGAACCTGTCCTGAAGGAACTGGCACATGGTCTTCCAGACGGGATCAGTAATCATAGAAAACGAAACTCCTGAAGAGTTTATCACCTTCTTAACATCAAGGACCTCCCTTGTCTGCTTCTGCAACAGTTTGAGAATCTCTTCATTAGAGAAGAGCTGTCGAGTGGTCACGAAAGATTCCCCTTTGAAGGGTAAAGACAGAGCCTTCCCTAAGCCTCGAGACGTCAATGTCATAGACATGCCTTGGACTACTCCTGTCTTCTTGCTGTAAGAGGCCAGGAACTCATCACATACGGACGGATCCTCTGGAAGTAATGGAAAAGGAGTGGCCACAAAAGCAGCAAGTCCTGCCTTCGTGAGGGGCTCAAAAGTAAGTAGGGACGAGTAATCCCTACTAACTAATGGGACGTACTGGATAGGGGGAGGAGCATGAGAAGGCGCCATTCAGATGGTTACACACACACCACAAACACAGACAATCAAAGAGAATGCCTGCAAACCAACAGACAAAAAACGAAGGATAAGAGAATTACCAATCAAGACGTGACACGACCTACTAACCCCAGGCAAACCACATCCTAGAAAAAATTTGACATGACCCTGAGACAAATGCGACCGAAAGCTTCATGCGATGCATCAAACAAACACCCTGAACCCCGTATCAGGCAATAAAATAAAAAAAACTACATACCGTACCCGTAACCGGAACTAAGACATGAAACCAAAACCATACCATATCCGACACATATCAATACGACATCTGTGATAGAACCAAGACTGGACCATCGAAAATAACACTAATGACTGCGTATACCCATCCCACGAAACGCTTCATTAAAAAGGGAATTAAGTGCAGTGAGGGGGAATTTAATTTAATGAAGGGTTCATTTGAATCAATTATTAAAAATGGGTGAATTTTTATTAGGTGATAAACCTTAATAAGAAAACGGCGGTTCCTTATTATAAATTTAATTACCAATTATTAGGTTAAACGGTGCAGTTATACGATTCCCGGACTTCGATTCCCGACTGGGTCTCTAAATGCAATTCATTGATTATAATTAAAGTGATGTGGAGCGCTTTTTTGCCAGCGCGTGCTCATGTGACGGCTGGTTCTTTTTAATAAAAATTTTAGAGTGCCTCTGTAGCGCACGTAGCGCGTGCTAAGTGAACGGCTGGTTTATTTTATTAAAAAAGGATGTGTATTTAGCGCGAATGCGCGTGGAAACGGTGGGTGGATTAAAGGGTTTATTTTAACAATTAATTCGTGATTAAGGGGGAAAATAAATAAATAAATAACAGAAAATAAATACCTGGCAGGGTGTGTATGAAATGCAGGAATGCGCACGGAAGAGTCCCAGGAAAGGAAAAGCAAAAAGCACTGATGAAACAACAAATAACACCTTAGCAGATGTATTAAGTTGATTGATGTTGGGTTTTTATTTTTATTTATTTAATTTGATTTTTAGGTATGATTTTTTATGTTGGAAGAAATGGAAAATGAGCAAGGGAGGTGAGGGAAATTTTTTAGAAGGTTTTTAGAATTTTTTACAAGTTTTTACAATTTTTAAATGATTTTTCCTATTTTTTTGGCAATTTATGGGTAATTTTAGGAAAGATGGATTTTTCTAAAATTATAGGAAAGGCAATTCCTAGCAGACAAAGGTCCAAAAATTAACAAAAGACAGAAGGAATTTGTAAAAAAAAATTTGAATTTTTTTTATGAAAAAATGAATTTTGTGATTAAGTAAGTCACATTGATCACATAAGTCACATTAGTCACAAGTCACTTAAGTCATAGTAGTCCCATTAGTCATAAGTCAGGTTAGTCAGGTAAGTTAAAACAACTAAGTTAGGTTAGGTAACCTAAGTTAGTTAAGTCTAACTAAGTTAGTTAAGGGTCTAACTAAGTTAGTCAGGTTAAATTTTAACTTAGGTTAGTTTAGTTTAAACTTAGGTTAGTTTAGTTTAAACTTAGGTTAGTTTAGTTTAAACTTAGGTTAGTTTAGTTTAGTTACTAACCTAAGGAGGAGGTGTGGTAGGAGGTGGAGGGAGCGAGGGAGCGAGGGGCGGGGGAGTCGGCGAGCTGGCGGTCGTGGCAGCGACAGCGCGGCGTGGACGGCGACGGCGCGGCGTTCGAAGGCGGCGAGCAGAGGGCATCGGCGGCGCGGTTCACACAGGCGTGGGCGGGCGCAGTCGCGTGGCGGCAGGGGCGTCACGAGGCGGCACCCGGCGGCGGCTGGAGGCGCAGGGCGAGGAGATGGCAGAATCGTGGGGGCGCCGCCGTCATGAAGGCGACAGAATGGCGGCTACTTGTGGAGGGGATGGGGCAAGGCTGCTTGACGACGGCTAGTCGGCGGTGGGGCGTCACGAGGCTGTAGCAGTGTTTTCCACTTTGCAGGCAGTGTCTCCGACTACGCGACAGTGACTGGACAGCATGGCGACGGTTCGAGGCGACAGCGATCTGCAAACAGGTGTGGCAAGTGGGCAAAGGCCCAGGCGACGGCGGCGCGGCGTTTCCCGCAAGCCAGTGCTAGTCCCACAGGTGACAGCATTACCAGTGGCGAGCAGCTCCTAGCAGCAACGGCGACATGGCAGGGGGACCGGGCAATCAGTACGTTAGAGAAGGCTGAAGAAAGGGAGATGGAGGAGGAAGAGGGGAAAGGAAAGAGGAGAAGGGGAGGAGAAGATGGAGAGGAGGGGAAGGAAATGGAGGAGAAGGAGGAAAAGAGATGGAGGTAGCGATGGAGGAAAGGGAAGAAAGGGGGAGGGAGGAAGAAGAAGATGGGGGGGGGAAGGAGAAGGAGGAGAGGGCGCAGGGAGAGGAGGAGGAGTGGGAGGAGGAGAGAGAAGAAGGAAATACGCAGAGAGAAAGAGAGAAAGAGAAAGAGAGAAAGAAAGAGAAAGAAAGAGAAGAGAGAAGAGAGAAGGGACGGTTGGCGGGAGGGGGTGGCCGTTTGGTTTTTTTTTTTTTTTTTTAAATTATTAGTATTTTTTTTTTTGTTTTGTTGTTTGGAAACAAAAGGTGGGAGGGCAGGTGAAAGGGAGGATGGGCGGGGTCAAAAGGGGACGGATCCTCGTCCCGCGCACGTGCGCGGGGCGGGGTAAAAAAAATTTGCCGTGACGGGATTGAAACGACACGGGGAGGACGGTACGGGGGACGCGGACACGACCGGGGCGCGTGGAGACGCGTTAAATCGAAAACGGGCGCGTTCACGCGCAAAACGAGCGCGAGAAAAAACATAAAAATACAGAAAAATTAATAACTCCCAATCCGGATGTCAAAACGAAATATCGTAAAAACGAAAAGTGGGCAGGACGTCAAGAAGGAAACAAGAAAAATACGGGACGGGGGTTCCGGGAGGGGTAAAGGGCGTTCACGTGCAAAAAACACAAAAAACGAACCAAAAACGCAATTTAAAAATTAATATCGAAAGATCCGTGCATCGGAATGAGGTGTAGCAAAAAGGAAAACGGTGCAAAAAGATGTGCCCGACAATCCTATCCTATCAAAACATAATTCCGACTGAAATAAGATGCGTTCACATGGGGAAAACCCAAAAAACAAACCCGAAAATGGGATCAGAAATTAATATTGGACGAACCGTTTACTGGAATGACATGCACTAAGAGGGAAAAATGTCCGCAGGAAGGAGTGGCACAGAGTGATCACGTTAAAACGTAGTTCCGACAGAAATAGGAGGGGTTCACATGTGAAAAACTCCAAAAATACGCCCGAAAAGTCATTTAAAAATTAATAAGTAAAAATCGAGAAGTCGAAAAAGGGTGGAGGAAAAAGGAAAAAGGTAGGGGAAGGCACAGGGGACATGGCTGTCAAATCAAATTGGAATTCCGATGCAAATAGGGCAGGTTCACATGGAAAAATGTCAAAAATACGCACGAAAAAGTCTTAAAAACCCGGAAAATTAATAACGGACAAACCGTGTATCGAAATGATGCGATATAAAAAGGAAAAATGTCAGGGAAAAAGCGTTGGTCAGGGCTATGACGTCAGATCACGGTTCCGAAGCAAGAAAAATACGTTCACATGGGAAAACCGGCTAAATTGCGTAAAATGCTTCAAAAATTAATAACGCAAAAACCGTGCACCGGAATAGGGGTAGGTAAAAAGGAAAAATGGTCCGTTCAAAGAGAGGAACAGGGCTATAAGGTTGGATTTGGATTTAAGTGAACGTAGGGTGCATTCACATGGAAAAACCTCAAAATCAGGGAATGAAGGAAAACTGCAAGGAAACAGCCCCAAGGGTGAGTGAAACATAACCGGGCGGGTGGGAAGGGACCCCAGGAGGGTAAAAGCAAGTCATGGTATACATGCATGAGCAAGATAAGGCATATGCAGAGGATATGCAATGTAGACGCGCAGGGACGCGTCCCCACACTTAAGACCTTAACAGATAGGGTTAACCAAGCAACAGGGACCTAGGACCACGCCACAGACCATCCACTAACTTCCCCACACTTAAAACATGACCAGCACGAAGAAACCAAAGTGTAGGGTTAGAAAAACTTGGCCCGTTTCGTCAAAAATCAAGGTTGAGTGTCGATGGCACATCCAATGTTGTTGTCGAGTGCAGGAGGGACCAAGGCATCTTCTTGGCACACGTTCGACATGGCAGGGACCACGCGGCCGTACCCAGGGAGGTAGCTGATGGAAGGAATCGCAGGAAATTCGTCGATGATGAGGGATATTACACTCAACTCACAGTCACTCAATTTGGAATGAAAGAACAGTCACTCGCCCCATGACTAATATCACCCGAGAAAGAATGATTAAAACCCGTAACTCATACCCGGTTGAGGAATCAACAAGGGGCGAATGGTGTAGAAAGGAGTATGCTAGGGTGCACAGTTGATGGTGCATTAGTGCGTCCAACCCGTCTGGCATAGGTGCAAGGAGGAAGGCAAGGGAGCCTTATGGTGCCGTGTACAAAACAGGGTGATGTGTCTTGTGTTGACGGTAAAGACCCATCCCGTGGGTGCATAGGGAAACAGAAACATACCTGACTCCAAGTGTCGTAACGTCCCTCATTCTCACCTCTCGGTATTTGATTGAAGAAACTCCAGTCACACTCAACCCACCCTCTGTCTCACGCTCTGTTGATAAATACAGAAGGGCAGCCTTTTCCTGAAACCCATTGATGTAATCCTCACAGTCACTTGTGCAAAGGTTGTATGCCTTGTGCGCATTTGATGGTGCAACAGTGCATCCCGCCCTGTTCCGGCATACGGTGCAAGAAGGAAGGCCAGGGAGCCTTATGGTGCAGTGCACAGAAACAAATTGTGCTTTGTGCATTGAGAGGCCCACCCCGTGCGTGCAACACTTCATTCACACTTCTCACCTCTCATTCGATTGGAAGGGAAAAGACTGGTCTCTCGCCCCACCCTCTGTCTCACTCTCTGTTGATAGTTACAGAGGGCAACCATACTCACGTCCCCATCCGGTTAGGATGAAAGCTCACATCACTCAAGGGGTTGTCGATGAAGATCGCGTCGTCAATTGTGGAAGAGGCGTACCCAGGGAGGCAGCCATCAAATCGAATATTGTGGTGAATAGAACATGTCATCTGCTGGAGGACAGGTACTCACTTTGCAAAGAGACCCAGGACATAGCGTACCAAGGGAGGCAGCTTTGGGATTGGATCCGAGGGATATCAATCAATCAAGCCACTTTCTGGACTGCTGGGTGTTACCACCTTTTCCACAGCCAGCTTCCCGCCCAAGGGTGTTTATCACCTTTTCTTGGAACGAGGCCTGCTATGACAGGGAATTGGTTCCTTTTCTCTCATAACAGATTTGTTTGTTTGTTTTTTTTTCTTTTTTTTTCTTCTTTGTTTTTTTTTCTTATTGTCCCCTATTCCCGAGGGTGTTCCCACCTTTTCTCGAAGGATAGGTCGGCATGACAGGGACCTAAGTCCTTTTCTCCCATAACCGATATGTTTTGTTTTGTTTTGTTTTTTTTCTTGTTTCTTTTTTTTTCTTCTGCAAAGTGAGCAAGGGAATGGTAGAAAAACCATGTGTCAAGACCAACCTCGCCACTGTCGCTGGTGGAAAATAGAAGATAAGAGATCAAGGCTGAAAGGAGGTTTTGAGGGAACAGAGGGTTGCATCCACTTCAGCAGGAGTGATTGAAGAATGGCTATCAAAAGTAGCATCATAAGAAGTACAGTGCCGCGCCAACGAGGGAAAAGATCAAGTGTCCGTAATTGTCAAGATCCCCAAGGAGGAAAGTACTTCTTCAGGCGATATCCATTGATCAGAAAGGGATCATCAGAGGCATCAACGGTCTGTATTTGGACAGAGCCATTAGGGTTGACTGCAAGTACCTTATAGGGGCCCATCCATCGCTGTTGAAGCTTGCCAGGAAACTTGCCAAAGCGTGAATCATAGGCTAGGACCAAATCACCTTCTTTGAACTCCTTGTGCTTGATGAAGCTGTCATGGTAAGCCTTGCGTCGAGCTTGCGTGGCTTCCATGCACTGTAGAGCCATCCTGCGAATTTCGTCCAAACATTCCAAGTGCAAGAGACGGCGTTGCAGTGAATCGTCATCCCCCAAACGCTCTTTGATCGCCACTCTCAAAGAGGGTAGTTCCAGTTCAACAGGAAAAACAGCTTCTGTTCCATACACCAACTGGAAAGGTGTCTGTCCTGTTGCTGCTTTATGGGAGGTTCTGTACGCCCAGAGGGCCTCTGTAAGTCGATCGTCCCAATCACGACGATGTGCGGCAATCGTTCTTGTCAGAATCGAGCAGAGGATGCGATTGGTGACTTCGACTTGGCCATTGGCTCTGGGGTAATAGGGAGTGGACTTGCGATGGCGGATCTTATACAATTCTGTCAACTCCTCCATGACTTTGTTAAGGAAATGAGTGCCTCTGTCACTTACCAGCTCTAAGGGACTGCCAAACCGGGTGATGATATTCTCGTACATGAACAGGGCCACGCTGTTACCATCGTCCCGCTTTAGGGCTTTAGCTTCACACCACTTTGTGACATAATCCGTACATACGAGGATGTATCGGTTCTGTTTCCTTCTGGTAGGAGGATCGATTGGACCTACGAAGTCGATGCCCCACTTCTCAAACGGCTTCAACGGAAGGATAGGTTGCAATGGCATGGCACTTGTCTTGGTGGGTTTCCCCATTCTTTGACAAGCATCACATCTTTTACAGTAATCATAGGAATCTTTGTGAATGGTAGGCCACCAATATCCTGCTAGCAGAGCCTTCCTGGCTGTAGCTTCTCCTGCAAAGTGACCTCCACATGGCTCGTCGTGGCAAGCCTTCAAAACAATCCCAATCTCGTCTCCTGCAACACATCTTCTGAGCACTTCATCTTTGCCTTTCTTGTACAGTGCACCACCTAGCAGGGTGTATGGGGCTGATTCTAGCATGAGCTTCTTCCTTTCCCGACTGGAGATACCAGGAGGGTATTGTTGGGTTGCCAGCAGATTGGCAATATCCGCATACCAGGGAGTGACAGTTTCCACCAAGAATAGGGAAGCATCGGGGAGGTCTGGATCATCTTGCTCCTCGTCTGCAGTTTGTGGGATACGCGACAGATGATCAGCCAGGACATGGGAACGACCGGGCTTAGTAATCACCTCAAAGTCAAACTCCTGGAATAAAAGGAGCCACCTCATCATTCGTCCTTTCACATCTGCTTTGTTCATCAAGAAGGATAGGGCCTCATGATCCACGTAAAATTTAAATGGGGTAGATAGGAGGTAATGGCGAAACTTCTCCAGGGCAAACACCATTGCCAAGCACTCCAGCTCGGTCACTGTATAGTTCCGTTCCCTATCAGTGACCTTTCGGCTTGCATAATAGATCGGTTGATCCAACTTCGAGGAGCCCTTTTGGCAGAGGATAGCACCTAAGCCTTCAATTGATGCATCAGTGTGTACGTGGAACTCTTTCGTCCAATCAGGAGGTTGCAGAATGGGTGCCTCTATCAGACACTGCTTCAGAGTGTGGAAGGCTCTGTCACATTCTTCCGTCCAAGTAAACTCTGCATCTTTCCTCAGAAGCTTGTGCAAGGAGGTTGCCTTTGTTGCAAAGTGAGCTATGAACCTTCTGTAGTAACCCACATGGCCTAGGAATCCCCTCAATTGTTTGAGGTTGGTGGGTGCTTGTAGAGCTGAGATCTTTTCGATCTTTGCAGGGTCTGTTGATATCCCTTGTGCAGAGACAATGTGGCCCAACAGCACTCCAGAAGAGACCCCAAAGATGCATTTTTCGGGGTTAAGGGAAATCCCATACTCCCGGCATCGATCAAAGCATTGCTCCAGGTGGTCCCAGTGTTCACGGATCAAACTATAGACACAAAAGTCATCCAAATATACCTCAATAAAGTCGTGCAGATGATTTTGAAATGCAGCCATCATGACTCGTTGGAACGTAGCAGGGGCATTGCAGAGCCCAAATGGCATCACTCGGTAAGCGTAGGTCCCCCATTCTGTAGTGAAGGTTGTTTTGGACTGGTCTTCTTCTGCGATTTGGACTTGGTTGTATCCACTGAATCCATCCAGAAGGGAATAAAGCTCATGTCCTGCCACTGTGTCCAACAGTTGGTCTGTGAAAGGGATAGGAAAGTGATCCTTCTTCGTCTTGGAATTAAGCTTTCGGAAAT
Organism: Lygodium microphyllum; assembly: GCF_053477565.2. NCBI lineage: Eukaryota > Viridiplantae > Streptophyta > Polypodiopsida > Schizaeales > Lygodiaceae > Lygodium > Lygodium microphyllum. The sequence goes on along the minus strand of NC_141136.1, from coordinate 135,646,675 downwards.
CCACACATATTCGCAATTTTCCATTCTTCTTGGGTACAACCACGATGGGTGAAACCCATTCACTGTTTGCCACTGGATAGATGAACTCGGCCTCCAGAAGCTTCAGCAGCTCCGCTTTCACTAATGTGGAATAATTCGGGTTCATTCGCCTCTGTCGTTGCCGTACTGGCTTGGTATCAGGCTCCAAATCAATATGATGTTGACATATTGTGGGATCAATCCCCTTTAGGTCTTTGTAAGACCACGCAAACACGTCCAAATTTTCTTTCAACAAGTTGTACAAGGTTGACAACTCCTCTTCTGGGAGACTGCTACCCACCTTCAAGTGGCGTTCAGTGCCTTCTGAATCCACAAAGGTTAACTGCCTTTCACCTTCTACTTCACGGATGAAGGTCCCGCGGACTGCTTCTGGGTAGAGATCTGACTCCTTCAAGGGAGTGATGTCCTCTTCTGATGTCCCACTAGAACCAACTTCTTCTTTTGGTGGAGACTTAGGTTGCTCCTTAAGACGTTGGAATGGGATTAGAGCCGTTCCGGGTTTGGTTTCAAGGTTAATTACCTCTTGGCTTGAAGACTCATCTTCTGATGATACATCCAGGAACGTCACATAACAGGGACCTACTAATGCCTGTTGGGTTTGTGGGACTGGTGCTTGTTGGCATGGTGCATCATCATCATCTTTCTTTGGCAAGGATAGGTTAGGACGGCATGAGCCACTGCTAAAAAACGGCTTGCTCTTCTTAATCCATTTCTTATAAAGGTTTTGCATATGAGAAGATCCATTTACCAAACCAAATGGTACCATTGCCATTCTGTCCCATAGCATGAGCTCGTCGGCTTCTGATACTTCTGGAACTTCTTCCTCAAATGTATTCTCTTCAGGTGGGATAGATTCTTCTATTTCACTTTCATAATCCTCTTCGTCCATATCATATCCATCCTCTTCTGTCTCTGTCTCTGCTTCTGCTTCTGTCTCTGCTTCTGCTTCTGTCTCTGCTTCTGCTTCTGTCTCTGCTTCTGTCTCTGCTTCTGCTTCTGTAGGAGCTCTGTAACAGAAGAACAGATTCTCTGGTTCCTCTCCATCCTCTGTCTCTGCTGTGGCCATGTAACAGGGAGAGCAGTACATCCATGCTTCTATCTCACTATCAGAAGTGATTTCAGAAGTCATGCCTGGTTCAGGCAGGAAGTATTCACCCATTGATAATGGCTTTGCATCCTTTGGAAGTCGGCTTACTGTATCCACTGTTAAGGAATGTGCCACTGTTTTCTTAGGAAGGATTTGTTTGACAGCATCTTCGTCTGCTGATGTTCCATCCGTAGCCTCGTTAGGGGAGTCAGAAGATAATTCCAAGGAGGTGGATCCATGTCCTTTTTGAGAACCATACAGTTTCAGCACCACTTTGTTGGGTCCTCTGCCCAAGGTCAAGGTTCCTTTGAACCAATCCGTCCTTGCTCGGGCTTCAAAAAGCCATGGTCTGCCTAGTAACAGGGGATAGGATGTACCATAAGAGTTTGGCTTCACCACCAAATAGGTCAGCCAATAATCTTTTCCAGCCACTGTAGTCTTCACATATGGAAGAACGCCCAAAGGCTTGATTCTGCTCTGATCCGCCAGTCTGATGAGCCATTGGGTTGGTTGCACACCTTGTAAGCCTAAATCCTTCATCGTCACATCCGTCATAATGTTCACTGATGAACCACCATCAATCAGTGCATTTGCAATGAAGCAGCCTTCTATCCACACGCCAGTCTCTGGGGTACCCGGATCTAAAAAAGCATTAGCCACGTCCACTTCTTTGACAGGCTCTGTAGCCTTGTTGGACTTTGTCGCTGTTGAGGGAGCAATCCTTAAGCCACGTCTTTTTGTCAGTATACTTTTGAATCTTTTCCGGCAACTGGGGGACAACATCAATAATTGTCGGAATGTGAGGTTTGGTTTAAAGGTATCTAGATCTCTGACCAGATCGTATTCCTTAACAGGATCCACTGGCTTTTCTAATCGGTTAGGGAATGGGGAAACACCCATTTTCATTTTCCCTCTTTCTTCCAACAGAGGAATTACAGGAACTTCTTCTGCCACTTGTGGCACTTCCTCCTCTTCTGTATCCTGGACCTCTGGTCCTGTCTCTGTAACTCTCTGTGGCACTGTAGGGCTTTGTAGGGCACTGTTAGGCTCTGTTCTGTTCTGTTCTTCTAGTGGAAGACTGAACTTCACTGTTCTGGCAGGAGGGTTATTTTCTTTCTGGGTAGATGGTTCCTTCTGCTTTGCACGCGTGATGGCAGCAACTTCCAGTTCTACCAAATTGGAGGTAGGCTCTTGGGCCTTGGACGGACTATCAGTAGCACTGTTTTTCACTGGGGCTGGGCTTGGACAGTCTTTTGCAGTGTGGCCTTCTCCTTTGCATCGACTGCATAAGGGCTTGTAATCCACTGACCTTCGAGGATTTGGACAATTTGGTGAGATGTGTCCCTTTTCCCCGCATCTGTAACACTCCACTTCTGATCTCTGACCACCGCCAGACTGTCTTCCTCTGTAACTTTGAGAAGGAAATCTTCTGGGTCCGAAATTAGGACCAAACTCTCTAGGCTTGGGTCCAATATCTTGTGTTGTCATTTTGGATTCCAGCAAGTTGAATCTTGCGTCTTCTTCCTTTCTTCTCCTATCATGCATCTCCTTCAGAGAGCAAATGTCCTCTGTATGATTCTTCCGCAAACAGTAGGAACAGAAGGCTCCAGGGATGGTTGGTTTCCGTGTACATTCAGTGGCTAAATGGCCTGCTTGATGACACTTACCACACCAAGTATTTGACCGCATCACATCTCTTCCTGCTCCTGCAACGTTGGATATGCTCGCTGTGTTCACTTTCAGCGTCTGTAGTTGCTCTGTAATCACATCCATCAACTCCTTTTTGATGTTTGCAACTGAGTTAGATAAATAATCCTTCAAGCTTTCTCCTCCTGACGTACTGGCAGGAGGGTTTTGAGGAGTCTCTGTAATCACTGCATAAACTGGTTGGGTTGGTACAGAGGGGTCTCTATTCTGGTTCTGATTCAGAGCTCCTGTTTGAACTGTTGGCTGTTGACTCCAGTTGGTAGGGTTCCACTGTTGCTGCTGATTTTGCATTGAGGAGATTGGTTGGGACCATTGTTGTTGTGGTTGAACCATCATTTGAGGCATGGATTGTGGCCACTGTGGATTTGGTGCACTGTACTGTGATACCGGGGGCATCTGTTGGTAGGGATAGGGAACAGTCCCTGGGACTGCATTTGGTGGGTACATCATTCCTGGCACCAGAGGAGGTAGGACTCCTCTTCCTGTATTCATTGCTAGTCTAGCTTCCACTTCATCGTACAGTCTTGCACCTTCTGTTGCAGCTTGCAGTGTGGCCGGTCTTTGTAGCTCCACAAACTTACGGACTTCTGGTTGTAATCCTCTGAGAAACACTCCCTTCTGAATGCCATCATCTAGATTATGGTTAGTCCATCTCTTCAGGATGGATTCCATTCGTGAGACATAGGCTTCCACTCTTTCTCCAGAGGACTGACTTAGGTTCATAAATTCCTCTCTCATCCGCTCTTCAAAACCTTCACGCCTGAATTTAGTGAGGAAGGCCAACTTCAGGTCATCCCATGTGCCAAAAGTTCCTGCTGCTTGTCTCTCATACCACTGAAACGCCGCGCCCTTGAAAGTGGCGGGGAATATTGCTAACCAATGCTCAGGGGTTCTGGCATTGTTAGCCACACATGCTAGCATAAACTCTGCTACATGAAGATCGGGGTCTTCATTGTACTCTCCCTTAAAAACTGGCAATGGGACTACGTTCGCTGGTCTGTCATCAATATTTCCAGGACGGATCTGGCGTGGAAGTGGACCTCCAGCAGGAGGAGGAAGGGCTTGATGTGCCATTGGGACTTCTGTAAAGAGTTCCGCAAGGGCGTCAAAGGCGGCTTCTGCTGCGAGCTCGCTCTCGGCTCTGATTCTTGCTTTCTCTCTTCTTACGTACCTCTGGACTCGTTCTAACGCTTGCCTTTTTATTGCGTCATTCATCAGGGGGTTGACTCCACTATGTTGTTAGTGCTCCACAGAGGGTTAACAGAAGATTTCAGTCTCTGGAGGACTCTCTTGCCAACATTTCTTCTACTTCTTTCCTCTCAACGTCCCTAAATTCTGCTTTCATGCCACTGCACAGAGGAAGGTATTCGGTTCTGAAGGTGTCAAAATGCATACGTCTGAGCATGGTGGTGGTGCCATCATCATAGTAATGCCAGCTTCTGATGGTTTCAATAGTGTATGTTGTGAAAAACACTCTGTCTACCAACTTCCAGTGGGTTGCTAATTGAACAAACAGAAGATTATCAGGACACCAAGCATCCCATGTATCTTGCTGTTGAGCATCCACGAACAAATTCCAACTCTTTTCCTTCTTGTCCCTGTGAACCTCTACAGACCAAGACTCCTGAAGCTTCTTCACAATCTCCCACTTGATGTTGTCTGGAAACTTCTCAATGAATGCCAAATCTTCCATGGATGTTCATTCTCTCTGTTTCTGCTCTTCAGTTTGTTCCCAAACAGTTTGCCACCAAGATGCAAGTTTCTGCTGCTTCAACAGGAAGAGGAAACTGTCCACCACATAGAGCATGCATCATGATGGTGATATGTTTCCGCCATTGTGGGATGAACTTCTTGTGAAAAGTGGCTTTTATTATGAGAAATTCCAACTCTTCAGTGGAAGAAGGAATTTTACAAACATCCATTGAATTCTTCTCTTCTTGGCAATGCCAATTCCTTCATTTTCAGCCTCTTTTGGTGCTTGTTGATGGCAAGATTCCCCGGCTGCGCACCAAAAACATGGAGCCCCAAGAGGAACACCAAGGAAAAGGGAATTCTCTTGCAAGAAAATCTATCTTGTAACATCAACAAGCTTGTTTATCATGTTTCATATCATCACAATGAAGAAAAGAACACCAGGCACAACAAATCTTCATGCAGCATCATGTAAATCTCCCACGGTTTTTAATAGAATCAACCATATTCTTCAACATCTTCACAAAATCCATCAATATCTCAAAGAAAGCAAAGAAGTACACCATCTTTGAATGGAAATACATCACATAGTATTCATCTTCAATATCTTCATAGTCTTCTCTCTCAATCTCTCATATACAATCACTCTGTTTCAATAGAATTGGCTATCTCTGACTCTCTCTCACACACTCCATCAATAATACATCATATCCTCACTACAATCTCTCTAAATTACTCTCAATAATCACTCTTAGGTCGTGGATACCCCTCCCAAGAGGTATGTCTGATATGAAAGGTCACCAGAGCCACTACAGTGTCTCTTCACAGCTCACTACTGTCACTTCACTCTAGTCTTCTCTTGAGTCTTCAGCAGCTACTTCTTCCACTTCTTTCAGCTCTTTTGCACTTGTATTCACCTCTTTCCAAGGCTAGAAAACTTTCCCCAAAATCACACATACATTCCACAGAACACTTACAGAACAGTCTACAGAACAGTACCAGAACAGTTACAGTACAGAACAGAACAGAAGCAGAAGCTCTACAGAAGACCTACAGAAGGTTACAGAAGGTCATCAAAACTACATAACTCATTCTCAAACCATTCAAAACTCTCACAAACCATTCACTAAGCTTTCACAATATCTCATTCTTCATCAATCCATACTCCATCCCTCCTTACAGAAGACAATCAGATCAAAAACAGACCAAAACAGAACAAAACAGAAGGTATACAGAACCATTCAGAACCTATCAGAACATCATAGAACCATCAACAAACATCATAATCTTCCAAAACACAATCAATATCATCCAAAACACTCTCAAACCACTTCCAAATCAATCAATCTTCCCATAAAATCAACCATTTAGCTCTCAAAAATAACAAAAATCAGCCAAAAAACAAGTCATTTCAACACTCAACATTGTCTATTATGACTCCTGGAGCAAGGTAGAGTCATTATGTACTGCCTCATGAGAGGAAAGCTCAGAGTGAGCCACAGTTACGGAGATCTGAGAGAGTTAGAAAACTAGTTGATAGGTTTACATACATTGGTTATTCAGCCCACCATTATGCATATATGGCTAGTGTGACAGGTTACAAAGGACCTACAAAGTTTGATGATGCAATTACAGATGATAATTGGTGTGCTACCATGGATGAGGATTATGCAACCCTTGCTAAAAATGAGACATGGAAATTGGTTGAATTGCCTGAAGGCAAAGTCCCCATTGGCTGCAAATGGATGTACAAGGTTAAGTGCAAGTCAGATGGTTTGTTAGAACACTATAAGGCCAGGCTGGTTGCAAAAGGGTATGCACATCAATATGGCCTTGACTATGAGAAGACTTTCAGTTTGGTGGCTAAAATGGCAATAGTCACAACTGTCATTGCTTTTGGCAACATGCAAAGGCTGGAAATTACGGCAAATGAATGTCAAGAATGCTTTCTTGAATGGTGATTTGGTTGAGGAAGTATATATGGAGTAGCCTGAAGGCTATGTTCACCCAGACTTTCCTACACATATATGTAAGTTGAAAAAGGCTTTATATGGACTCAAACAGGCACCTAGAGCATGGAATACTCGAATCAGCTGTTATTTACAGCAACATGGATTTAGATTGGGTGATGCAGATCACAATCTATTCACGAAGAAGATAGATAATGGATATGTGTTTCTAGTGGTTTATGTAGATGTATCATTACTGGAGATGATGAAGAGGGCATTACTGAAATTAAATCATGTTTACAAGCTAAATTCAGAGTCAAAGACCTTGGTAAACTAAAGTATTTTCTTGGGATTGAGGTAGTCTCTACACCTCAAGGTATCAAAAGCAGTATATGCCCATGGCATGTTACAGAAGTATGGTATGGCTGAATGCAAGCCTATGGAGACATCTCTTGATCAAAATGTCAAGCTACAGATCGATGTTGAAAATGACATAGAGAATGTGACCATGTATCATCAGATGGTGAGCAGCTTGATATACTTGTCGTCCTAACTTATGTTATGTAGTGGGGCTAATTAGTCAGTTCATGCAAAAGCCTCGCAAACCACATTTAGATGCAATCAGGAGGATCATGAGATATGTAAAGGGTACTACAGATTATGGGTTGTTTTATGCATACAGAAAATATCTTGAGTTGATAGGGTTTACTGATGCTGATTGGGTTGGTTATGCCTATGACAGGAGGTCAACCAGTGGTTATGCATTTGGATTGGCCAACAGTATGATCAATTGGTAGAGTAAGAAATAGCCTACTGTTGCATTATCTAGTACAGAAGCTGAGTACAAGCTACCTTAGCAGCTTGTGAAGCAGTTTGGTTAATGAAACTACTGAAAGACTTCGGAATACAACTGGAAAGCAGAGTGAGATTGCATTGTGATAACCTCAGCAGTGTTATGCTGACTAGCAATCTTGTCTACCATGCTAGGTCCAAACATATTGAGGTTCACTACCATTTCATCAGAGAAATGGTTCTCACAAGGAAGATTGACTTGATTCATGTGAAGACTGAAGACCAGGTAGCAAACATATTTACCAAGTCTCTTGGTAAAGAAAAGTTCATATACTTCAGATAGCTACTTGGATTTTATCAAATGGTTTGAACTTGAGGGGGAGTGTTAGAATATCAAGCTCCCTTTACTCTTCAGTCAGTCTATCTTTATGTGTGTGACCGACATTAATTGGATACAACAGTACATGTGTGTGACATTCAATAAGTCGGTGTAGTCAGTGACTTAACCACAGTTAGTCTTGACTAGTCATACCTATGTGTGTAAGTCTCTTTTAGTTAGTATGATGGAAGAATAATGGAAGAAGAACAACAATGAGCCGAGACTCATCTTCCACTCCACTTTGTCTCTCTGTTGAGATATCGAGCTCCACTCGTGATACGCCAGGGTGACCGTTGTGTATTTATGTCACCGACTTATCAGTTGCAGATGCGGTTGGTACACCGCCCCTGAATAATAGCTACATGATAGCTATCCTTATCTACTCTAGTTCGTGGCTTAGTTAGTATGCCACCTTAGTTAGTTGAGTTTGGTTTGAGACCCATATCTAGGGTTCTTCTACTTGAGTTCTTTTGGCTTACACAACTAAGAAGAGGAAAACAGTTTTCAGCCTCCACCCTTGTGTGTCTTCCCCCATTGTGCAAGCAAGAAAGCTACAAGTGAGACACCTTCCTTCTCTCCCACAATCTTGACATGGTATCAGAGCCTTGTTCGTGGTAAGGAGCTCAAGAAAGCAAGCCAAGCTCGCGGTGAAGCAAGAGGGCAGTATATGCTGCGGGAGAGGGCTTCAGCCCTTGGCGACCTTGTTTTTTTTATTCGAGGCCATTTCGGGGCCTGTTTTGGAGGCGGAAGTTTTCTGCACGCACTTAGGAAAAGGCCCAGTTTTATGCTGTGCAGCCACTGTTCTACAGGTCAGTGAATAGTTACTGTAAAAATTGCATTGTATGCTTGTGCGCAGAGACATTGGGAGTTACAGAATCATCCTTGTTGCTTGTTGATGCAAAATCGTCACTAGGAAGTGACTGTGTGGTCAAATACCACTTTCGCCAGTTTTGCAGATTTTCCCTTGTGAGGGTGAAGCTGTGGTTTTTGCAGTGACAAAATTTTTTGCAGTCTTCTGTAATGGCATCTGATTCTCTTTCACAGATTGTCACTGAAAAGCTTGACAAGAACAACTTCCAAGCATGGAAGTTTAGAATGACGAATTTCCTTATGGGAAAAGGATATTGGGAATTTGTTGCAGGAAATGAAGAAGAACCAGTTCTTCCTGATGTTCCCAATCAACAGCAAATGCAGGCATTTAAAGCATGGCATGAGAGAGCCAGGAAAGTTATGTATTGGCTGTCTATTAGCATTTCAGACTCTATGATTGTGTATATTCAGGATGCAAGTACGCCAAAGGAGGCATGGGATACTTTGTCAAAAATGTATAGCACAAATACGCAAGCCAGGAAAATGCAGCTCAAGCAAGAGTTGCACAATGTGCAAAGAGAAAATATGAGCATCAACGACTACCACATGAAGGTGAAGAAGATTGCAGATGCACTTGCTTCCATTGGGTCACCAATGGAAGATGATGATTTAGTTTCTGTGACCTTGAATGGTCTAGGAAAGGATTATGCACAGTTTCGGACATCCATTTCAGTTCGTGAAAGATTTCCCGATTTTGAGGAGTTGATTGCTCTTCTAATTTCTGAGGAACAGAGAAATGGTGGTGCATCTTCTTCAGGAGGAACTTCAAAAGAAGTTGTCTTCTACTCAAATGCTGGAAGAGGTAGAGGCAGATGTAGAGGAGGCCGATTTGGAGGCTGTGGTAGAAATCAGAATATGCAGCAAACTCAAGAAAACCAGTCCTATGGAGGAGGACGTGGTAACTCTAGAGGCAGGGGGAGCCAAAGAGGTCGTGGTGGATGGCAAAGAGGTCAAAATGCAAACAGTAATGTTGAATGCTACTACTGTGGTAAAATGGGTCATATGGCTAAAGACTGCTATAAAAAGCAGAATGACATCATGAATGGAAAACTGCAACAAGGGAATTATGCATCTTCTAGCAGACAGGGTGATGACAGAAATGAGCATTTGTTCATGGTGCAGCACATGAACAATTCTGTGACAAGTGCAGAAGAAAGTAATGATGTATGGTATGTTGACTCAGGTGCATCAAACCACATGACAGGTCATGCAGAATGGATGGAGGATGCAAGGAAAATGGAAAAACCAGGATTTGTGGAGACTGGTGATGATACTGCACATCCTATTGTGCAGATTGGAAAAATTCCCTTGTCTATGCAGGATGGGAAAAAGAAATACCTGTCCGATGTATTTCATGTCCCGAATATCACCAAGAATTTGGTTTTGTCGGTCAAATGGTTGAGCAGGGCTTGCAGGCCAGATTTAATCCTCATGGATGCTTTGTTGAGGATATGAAAAATAAAGGTCACTTGATAGCAAAAGGAAAGAAGAAGGGCATAATGTTTACGTTGGATGCAGACATGTCTGAATTGAGTGCAGCAATGTTTGCACATGGGACCGGTGTAGTTGCAGATATTGATATCTGGCATAAACGCATTGGTCATGTTAATGTACAGCGACTTAAATCAATGCAGGCCCAAAATATTGTTGCAGGATTGCCAAAATTCAAGGTTGCAGAAATGCATAAGGTATGTGAAGCCTGTCAGTTTGGAAAACAGGCAAGGAAACCATTTCCTAGACATGTTCAAGAGAGTAAGAAGCCATTGGAATTAATCCACTCTGATGTGTGGACTACTAAAGCTGCATCTCTTGGAGGCTGTCATTATTTTGTCAGTTTTATTGATGACTATAGCAGAAAAGTTTGGGTGTATTTTATGAAAAAGAAAAGTGAAGTTTTTGGGCATTTCAAAACTCTTAAAGCTATGGTTGAAAAAGAAACAGGCCTGCAAATAAAATGCCTAAGGTCAGATGGAGGGGGAGAGTACCTCTCAAATGAGTTTGCAAGGTTCCTGCAGGAGCATGGCATAAAGCAGCAATATTCATGCAGTCATACCCCACAACAAAATGGAATTGCAGAAAGGAAAAACAGGCATATTGGAGAGGTATCATGAAAAGGAAAAGAGAAGGTTGATCAGCCCATGTTTGATGTGAATGCAGGTCACTCTTATGTGGATGGTGAATCCAGTGGCTCAGAACAGAGCATTGATGATGAGTTGGGCATTCCTTCTATTGTTACACCTGGAGTAAGGAAAACCAGGGATGTTTTGAGAGCACCTGGGAGTGAACCTACTTTGCGCAGGTCTATGAGAGCTAGGTATCCTGTGGATAGGCTGAAATATGATGGATTTACAGCCATTCACTATTCATATATGGTCAAAGTGATACATGAACCAGAACCCACCTCTTTTGAGCAAGCCATGGGAAAAGAAAAATGGGAGAAAGCCATGGATGAAGAAATGGATGCCTTGGAAGCAAATGCTACATGGGAATTGGTACCTTTGCCTAAAGGTAAAAATGCAATTAGCTGTAAGTGGGTTTATAAGGTGAAGCACAATGCAGATGGTTCTGTGAACAGATACAAGGCAAGATTAGTAGTCAAGGGGTATGCACAAACATATGGCATTGACTATGAAGAAACATTCAGTCCGGTTGCAAGGATGGCAACCGTAAGAGCAGTCATTGCTATGGCTGCATTAAAGGGATGGTCTTTACATCAGATGGATGTAAAGAATGCCTTCTTGCATGGTGATTTGCAAGAAGAGGTCTATATGGAGCAGCCACCAGGTTATGTGCATGCTGTACATCCTGAGTTTGTTTGCAGGTTGAAGAAAGCCTTGTATGGCTTGAAGCAAGCACCTAGAGCATGGTCTGACAAGATAGGACAGTATCTTGTCACTATTGGCTTTCAGATTTCCAAGGAAGATTTCTCACTTTATGTGAGAAAAATAGAGAAAGGTATTATGCTACTTGTCATTTATGTTGATGATTTGATTATGACAGGTGACAGTGATGAAGATATCCTTCATGTGAAAATGCTATTGAAGCAGAAGTTTGAGATGAAGGATTTGGGAGAGCTGCGTTATTTCTTGGGCATTGAGGTGATTAGATCACCAAGTGGGATACAGCTCTTGCAGAGGCAGTATGGATTGGACATGCTGTCCAAATATGGGATGACAGGCTGTAAGCCTATTTCAGTTCCTTTGGAGCAGAATGTGAAGCTGAGCATAGATGCAGGTGAGCTTCTAGAAGACCCTACTATGTACAGACACATAGTAGGAAGTTTGATTTATATGACTATTACCAGGCCAGATTTGAGCTATGATGTTGGATTGGTAAGTTAGTTTATCCAGGCTCCAAGGAAACCACATTTGGATGCGGCTAGACGCATACTCAGGTATGTGAAGTCCACATTGCAGTATGGACTATTTTATGAGACTGGGGTTCAGATACAGTTGCATGGATACACTGATGCTGATTGGGCTGGTAGTATTTCTGATAGACGATCTACCAATGGATATGTGTTCTCTTTTGGGAGTGCTGCAGTCACTTGGAGCAGCAAGAAACAGCCTACAGTTGCCTTGTCGAGCACAGAGGCTGAGTACAGGGGTGCAGCAATGGCTGCATGTGAGGTAGCTTGGTTGCATAAGCTACTTTATGATATGCATCAGTCTACAGATGGGCTAGTTGTCATTTATTGTGACAACATGAGTAGTATACACTTGGCAAATAACCCAGTCTATCATGCTAGAACAAAGCACATTGAGGTGCATTATCACTATGTGCGAGAGAGGGTTTTACTAGGTCTTATTGATGTAGTTTATGTCAACACAGAGGATCAGGTAGCTGACATATTCACAAAGGCATTGGGTGCAGAGAAGCTGCGCAAGTTCAGAGACCTGCTTGGTGTGCAGGAATTGGGATTGAGCTCGAGGGGGAGTGTTGAGATATCGAGCTCCACTCGTGATACGCCAGGGTGACCATTGTGTATTTATGTCACCGACTTGTCAGTTGCAGACGCGGTTGGTACACCGCCCATGAATAATAGCTACATGTTAGCTATCCTTATCTACTCTAGTTCGTGGCTCAGTTAGTATGCCACCTTAGTTAGTTGAGTTTGGTTTGAGACCCATATCTAGGGTTCTTCTATTTCTTTGTACTTGAGTTCTTTTGGCTTACACAACTAAGAAGAGGAAAACTGTTTTCAGCCTCCACCCTTGTGTGTCTTCCCCCATTGTGCAAGCAAGAAAGCTACAAGTGAGACTCCTTCCTTCTCTCCCACAATCTTGACACTCTCTCCCTCTCTTCCAACAATTACAACTAAGAATCCAAAGTGGGTTTTTGTTAAGTGTTCAAGCTTGATTCGATGAAATTTCCATGCCTTAGTTTCTTCTCAGCATTCTTAAATAGTGATGCATAGACTTGGAATCAAGAACTCAATTGGCATAATGGTATCAGTGCAGTATGTAAGTCTCTAAGGGGTTTGGTCCATGGTAATTTTGTAGAGACTACAATAGGCACAAAGTACTAGCATAATTTTATAATCCTAGTCAGAGTGTGTGATACTAATATAATATTTGTGTCTATTGAGATTTGTACAATCACATCTATGTATGCGTCTTTGTATGGAATAGCTAGCAAGCAACATGCAGGTGAACCTAGGAAGATATACTTAATCCCATAGGCACAGTGGAGAAAAGTGGTACCATCCTACTCTATAAAAGAATGTACTTGACATCACTTTCAAAAATGAATACTATTGTAATTTTTCCTTTCAATCATTGTCATGTTCTACTCAAGATTGTGTTTATGAGTCCAAGTACTTAATCTTGGAACCTAATTCACTTGAGTAACAGCTATTGTCTCTTGTCTATGTCATCCTATTTCTAGTCCATGCTTTCTAACCTCCATAGCCAATCATGCTTAAGATCCATATTTCTCAACATGGTATCAGATCCATGGTGAGCATGTCCCAGCTTGGCAAATCCTTTCTTCAGCTTTCCATAACCTTAGTCTAGATTAGATTAAGCAGTTGACTTCATCTTTTCACTCCTTCTCCACTCTATGCTTCATGTTTGCCATAGCTAATAGCATGATGTCTACTTGAAGCTCTTGGATCTCTCAAAATAATCCATATCAGCTCATGATTTCTTCTGTGGACCTCCTTCTCTGCTCAAACTGCTCCCTTCTATCACCGAAAACTAGGACATTGATGACCATCTAGGTCAAGATTGCATGTTTTTTAACCTCACTGTCAAAACAAGTTGATTGCTAGTTGGACAATCTGTCCAACATGAACAATCTACCATTTATCCTGTGAGCTTAGGGCTCTTTAAGTTTGCTATATGAGCCTCCTTCTCACCTAGTATCTCAGTGAATGATCATCTCCATGAGCTGCATGGAAAAAAAAAACTAGACAGCCTACTAAATCCTACTCTCAGATTCCATAGCTTTGAAGCTCAAAGCTCATAAACCTATTCACATTCTCATTTCTCTAAGCTACTAGCACTCTAATGATCTACTATACTACTTAGCTTCTAGCAATCAAATCTTCGAGGAGGGGAAGATTCAAGCTTAATGAGAAGATTTGACATCAACATCAAGTTCTTCCAATCATAATATCTACTGATACTCTTTTTAGTGCTTCTTAGCACTCATGTTTTCTAACACATCCAAGGTCAACTCATTTGCTAATTTGATTTGAGATTTTTGGTGCTAATTTACTATTTCTCCTACCATCCAAAATGGACAAAGATTCACCAAGTCAACTTTCACACTTGGCCAATAAGGATCAAGTTGATCCTCATGAAGAAGGGCTTATGGGAAATCACCAATGTTCTGGAGAAGAAGCCCCAGGATGCTACTCTTACAGTAGCTTGACAAAAGAGAAATGACAAAGCCCAATCCATCATAAAGCTTGAGTTGGTGATAGCTATATCCACCATGTAGATGCGTGTGATATGTCCCATGCCACTTGGGAAAGATTGGACAGATTGTTTGGTGCCCAATCAAAGTCTTCTAAATATGGATTATTAATTTAACTTTTCAGATTGGACATGAAGGCTAACACATCCCTTGCAACCCACCTCAACTATATGGAAAGTCTTTTAACTCAGCTTGCAAGGATTAACATAAAAGTGGATGAAGATGTACACATTGGTGTTTTATTGAAAAGACTTCCTCCTAAATTTGGTAATGTCTCCACTACACTAATTAACATGCCAAATCTAAAGCTAGTCGATATTAAAGCCTCCTTGTTGGAAGAAGAAAAAAAGATCAAAATAAAGAAGAACCAAGTACTTCAAAGGAAGAACAAGTGTTGTGCGTCAACAACAAGTACAAAGGAAAGATAGACCAACTTATTTGTGACTTATGCAAAAGAACTAGACACATTGAAGAGTTCTGTCATGCCAGGAAGACATCACAAAAGGCCTACCTTGCAAATGTCAAAGAAGGAGAAGACCATGAAGAAGAAGAAGAAGAAGACATTCATGAGCTTCTATTCCCACTATTCTGATCGACTCTTTTAAGCCGTGTATGTGCTTGCCTTAATGTTCTTATCATAAGCCTTGTAACCCTCATGTAACCTTTTGCATTACACCCTCTACACACTTAGTGAGGCCTTTTGATAGCCCTTGGATATCTTAGCCATGTTTTGTGGTATGTCCACATTTATCAAGGTTTCACTCATGAGAGCCTTTGTATACTCAATGTTTTTCACGGTTGTGATTGAGGAGGTGTTGAGATTTGTACAATCACATCCATGTATGCCTCTTTGTATGGAACAACTAGGCAAGCAATATGTAGGTAAATCTAGGAACAGATACTCAATCCCATAGGCATAGTGGAAAAAAGTGGTACCATCCTGCTTTATAAAAGAATGTACTTAACATCACTTTCAAAAATGAATGCTATTGTACTTTTTCATTTCAAACACGTCATGTCCTACTCAAGATTATGTTTATGAGTCCAAACACTTAATCTTGGAACCTAATTCACTTGAGTAATAGTCATTGTCTCTTGTATATGTCATCATGCTTCTAGTCCATACTTTCCGACCTCCATAGCTAACCATACTCAAGATCCATGTTTCTCAACAGTATCAGCTTGGTTGGGGATAGTAAGGATTGGACTTCCTATGGATGACCAAGAACATGGACAGTAAGTGCTCAATCGTTTTATTCAAAAAGTGTGTTCCTTGGTTTGCTAGTAACTTCAATGGGATAGACAAAGCATGAGATGATCTGCTAAAAATTGTGTGTGTACTCGCGTCTTTAGCTTCGAAGCCATTGATGAATCAAATCCTGGTTCAGCAACTTCCTCTCGCATTACGAAGATCTTTCTGCCCGGGGTTCTCTTCTTTTGCGCAAGAATGGGCCTTATAGTTGCGATTTTTGGAAATTTCGAGAGCATGGGTGAATAAGGCTTAAGGGGGCTTTAATTTGGAAGCTTCCAAAGAAGCTTCCAAAGAAGCTTCCAAGCTTCTATGGTAGAAGATTACGTGGAGAGAGAAGGTAATAATGGAGAGGATGATGGGGCGGACGACGAAGGAGATGAAGATGATGATTATGACAATGATGGCGATGGTGATGATGATGGCAGGGGCGTGGCGCAGCATGGCAGCATTGCCCGGGGTTCTCTTCTTCTACGCAGGAATGGGCCTTATAGTTGTGGTTTTTGGAAATCTCAAGAGCACGGGTGAATAAGGCTTAAGGGGGCTTTAATTTGGAAGCTTTCAAGCTTTTGTGGCAGAAGATTAAGTGGAGAGAGAAGGTAATAATGGAGAGGATGATGGGGCGGACGACGAAGGAGATGAAGATGATGATTATGACAATGATGGCGATGGTGATGACGATGGCAGGGGCATGGCGCAGCGTGGTAGCATGGCGACTCTTCACGGTAGCAGGGCGGTGATGGCAGGCAGCACGGCAGCACACCTCTCTCTCTCTCTCTCCCCTCCCTCAAGCTTGGGGAGGGGGTGGTCTTATAGGTGGAAGGGGGAGGGATAGCCATACACATGGCTAATTGCATGCTTCCTCCTCCCCCCGTGCTCTCCCACTCCACACCACTCCTCTCACACTCCCTCTTCCCCCACCATGCAATGGCTGAAGGGGAGGGGTTAATAGTAAATAAATCTGCACTAAATTATCCATTATCCTTTTGCCTTTCCCGTGAAGGGTGTTCCCGCATGGGCTTGCGGGCTTTTAGCCATGGACTCTTGTGTGCAATGCGGGCTAGATTTTGATGATGCATGCGGAGTAAGTACTTAGCCAAGGTCTTTTTGTCAGGGGGAGGTCACTTGAAATTGTTCACTGCGCAGTGTGTGTGGGGTCTAAAGTTACTAATATTTCGTGCAAAAATATTACATCATCAGTCCCACAACATGAGTAGTATCCTTTGGAAAGACAGCTCCTTCTCCTCTTGAGGCTCCCCTTTACTCAATTTAAGTGTAGACATCGATTCAATTTTTTTGACCTCTTCAAGAACCTAGGTTGGATTGTACCAGCAATCCAACCACAAGGCATCTACTATCACTTTGTGCTTGAAAACTGGAGACCTTGCACTGGCTAGTGGTTAAATTGGGGCGAAAGAAAAAGTCATGTCCCTATGAGAGCTCACAAGATTTCATGTTTTGCAGATGTGGAATACGTAATGACTCATAATAAAATATATTGGAGCAAGCCAACCTTGTTGTGATTGTTCCACTGTTGCGCCAAGGGATCTTTGAACTTGATGTTTCAGCTTTGGGATGGTGTTGTTGGAGCTTATCATTGGGTGGCGGCAGCTAATCGATGAATCTTTGTAAAGATTATTCCAAAGATTGGAGAGGTGTAGAGGAGAACCTAATTTTCATGTTGCGCAATATCTTGGATTTTCATGCTCAATAGCCTTAGGGCTATTGTCTCGCAACTTGCAAGAATGGGTATCTCACTTCTCAACCTTTGTCAAGATTTAAATTTTTCCACACACACACAAAGTGTGTATGTGTGTGTACGAGAATGCGGGCAAGTTCAATATACACATTTTCTTAGATCTTTCTCATCCTCTATCTTCCCTTGCATTTCCCATGCTATCTAAACATTAATTTAGACAACATGTGTTTATATTTGTTGATTCAAATACTTATCTCTCATATCTATCTATCTCCCCTTGCCTTTCCTGCTTTTGAGCACTAATTTAGACAAAGTGTGTTTATGTTCGTTGACTCATAGACCTAGACATGTGTAAGTGCGTAAACTTGCACAAGAGCATTTGAGAGAGACCTTCATCTTGGATGTGCCCAGAGCATTTCAATGCTTTATCATGATGTCCATATCTAAATGTCAAGTAATTAGGACAATCCAAGAGACTACATGTGGTTCTATAAGCTTTTTTGGAACACTTCTTGCACTTTTACAAGCGTAGCATACTTAGCATACATGCTCTCTAATGTAGTGCCTAGCACAAAATCACCATTTTTCTATTAGCCCCAACCTATGAACCTTACTACATGGGAATATTCATTATCTCAAGAGAAATGCATTAAAAATTGTGTTGGCATAATCCAAAAATAGCAATCTAGCTCATAAAATGCATACTTTGTCTCTTGTGAAGCTTTGAACTCATCCAAATTCTCTTGCCTATCATCGTTTCCATTTGTATAGTTAAAATCTACATAAACATTCTCTTGCCTATCATCATTTCCATTTGTATAATCAAAATCTATATAAACATTATTATTTGGAAAATAAGGTGCAATGTTGCTTTGGAGTAACTACACAACATTTCAAATGCCATTTTTACTATTGTTATCATTCCTTATATCCAACAAGAGGCACTTGAGAGAGTACACCACGTTTCAAGATGATCAGCAAATGGCATCACCATAAGCATTGCTTTTTCCATATATAAGTATTACTCACTTGGAAATGAGCTCCTACAGTCCAAGGCCCATTGGAAGCATATGCAGAAGATATTTTTGCCTTTGATCACAAAGAAGCCATGGAGTTACTATCATTAGGATAGCATTATGGGTGCACACATCTATTAATCAATAGTCATGCACAAGGTTTTTTCACATAAAGATTAGACTTGTAAATGCTTTTACTCGGCTCTATATGCACCCAAGTCGGTGCTTCACACCTAAAGTACAACTTCTAGCCCTTCGACTTGCATTGCTAGCTCTAAAAGTCTTCAACATCTCTTGCTAGACTTATCACCTACAAGCCTTTTTCTTTTGTGTCAAATTTCTCCTTCCCTCATCCACAAGTGACTTATAATCAAAAAGTAATACCACCACATATACAAATGTCATTGAAAAAGGTAATACCTGAGTATCTCTATCTTGTTGAGCTACTTGGAAAACTAGCTACATATTTTTTAGTCCCTAGACCATGTAGTGACTCGTGAGTTTCACTTGCACCATGTACTACAAATGCTTATGTTTACACAACTATCAACCTAGATCGTGATTCTAAGTCTGTTTGGCCCTCCAAACAGGCTGAAACCACTTGGTTTGCAGTGTGAACATGGAGATTTTGAGCTAGATAATTTATAAATGAAATGAAACTCAAATTAAACCTTGAAAAAACATGCAAATTTCATGTCGAGCAAGTGAGGGGGCGTTTTTTGTTTGGCTCCCCAAAATTTGGGGAGTTTTGTGTTTTTCCATGCCCCAACAATCAAGAGAGATGATGATGGATATCTTATCTATGGAAGAAGAGCAAGATTTTGGTTGTAATCTTATGGAATATGATGGAGGAAATCAAAATCTAATTTTCTAGCCTTTCTCTCTCCTCTTTCATCTCTCCTCTTAGTGGCTGTTCATACGCATCAATTCAAGAGAGAGGAGGGAGGGTTGTGATAAAGAATCCGGACCAAATGATGATGTTGGAGTGATGGAGGACGTAGATCATGCTAAGAGAGTGCATTAGTGGTAAAGAAGAAGTGTCAGCGGCCTCGTGTCTACGAGATACGAGCCTCGGAATCGTGGTTTCTATATGCGTAAGTGAGCAATTTTTGTGTTTATGGAAAATGATTGGACAAAGTGCTTAATTTGGATTGTTCTTGATTTACCATGTTGCATTTTTTTTTGAAATATGAAAGAAAACCAAAAAATATGATGATATAATAATTTCTCGCAAACACACAAAACTCGTAAGTCACGATTTTTACGAAAATAATGAAATTTGGGATTTTTGTTGAGTGTTTTGGGGTCATATGTGATAAAAATGGATATGAAAATAACGTTGAGTCATCAATGAGAACTCATAATGCGAAATATCACATTTTTATGAAGAAATAAATGAAGATAAATAGTGAAAAAATAGAAAATTCTAGTTTTTTACACTAGAAACTTAGAGAAAAATAAGGTTTATGTCTGTGAATGTATGGCATGGCTATAGCATGAGGGAGAAAGCTATGTCTTCATATTAAAGTTTGTTTTTATTGTTTTTTAAAAGAAAAACACACAAAAAATCGCTCTTTACACCTATCAACAATGCAAAACCTAAACTCTAGGGGAAAGAGGGGTTTTAATGTTGATTAGTTGCTAAAAATATATAAATTTCTGGTCTATTTGTTTGTGCATACCATATAGGACATTTATAAATTAAGTTAAAAGGTGGTTCAGCTGCACGAGAAGGCTCGTGGCGCCGGCTGACCCTCAGCAACGAAGCATGACATGTAGACTGAAATCATGGAAAGACATGTTTGTCGCACCACACATTACTGATTTATAAAATGTTTGAGCACTATGGCATTCACAGTTGCATTGCCCATATCACATGGTAACTCTTGGATGCATTCCAATTGGTTTCTAATATACATGACCCACGCTGAGTTATGAGGCACCTAAGATGTAGGTTTAGGCATTTTTGGTTCCTTGGAAGATTGTCAAGTGAGGAAATTTCTATCTCCTGGATCATTTAAAACAAGAGTGGAGCTTGTTACATTTGTGTTATTTGTATTAGAGCGGCGCATTGAGGGGCCAATCCTCTCAGTCTAGGAGAGCTACAGTGGGGCCACAACATTCAATCGGCCGAAGAGGTTGCCTCCTCCATGTTTGTTTTATGTAGTATATTATACCAAGATGTATGGGATCTCCCTCTTAGAAGTAAGGAAGGACAATCGTTGGACTACATTCCATGTTTGTTTTATGTAGTATATTATACCAAGATGTATGGGATCTCCCTCTTAGAAGTAAGGAAGGACAATCGTTGGACTACATTCCATTACAAATGAAATATCTCTATTAGTGATTAGGGCAGTGTGTCCCTTAGGCGCTCTTGGCCGCGAGGCCATGTGGGGTTGCCTTGAGAGTGTTAGAGGCTCGACCAGTGCGTCTATACCCAGTGTCGGACCCACTTATGGTTCTCGACAAGTGGTGCATTTGCCAGAAGCTACCTACAAGTGGCGGTTTCCATGCCTTGGTTGATTGGGACCTATTCTCTAGTGTATGCCAAAAGTTAGTGAGCTAGACTCACAAGACTGTCAAGTGGAGCTCCAAAAGCAAGAAAGGGCTGAATGAACTAGACAGCAGGCCAAGATAAACCGAAGATACTCTTCATAAAGGAGTGGCCCAAAATCTTTGCAAGGCCAGGGTTTTAATAACCCTAGGTTGTCACATATTCCATTAAGGGGAGGAAGCTCTAGTTCTTACCCCCTTCCAGTTAGTCACTCCATTTCTAGTGGAGCTCTAGTTCTGGTTATTCAAAACCCTATAGTAGCAAATATGGTTGTTACCATGGCAGCATAACCTATTGCTATACCTATTGAAATGGCGAATTTTCCAGCTTTAGGTTTTCCTCTGCCCATCTTTAATGAGTTAGTGGAAGGAGATGTGGAGCTCCATATTAGGGAGTTTCAAAAGTTGATGTTCAACTGTCGTATTCAAGATGAAGGACATTTAATGATATTCTCTAACATGACTCTCAAGGGAAGAGTTGCCATATGGTATCATGACCTAGAGGTCAGAACCATAACCACTATCGATTTATTTTTCCAAGCTTTTCGAAGAGAGTTTACTCCTAAAAGGGTATTGGCTACATGTGCTAAATGTGACACGTCAAGAGCCACATGAGGATATTCAAGCATATGCCAAGAAGTTAAAAGAGGTCTTTTGAAAATTGCAAGCCTCTATCCCTATCCCATCAACTACCCAACTGCAATAATTTTTGCATGGTTTGGATTTCAATATTCATGTGCAGTTGAGTAGTGCCACTTTGTCGATGTAGACACTGCCATTAGACGAGCACAAGAAGTAGAATCCCGGCTACAAGCAACCTATGCCTCTCAAACCAATCTTAACATGGGTCTAGTTTTAGGAAATAATTTGGCATTGACCAATGGAAATGGAAATCAAGGGATAGTTGTGATACTAACCAAAATGTGAGAGGAAGCATTGTCCAAAATGTGCATTTATTTTCAACTCCTCCCACTGTGACTATGCCTATGGTCTGTTGGCTCCACCAAATGTTGGAGGCCAAGCATCGAACCCTAACATTGTTCTTGTGAGTCGACAACCAATGCCCAATCAAATTGTTAGGCCAATGGAATGATGAGTAGAAGATCATGGCTATGAGTCAAGTGTATCAAATGTCCTTAGTGAAGTTAAGGATATGATGAAGCATTACATTGACATGATTTCTGAACAATATAGACAAATAGCCGTTGATGTCAATTTCCTTAAAAAACAACAGAATCTGATAGGGATTCAATGCCCTCTTAAAGAGGGTGGCCCATCAAGATTTAGTTGTAAATGGTGTGGCGGCCAACACTATCCTCGAAATTGTCCAAACATAAAATGCGACATATATGGGAAGTCTATGTCAAGATTGTGGGAGAGAAGGAAGGAGTCTCGCTTGAAGCTTTCTTGCTTGCACAATGGGGGAAGACACACAAGGGTGGAGGCTGAAAACAGTTTTCCTCTTCTTAGTTGTGTAAGCCAAAAGAACTCTAGTACAAAGAAATAGAAGAACCCTATATATGGGTCTCAAACCAAACTCAACTAACTAAGGTGGCATACTAACTGAGCCACGAACTAGAGTAGATAAGGATAGCTATCATGTAGCTATTATTCATGGGCGGTGTACCAACCGCATCTGCAACCGACACGTCGGTGACATAAATACACAACGGTCACCCTGGCGTATCACGAGTGGAGCTCGATATCTCAACACTCCCCCTCGAGCTCAATCTTAATTCCTCCACACCAAGCAGGTCTCTGAACTTGCGCAGCTTCTCTGCGCCCAATGCCTTCGTAAATATGTCAGCTACCTGATCCTCTGTACTGACATAAACTAGATCAATAAGACCTAGTAAAACCCTCTCTCGCACATAGTGATAATGCACCTCAATGTGCTTTGTTCTAGCATGATAGACTGGGTTATTTGCCAAGTGTATACTACTCATGTTGTCACAATAAATGACAACTGGCCCATCTGAAGGCTGATGCATATCATAAAGTAGCTTATGCAACCAAGCTACCTCACATGCAGCCATTGCTGCACCCCTGTACTCAGCCTCTGTGCTCGACAAGGCAACTGTAGGCTGTTTCTTGCTGCTCCAAGTGACTGCAGCACTCCCAAAAGAGAACACATATCCACTGGTAGATCTTCTATCAGAAATACTACCAGCCCAATCAGCATCAGTGTATCCATGCAGCTGTATCTGAACCCCAGTCTGATAAAATAGTCCATACTGCAATGTGGACTTCACATACCTGAGTATGCGTCTAGCCGCATCCAAATGCGGTTTCCTTGGAGCCTGCATAAACTGACTTACCAATCCAACAGCATAGCTCAAATCTGGCCTGGTAATAGTCATATAAATCAAACTTCCTACTATGCGTCTGTACATAGTAGGGTCTTCTAGAAGCTCACCTGCATCTGTGCTCAGCTTCACATTTTGCTCCAAAGGAACTGAAATAGGCTTACAGCCTGTCATCCCATATTTGGACAGCATGTCCAATCCATACTGCCTCTGCAAGAGCTGTATCCCACTTGGTGATCTAATCACCTCAATGCCCAAGAAATAACGCAGCTCTCCCAAATCCTTCATATCAAATTTCTGCTTCAATAGCATTTTCACATGAAGGATATCTTCATCACTGTCACCTGTCATAATCAAATCATCAACATAAATGACAAGCAGCATAATACCTTTCTCTGTTTTTCTCACATAAAGTGAGAAATCTGCCTTGGAAATCTGAAATCCAATAGTGACAAGATACTGTCCTATCTTGTCAGACCATGCTCTAGGTGCTTGCTTCAAGCCATACAAAGCTTTCTTCAACCTGCAAACAAACTCAGGATGAACAGCATGCACATAACCTGGTGGCTGCTCCATATAGACCTCTTCTTGCAAATCACCATGCAAGAAAGCATTCTTTACATCCATCTGATGTAAAGACCATCCCTTTGATGCAGCCATAGCAATGACTGCTCTTACGGTTGCCATCCTTGCAACCGGACTGAATGTTTCTTCATAGTCAATGCCATATGTTTGTGCATACCCCTTGACTACTAATCTTGCCTTGTATCTGTTCACAGAACCATCAGCATTGTGCTTCACCTTATAAACCCACTTACAGCCAATTGCATTCTTACCTTTAGGCAAAGGTACCAATTCCCATGTAGCATTTGCTTCCAAGGCATCCATTTCTTCATCCATGGCTTTCTCCCATTTTTCTTTTCCCATGGCTTCCTCAAAAGAAGTGGGTTCTGGTTCCTGTATCACCTTGACCATATATGCATAGTGAATGGCTGTAAATCCATCATATTTCAGCCTATCCACAGGATACCTAGCTCTCGTAGACCTGCGCAAAGTAGGTTCACTCCCAGGTGCTCTCAAAACATCCCTGGTCTTCCTTACTCCAGGTGTAACAATAGAAGGAATACCCAACTCATCATCAATGCTCTGTTCTGAGCCACTAGAATCACCATCCACATAAGAGTGACCTGCATTCACATCAAACATGGGCTGATCAACCTTCTCTTTTCCTTTTCGTGATACCTGCATACCACTATCTGCATTGCTTTGAGAAGATTCTCCTGATCTCAATCTGCCTGTCCATGGCGAAGAATGTGAACCACTGCTAGAGGACGCTCCAGGTCCACTAATATTTTGTGACTGCTGCTGTGAATTCTGTGTAGCATTACCATTTTGTGCATCTTCATCATCAATCACATTTACTGGTTTATACCAGCTACTCATCTCATCAAAAACAACATCTCTGCTCACTGTAAACTTACGAGTAGAAGGGTTATAGCATCTATACCCTTTTTGCTGCAGAGAGTAACCAATAAAGATGCACTTCTCAGCTTTTGGATCCAACTTGGATCTCAACTCATCTGGCGCATGTACATAGGCAATGCAACCAAAAATTTTCAAATGAGAAATATCTGGTTTCCTACCAGTATACCTCTCCTCTGGAGTCATTCCATGTATTGCTGCAGTGGGAGTCCTGTTCATTATGTAGACTGCTGTAGCAACTGCTTCAGCCCAATAAAAATCTGGCAAGTCTTTTTCATTGAGCATGGCACGAGATACCTCTCCAATATGCCTGTTTTTCCTTTCTGCAATTCCATTTTGCTGTGGGGTATGACTGCATGAATATTGCTGCTTTATGCCATGCTCCTGCAAGAACCTTGCAAACTCATTTGAGAGGTACTCTCCCCCTCCATCTGACCTTAGGCATTTTATCTGCATGCCTGTTTCTTTTTCAACCATCGCTTTAAGAGTTTTGAAATGCCCAAAAACTTCACTTTTCTTTTCATAAAATACACCCAAACTTTTCTGCTATAGTCATCAATAAAACTGACAAAATAATGACAGCCTCCAAGAGATGCAGCTTTAGTTGTCCACACATCAGAGTGGATTAATTCCAATGGCTTCTTACTCTCTTGAACATGTCTAGGAAATGGTTTCCTTGCCTGTTTTCCAAACTGACAGGCTTCACATACCTTATGCATTTCTGCAACCTTGAATTTTGGCAAACCTGCAACAATATTTTGGGCCTGCATTGATTTAAGTCGCTGTATATTAACATGACCAATGCGTTTATGCCAGATATCAATATCTGCAACTACACCGGTCCCATGTGCAAACATTGCTGCACTCAATTCAGACATGTCTGCATCCAATGTAAACATTCTGCCCTTCTTCTTTCCTTTTGCTATCAAGCGACCTTTATTTTTCATATCCTCAACAAAGCATCCATGAGGATTAAATCTGACCTGCAAGCCCTGTTCAACCATTTGACCAACAGAAACCAGATTCTTGGTGATATTCGGGACATGAAATACATCGGACAGGTATTTCTTTTTCCCATCCTGCATAGACAAGGGAATTTTTCCAATCTGCACAATAGGATGTGCAGTATCATCACCAGTCTCCACAAATCCTGGTTTTTCCATTTTCCTTGCATCCTCCATCCATTCTGCATGACCTGTCATGTGGTTTGATGCACCTGAGTCAACATACCATACATCATTGCTTTCTTCTGCACTTGTCACAGAATTATTCATGTGCTGCACCATGAACAAATGCTCATTTCTGTCATCACCCTGTCTGCTAGAAGATGCATAATTCCCTTGTTGCAGTTTTCCATTCATGATGTCATTCTGCTTTTTATAGCAGTCTTTAGCCATATGACCCATTTTACCACAGTAGTAGCATTCAACATTACTGTTTGCATTTTGACCTCTTTGGCTCCCCCTGCCTCTAGAGTTACCACGTCCTCCTCCATAGGACTGGTTTTCTTGAGTTTGCTGCATATTCTGATTTCTACCACGGCCTCCAAATCGGCCTCCTCTACCTCTGCCTCTACCTCTTCCAGCATTTGAGTAGAAGACAGCTTCTTTTGAAGTTCCTCCTGAAGAAGATGCACCACCATTTCTCTGCTCCTCAGAAATTAGAAGAGCAATCAACTCCTCAAAATCAGGAAATCTTTCACGGACGGAAATGGATGTTCGGAACTGTGCATAATCCTTTCCTAGACCATTCAAGGTCACGGAAACTAAATCATCATCTTCCACTGGCGACCCAATGGAAGCAAGTGCATCTGCAATCTTCTTCACCTTCATATGGTAGTCGTTGATGCTCATACTTTCTCTTTGCACATTATGCAACTCTTGCTTGAGCTGCATTTTCCTGGCTTGCGTATTTGTGCTATACATTTTTGACAAAGTATCCCATGCCTCCTTTGGCGTACTTGCATCCTGAATATGCACAATCATAGAGTCTGAAATACTGATAGACAGCCAATACATAACTTTCCTGGCTCTCTCATGCCATGTTTTGAATGCCTGCATTTGCTGTTGATTGGGAACATCAGGAAGAACTGGTTCTTCTTCATTTCCTGCAACAAATTCCCAATATCCTTTTCCCATAAGGAAATTCGTCATTCTAAACTTCCATGCTTGGAAGTTGTTCTTGTCAAGCTTTTCAGTGACAATCTGTGAGAGAGAATCAGACGCCATTACAGAATACTGCAAAAAAGTTCTGTCACTACAAAGAACACAGCTTCAGCCTCACAAGGGCAAATCTGCAAAACTGGCGAAAGTGGTATTTGACCACACAGTCACTTCCTAGTGACGATTTTGCATAAACAGAAACCAAGGATGATTTTGTAACTCCCAATGTCTCTGCGCACAAGCATACGATGCAATTTCTGTGGTAACTTTTCACCGACCCGTAGAACAGTGGTCGCACAGCATAAAACAGGGCTTTTTCCTGAGTGCGTGCAGAAAACTTCCGCCTCCAAAACAGGCCCCGAAATGGCCTCAAATCAAAAAAACAGGGTCACCGAAAGCTAAAGCTCTATCCCGCAGCATATACTGCCCTCTTGCTTCAGCGCGAAGGGCGTCTCAACCTGAGACAATGCACTCCTGCAATTTCCGGCTGTGCTACCTGCAGAGATCTGCTCCCAAAACAGAAAATGAAAGCAACACTGCTCCTCTTACCAGAACACCGCGAGCTTGGCTTGCTTTCTTGAGCTCCTTACCACGAACAAGGCTCTGATACCATGTCAAGATTGTGGGAGAGAAGGAAGGAGTCTCGCTTGAAGCTTTCTTGCTTGCACAATGGGGGAAGACACACAAGGGTGGAGGCTGAAAACAGTTTTCCTCTTCTTAGTTGTGTAAGCCAAAAGAACTCTAGTACAAAGAAATAGAAGAACCCTATATATGGGTCTCAAACCAAACTCAACTAACTAAGGTGGCATACTAACTGAGCCACGAACTAGAGTAGATAAGGATAGCTATCATGTAGCTATTATTCATGGGCGGTGTACCAACCGCATCTGCAACCGACACGTCGGTGACATAAATACACAACGGTCACCCTGGCGTATCACGAGTGGAGCTCAATATCTCAACAGTCTAGCCATTTGGCTGCCACCTATTGGAGTAAGATTAGCTCTCTCTAGTAAGGTAGTAGACATCTAGGTCTTATTAACCATCGTGCGCAAGGAAACAATCTTCAACAAGATGGTGGGCTGAAATAAATCCTTCAAAGAGGTAAGGCTACTATAGAGGAGCTGCCTAGTGGAAGTGGAGTTAGCCTCATTGAGACTGTATGGGTTAATGGCATCAAAGCTTCTAACTTGTGGGCCATTACAAGAGGTCCAAAGGGTAGAGAAGGCAACAAGAATAATGTAAAACCTATCAATGGAAACCCTAAGCAAGACGACCAAGGGATGCAAGTCCTTAACCCGACATTGAAGGGGGACATTTTAAGATCCATTGAGAGTAAAGCCGATGCCAAGAAGGATAAAGAATTACTAAGGAGAAAGGCGAAAGCTAAGAAACAAGAATCAAAAGCAGTTCAACAACCAAAAGAGAGAATGGTCTAGCGAGAGAAGAGAGCTCTAGCAAATTATCACGAATTTGATTTGGCAAGCTCTCTTTGTGAAGTTAAACTAGATGTGAATCTCTTGCAGTTGATCAAGATGTCTCCAAGAGTGCGCAAGGAATTTAAAAAGATCCTACGTACTGGGTATATTGTGGAACCTTTGGGCATAAAGCAAGTAGGAGATGATTGGTGGGAGCATGCTGAAAAACATTACCCAAGGGTTGCAGCAACCTACGCTGATGGAATACTAGTGGATCATGCTATTGTAGATATAGGATCATCTGTTAACATCATGAGTTTAGAATTGATGGAAGACTAGGTCTAGCCATATAAAAGGATGCCTCCACAATTTTGCAAATGGCTAATGACAATTTGAGATAACTTGAAGGTTGTATTATCAAAGTGTGGATTGCACTATGGAATTTAGGGTTATTAGGTTCGTAGGATGGCCAAGCTATTAAGTATTGTTAGAAAGGCCATGGATCTTGCAATCCAGTTTTGTCAAGTGGATATACCTCCTGGTCGTTTGATTTTTGGTAGAGGTGCCAATCATGTGGTAGTAGATGCATACCTTGAGTCTCCTTAAAGCGAGAGAGCTCATCTATCCTCTACAGAATTAGAGACATTAGAAGATGTATCTGCCAGTGAGACTTTGTCAAGTGATGAATCCAAAGAAGGGTCCACTATAGAGGACGTATATCATATAACTCTAAATGAGCCAATACAACCTCTAGATTGAATAAGAGATGCGTACGTGATTGAGCTAGATCTTGGTACACCAAATGACGTGTGGCCAATTAAATTAGGGTCCATGCTTAGTGTGGAAGAAAAGGAGGACTATGTGTCCCTTATCCAAGAGTTCAGACATCTTTTCCTAGGGTTATGATGAGCTAAGAGGAATTCCTCCTAGCCTGGCTATCCATACCATTCCTTTAAAGGAAGGTAGCCATCTTGTGTGTCAGAAAGTAAGGTGTATGCCTTTTGAACTGAGGGATGGGTTGTTCGAGGAGTTACAGAAACTGTGACAAGCTGGTTTGATCTCTCCTGTTGATCACACTAAATGGTCTTCACCTATTGTTATCAGGAAGAAAAATAATAATCAAATTTGGTTTTGCATAGACTTTAGAGAGCTGAATAAGTAGAAAGTTAAGGACTACTACCCGTTGCCCTTTATTGACAAGATTTTGGACTAGTTAGAAGGTAGGGAAATATATTTGTTTATGGATTGCTTTGTGGGATACAACCAGATAGAAATTGTAGAAAAAGATAAGATGAAAACAACTTTCATTACTATCTTCGATACCTTTGCATAACATGTGATGGCCTTTGATTTATGCAATGCACCCAGTTCATGGCAACGAACAGGAGACAACACCTTTAGTGACATCTCCCTAGAGGAGTTGAAAGTATTTATCGATGACCTGGGAGTAGCTACCATAAGAGAAAGGTAGTTGATTATTTTAAGAAAGTGTTTTGAGCACTGCAGAAAGTTTTGCATAGCTCTTAACCCATGAAAGTGTGTCTTTGGGGTGCCTTATGGGTTATTACTAGGCCATGTAGTCAGTTCAGTAGGGATCGTGCGACTGACCCTGAAAAGATCAATGCAATAGTCACCATGAGTTCACCATGCACTCCAAAAGAAGTATACAGCTTTGTATGATGTGTAAGGTACTACTGGAGGTTCATAAATGCCTTGGTAGAAAGAACGTTGCCACTAACAAATCTATTATCCTTTAACTATCTATTTGAATGGAGTGACCCTTGTAAGGTAGCTTTTGATTATGTGAAACATGAGCTAGTAAAAGCATCAATTTTAAAAGCACCTAAAAGGGGCGAAGTATTTTGTATATTTTGAACAACCACCATGCATAGTATCAGCTAATGCTTATCCCAAATTTGGGAGGAAAAATCGTACCATCCGATCGCTTTTGCTAGTTAGAAGTTGGGCATATAAAAAATCAACTACACCTACATGGAGCAGTTGTGCCTTGCAATGGTGTTTGCAACAAAAAAATTCAGGCACTACATCCTCTATGAGAAGGTAGTTTTTATATGAAGGTGGAGGGGCTTAGATTGCTAATGAACAAGCTACACCTACTTAATTGTTTAGCAAAGTGGTGAATCACTTTGCAAAGATTTGATTATGAGATTAGAAGTAAACCACCAAAGCTGCAAGTTATTGTGGAATGCATTGTGGATTTCGGGGAGCCAAAAGAGAATTTAGTTGAAGTGATATTGAGGAAATGTTTAAAATTGATACGCTTTGATCCCATATTATTATGTTGCTATCACACGTTACCTATCAATAGGAGAGGCTGCAACCAGTTTATCCAAGTCAGAAAAGAGAAAAATTAGGTAGGAGGCTTTGAAATTTTCCTTGATTGTAGGAACACTATATCGGCAAGGGGTTGATGATATCTATCGCCAATGTGTGATGCCTGTTGAGGTTCCATTCATTTTGGAAGAGTGGCATGACTCCGCTTGTGGAGGGCATTTTGTTGGATGACTGACTACCCAAAAAGCTTTAAGAGATGGATATTGGTGGCCATCCATTTTTCAAGATGCATTCGAGTATGTTAAGAGATGTGATACTTTTCAACGACATGACAGTAGGGAGAATAGGAAGGGACCACTTACCCCGATTATGGCTATACTTCCATTTGAGAAGTGGGGCATCAATTTTTTGGGTCCTATTACTCAGTTGTCTTCTACGCAGAAAAGATATATCATAGTAGCCGCTGACTATTTTACAAAGTGGTCAAAAGCACGAGCGACGATGAAGGATGATGCAAAAAAGACTGCTAGTTTCCTACTAGAGCAGATTATATGCCGATTTGATTTGCCAAAAGAATTAGTATCGGACCGTGGAACCCATTTCCTAAACAAGGTGATTAAAAGGCTGACTAAAGCGTGGCATATTAAGCACAATAAGACAACTCGTTATAACCCATAGGTGAATGGGCAAGTTGAAATTACTAACAAGTAGCTTGTTGGTATTTTATCAAAAATAGTGTCCAAAAAGAAGTAAGAATGAGATACAAAATTATATGTCGTGGTGTGGGCATATAAGACAACATTTAAATGAGCCACTGGACACACCCTGTTCAAGCTAGTTTATGGGGAGGAGTGTGTTTTTCCCTTGGAGATTGAGTTTTTGACCATAAGATTTGCAATCAATCATTCTTTGGGTGACGAGGATGCCTTTTTCGAGTGCTTTATGACTTTGGCCCACTTGGATGAGCTCAAATTACAGAGTCTATTGTACCAGGGAGTGGTTAAGCGTGGGATGAAGCAGCTACATGATTTGAAAGCAAAGAAATATACCTTTAAGAAGGGATTGTTAGTTCTATATTATGATACATGTAGAGAACTATTTCCAGGGAAACTTGAGCCCAAATGGGACGAGCCCTACAAGATTGTAAGAATAGGGAAAAATAAGTCCATGGCATTACTGGCTGATCTTGAGGGAGTGGAGTTTAAAAATAAGGTTAATCTTAATAATATTAAACCTTATTATCTCTAAAGGCACTAATGAAATAAATCCCTTGCAGGTCAAGATCAGAAACCTGCAAGAGAAAATATTGGTTGATGGGGCGACTGATTCCTTATTTGGAACACCCATACTTGGAGCAGCGATATCATCAGGGAAAGCTTATCTGGTGCAGTAAAGGGTAAGTGATAGAGCAAGAGGATAGCTCATTTGTTTGGGAAATAAAAGTCTTATGTCATCACTTTTTGCGGATTCTGACAAGCATCCTTGTTGTATTCAATGAAGAAGGTGAAATGGAGCCTTTAGTACATCCTCTGAATATGCTAAATTTTGACTATCATAATTATGAGTAGAGGTGACAATGGCTAGCTATGTGAACCCTTTGTGGATGTATACATTGTACTTTGATGGAGTGTCTAGGGGAGTGCCATGATTCTGCTTGTGGTGGCCATTTTGCTGGACGACTTACAGCACAAAAGGCTTTAAGAGCAGGTTATTGGGGAAAGGATTATGCACAGTTTCGAACATCCATTTCCGTCTGTGAAAGATTTCCTGATTTTGAGGAGTTGATTGCTCTTCTAATTTTTGAGGAGCAGAGAAATGGTGGTGCATCTTCTTTAGGAGGAACTTCAAAAGAAGTTGTCTTCTACTCAAATGTTGGAAGAGGTAAAAAGTGGTTAAGCCATATGAGAAGGCTCGTGGTTAGCAACGAAGCATGACGTGTAGACTAAAATCATGGAAATACATGTTTGTTGCACCACAGAATGTTGATTTATAAAATGTTTGAGTACTATGGCATTCAGAGTTGCATTGCCCATACCACGGTAACTCCTGGATGCATTGCAATTGGTTTCTAATATACATGACCCATATTGAGTTATGAGGCACCTATAAGCTGTAGGTTTAGGCATTTTGGCTTCCTTGGGAGATTGTCAAGTGAGGAAATTTCTATCTCCTGTATCGTTTAAAACAAGAGTGGAGTTTGTTACATTTGTGTTATTTGTGTTAGAGCGGCATATCAAGGGGCCAATCCTCTTGGTGTAGGAGAGCTACAGTGGGGCCACGACACTCAGCCAGAAAGGTTGCCTCCTCCATGTTTGTTTTACGTGGCATATTATACCAATATGTATGGGATCTCCCTCTGAGGATTAAGGAAAGGCAATCGTTGGACTACATTTTATTACAAACGGAATATCTCTAGTAGTGATTAGGGAAATGTGTCCCTTAGATGCTCTTGACTGCGAGGCCATGTGGGGTTGTCTTGAGAGTGTTAGAGGCTCGGCTAGTGCCTATAGCCAGTGTCAGGCCCATTTTAGGTCCCAAAAAGATGTTGCCCAAGAAGAATGCTAGAGCACTTAGGCTTATCCCTAGTTGTGCACTTGCCACAAAAATTTAGGATTAATACCAAGTCAATGAAATCAAATAAAAATGCAACTCTCAATGCCTATTTTAGAAGAAATTGTATATGCATTGAGTTGACAGTGCATATAGGGATTATCAAATCATGAGCAATGTAGAGGAGCAATATACCACCAAAACAATTCAATCGAATCCAACTCACTGCAACAATGTCTCTCTTCTCTCCATCATTCTCTCATGTAACCTGGTCTACATCCAAAATTAGAGCATCACCCCCTCTTGTATATAACCTTACTCAAAAAGGAGTTGCACATAGCTAACCACCTTGAGGGGGTCCCAACCTCTTGATCGACATTGTTACTTATCATTGTGTCTTAGCAGCTCGAACATTCAATTTGGATCTTCTTGCTAAGTTAGGTGGGACCTCCTGAGAGATGATCCATATCAATTTTACTTCAACTCTCTCAAATATAAGCATCAAAGAGAGACTATCACATTTATTTAGGACAAAAATAGATGCACCTTTATTTATGACTAGG
Source organism: Lygodium microphyllum (assembly GCF_053477565.2). Lineage (NCBI taxonomy): Eukaryota > Viridiplantae > Streptophyta > Polypodiopsida > Schizaeales > Lygodiaceae > Lygodium > Lygodium microphyllum. The sequence continues at coordinate 135,612,942 of NC_141136.1, read as the reverse complement.
ACATGCTAATTTTTTCCACAAGTATTTCTCAATGCTGTTAGATTTCATGGAAGCAGGAAGGAGAGCAACACGGAGTGAAGCAACATGCTTACACTCTCTATTCTTCTTCTTATTCATTTAGCACACACACATAGTGCATATACAACCTAAGGTCATAAAGACCATTCACACTAGAAGTAACACCGACTTATTTAATACACCTAACTAATCTAGCCAAACTAGCTGTGTCCAGCTCATGTCGGTCAAACACACATGTACGAGCTTGATATTCTAACACTCCCCCTCAAGCTCAAGACAGCATATGTACTCCAAGCAGCTGTCTAAAACCACAAAACTTATCTTTACCCAAGGACTTGGTAAAGATATCCGCTACCTGTTCATCAGTCTTCAAATGCATAAGATCAACTCGTCCTGCAAGAACCATCTCTCTGATGAAATGGTAGTGTACCTCAATGTGTTTCGTCCTGGCATGATAGACTGGATTCATAGCCAGGAGTACACTACTCAGATTGTCACATAGTAACTTCACTGGAGCATCTACCTGTATGTCCAAATCAGCCATAAGCTTGAGCAGCCATGAAATCTCGCATGCTGCCAATGCAGCACCCCTGTACTCTACCTCAGTACTTGACAAAGCAACCGTAGGCTGCTTCTTGCTGCTCCAGCTAATCATGCCGCTACCAAATCCAAGTGCATATTCACTCGTAGATCTACGATCTTATGAGCAACATGCCCAATCTGCATCCGTGTATCCAATCAATATCAAGGGCTTATCTCTGACATAGAACAGCACATACTCTACAATGGACTTAACATATCTCATAATGCGTCTAACTGCATCCAAGTGCGGCTTTCTAGGCTTCTGCATAAACTGGCTTATGAGCCCTACAGCATAGCTCAAGTCAGGCCTAGTGATGGTCAAGTAAATCAAGCTGCCAACCATCTGCCTGTACATAGTCACATCCTCTACTTCAGCCCCAGTGTTCATGTCTAGCTTGACATTCTGATCAAGAGGTGTATCTAGCGGTTTGCATTCAGCCATGCCATACTTCTTCAGCATCTCTATGGCATAATGCTTCTGCATCAGCCATAACCCATTGTCAGCTGGAATTACCTCAATGCGTAAGAAATACTTCAGTTCTCCCAGGTCTTTCATGTCAAATTTAGATTTTAGCGTCTTCATTGCATGCTGTATGCCCAAGTCATCATCATCAGTGATTATCAAATCATCAACATATATGACCAGCACTACTAAACTACTGTCAGTCTTCTTTGTAAATAGGCTATGATCAGCCCTACCAACAGCAAAACCCAATCTCTGCAAGTAGTTACTGATCCTAGCATGCCAAGCTCTCGGAGCCTGTTTTAGCCCGTATAATGCCTTTTTCAGCCTGCATACATAATGCTGAAAATCAGGGTGCACATACCCTTTCGGCTGAACCATATAGACATCCTTTGCTAGGTCACCATTAAGAAATGCATTCTTAACATCCATCTGCTGCAATTTCCAGCCTTTAGCAGCAGCCAAGGCAATCACAGTGCGTATAGTTGCCATCTTGGCAACAGGGCTGAATGTTTCCTCATAATCAAGTCCATATTGTTGGGCATACCCCTTTGCAACAAGACTGGCTTTGTATCTCTCCACACTGCCATCTGACTTGCATTTGATTTTGTAGACCCATTTGCAGCCAATGGTCTTTTTCCCTTCAGGTAGTGGTACTAAATCCCATGTTTTATTTTCAGCCAAGGCATTCATTTCTTCATCCATGGCTACACACCAATTCTCATCTTTCACTGCTTCAGCATATGTACTTGGTTCTTTGACCTCCATCACTTTTGTCATGTATGCATAATGCTTTGCAGAGTAGCCACTGTATGTCAACCTGTCAACAGGGTATCTGACCCTCTGCGAGCGTCTAAGCTATGGTGCACTACTCGATTCACCTCTCTCATGAGGCGGAATGCACCTGTTCTGCCTTGTGCTAGGCGTATAGACAGTCAGAATACCAAGTTCCCTGTCTAAAGTATCACTAGAATCATAGCCCGAAGTCTTTCTGCCAGGTGTCATCATACCAGATGCATCCTCAATAACTTTCCCTTTTCCTTTGCTGTTCAAGACATCATGTCTCCCCCTCACTGACATACCCGTGTAAGTGGATGGTGAGCTCCTCAATCTCCCTGTCCATGGGGATACTGTCTGACTGATAGGTCCTGTCATAGTAGTGCTCTGCTGCAAATCAATTGTAGAGACATGAGTGGAAGGCATATCGGATGGCACTGCAACTGGTGATACATACCAAGAACCCATCTCATCAAAGATAACATCCCTGCTTACCAAAGTCTCCCTGGTAGAGGAATCATAGCATTTGTATGCCTTCTTCTCCTGCGAATATCCAATGAAAACACACTTATGTGCTTTGGGATCCAACTTCTTCCTTTTCTCATCTGGAATATGCACATAAGCAAGACAGCCAAAGACTTTCATGTGACTTATATCTGGCTTATAGCCATACAACTTCTCAAACTGTGTCATCTCATGAATACCTGCAGTGGGAGTCCTGTTCAAAATGTATACGGCTGTCATAAAAGCATCTGCCCAATAGTAAAGTGGCATATGCTTTTCATTCATCATAGCCCTAGCAGCTTCCATCAGAATTCTATTCTTCCTTTCAGCTACTCCGTTTTGTTGCGGAGTGTAGCGGCAGGTGAGCTGCCTACGAATGCCATTTTCAGCCAAGAAATCATCAAATTCATTTGATACATACTCCCCACCACTATCTGTTCTCAAGCAAGAGATGTAGCATTCAAACTCCTTCTCAACCTGTGCTTTAAATTGCTGAAAAACAGCAAAGACCTCATCTTTTGTTTTCAATATGTAAAGCCAGGCATATCGACTATAGTCGTCAATGAAGGATACATAATATCTAGAACCTCCCATAGATACATTATGAGCTAGCCCCCAAACATCAGAATGCACTAACTGCAATGGACGTGTACTCTGTCATACAATCCTGATAAATGGCAATCGTGACTACTTACCAAACTGGCAAGCCTCGCATACATGACCAATATCTGAATATTGGAACTTCGATAACCCTGTAACCAGCTGTTTCTTTTGCATAATTTGCAGCCTTTGCAAATTTACATGCTCCACTCTCTTGTGCCATATTTCCAAATCCCTAACAGTGCCAGAACCATGGGCAAACATAGCTAAATTCAGCTCTGGCAAAGAAGCATCAAGAGTAAACATTCTGCCATTCATGTGACCACGAGCTATCAACTTGTAGCCATTTCCAAATTCTTCAATAAAGCAGCCATGCTTATTGAATCTAACCTGCAAGTTCTGCTCCCCAACAGATAACAAGTTCTTCGTAATTAAAGGGACATGCAATACATCATGCAAATTTTTCTTTCTGCCATTATGGACCACAAGAGGCACTTTGCCTTTATGCTCAATGCTATGCTGCGTGTCATCACCTGTGTATACATAACCATGCTTTTCAGCCACCATATCTGTGAACCAATCACCATGAGGGGTCATGTGATTCAACGCCCCCGAGTCAATGTACCACACTGCATCATCAGATAATTTTTCAGTAGCCTTATCTTTGACATACTGCATGGCAAACAGTCTATCACCAGAGTCATCTGCCTGACTGGACGTAGCATAATATCCATGCTACTTGCCCTTCTGATTTCCCTGCTTCTTCCAGCAATCCTTTGCAATATGCCCATACTTTCCGCAGGAGTGACAATCCTTATCTTTATTTGGATTGTCTGACTGATGCTGCTGCTGCCATGAGCCTCTGCACGGGAGTTAGATCTCCCCCTGCCTCGAAAGTTTCCACCACCTCTTGCATTTGATGACTATTGATTGCTATTACTATAGGATGCATTCTGCTGGCCTCCTCTGCCAGATCCATAGCCTCTACCACGGCTACCACGACCACGCTGATTCGAATAAAACACTGCATCCTTATTCTTTGAGCTGCTTGACCCTGTAGCTAAGCCAAGCTTCACCTCTTCATGAATCAATAATGCAACCACCTCATTAAAATCAGGCATCTCAGCCCGCACAGATACTGAAGTGTCAAAAGACTTGTACTCTGGACCCAAGCCATTTAAGGTCACTGCAACCATATCCTCATCTTCTACCTGTAAGCCAACAAATGCCAGCTAATCTGCTATGGTCTTAACCTCTGTGACATAATCTTGTATGGATCTATTCTTCCTCTCCATGTTATTGAATTTCTGCTTCAGTTGTATCTTCCTTACACTTGTAGTTCTGCCATAGTATTTGACCAATATATTCCATGCATCTGCTGGGGATTTACAGTTCATGATCTGCATCACCATAGCATCTGAGATACATAATGACAACCAATGTAAAACTCTGCGAGCTCTTTCCGTCCAAGCTCGATGCGCTCATCTTTGATCTGCTGTAGGATTCCTATCTGGAACTTCAGGTTCAGCCTCAACACCTGTCATTAAGTCCCAGTATCCTTTGCCTATCAGAAAGTTCTCCATGCGGAACTTCCATATTGCATAATTGTTGCTATCAAGCTTTTCTCCCACAATCTGGGTTACATTATCAGTTTTATTAGCATTTGCCATGTTGCAGACCTTGCCTGACTACCTGCAAACCAAGATCTTCTTAACAGTTCAACTTCAGCCCGGAACTGTTTATGACAGTTTTCTGCAATTAATTGCAGTAAAAAACCAGGCTATTTCAGCCCACTAACAGTCCAAAATAGCTCACACCAAGTGGCTTAACCTGTGAGTAAAGCAGTCAATGCAAATACTATGTATTCACTTCGGTTTGAACTCCTGTAACCTCACTGCCATGGTATATATATGCAGTCTGAAAACTGTAATTCTGTGAGTGACCAGCAGTGATTTCAAGCCCAAAACTAAGTAGTATACATGGCATACATATCCCAAACCTTCATAGACATCTGCTAGTACATGTAGCAAACCGAGCATAACCAATGGGGCACAAATCAGTGCATAGATAGCAAGTATAAGTATCAAGCCTTCTGCTTACAAATTGCAGTTAGCAACTTCTCAGTAAACCACAGTCAATCCAGCTCCAAAAACAGCCTCAAATCATGTTAGACATTCACTTTGAAGTTTTAGGTTCAATACATGAGCATTCGGGTAACTATAGGCATCCTATCTTCATGAATCCAATTTATATATTGCATTTACTCCTTGCAACCACTGAGACAATGTCACTGCAGTAATCTCCAGCCTTAGACTTCAACTTCCATGATCCCTTGATGCTCAACCCAATCCATAAACCTCCAGCATACATATCCCATGTCATACATATGGTAGATCCCAGCCAAGTGTCAAGTAATGCTTCAGTGAAAGCTAATGCTTGCTGCCCACTGTTCTGAGACAGGTTTCCAGCCTGTTTACACTTCCAAATCTGAGTATTTTCTTCAAGGAACTTCAGCTCAAAGTCTTAAGAACTGATAGTTATGTCTTCTAGAATGCTCCTAGGCTCCAGTGAGGTCCATAAAGCATGTCAGAGAGCTTCAAGGCTCTTCCAAAGTATTACATATGTTGTATATACACTGTATACAGCAGTTCAGCCTTCTGTTCCAGATCTGTGTACTCTGATTTTAGCTCATAAGAGAGCTCCAACACAAGCAATGACTTCTTGTAACCCTGAACTACCTTCCAATGTCTGCTCACTAGCATTTGATGACCTCTTGTACAATGCTCATGTCAATTTTGCTTCAGCAGAAGCCATGCCTTCAACAGGTGCAAACACGCAGGCTGGGCAGATTTGTGCTACTGCACATCTTGCTCATTACTATGATAATGATACACTCACTGGTGCTCAATCAATCCTTGGAAGACTCCTCAGCAAGCCACAACCCTGCTTCAAGCAATGAGACTCCAATGCTTCACAATACATACCTCTGTGTGACCAGTGATGGAAATGACAGTCAGTCCTCTTCTTTTTCCAGCTCTTCAGTTCACTCTTCAAGTCTTCTTCTTGAGTGCATTCCACCAGTGAGCCCATCCATGGCTCTGATACCATGTTAGATTTCATGGAAGCAGGAAGGAGAGCAACACGGAGTGAAGCAACATGCTTACACTCTCTATTCTTCTTCTTATTCATTTAGCGCACACACATAGTGCATATACAACCTAAGGTCATAAAGACCATTCACATTAGAAGTAACACCGACTTATTTAATACACCTAGCTAATCTAGCCAGACTAGCTGTGTCCAGCTCATGTCGGTCAAACACACATGTACGAGCTTGATATTCTAACAAATGCTAGCCAAAGTTAGAGTGTTGTTGGTTGGTCCTAGTGTGTTGCTTGCTCTTGGATAAACCATTCATTGAAGGGGAGGCATTATTTGTGCTCAAGTCTATGAAGAGGGAAAATCCCTCAGCATTTATGGGTTTTAGGTAGAGCTCTATCTTGCTTTGCAACTTTCAAGATGCATACTTCAAAGATCTAACTAGCTCAAGTTATTGGACCATGAGTACCTAAAATCTTTTGGCTCTAAGAATTGTGTATATGTATGTATAAATACAAGAGTAGATGTAATGCTGAGAGTAATGTGTGTGTGCAGAGGGGTGTGTGTGAGTCATGTGTATGAGTATGTAAAGGAGCAAGGATAAGTAGTATGTGATATGTGTCGATGTATGTATTATGTGTATGAGTACATATGTACATGTAGCAAATGTTTCTATATATATCCCATAACTTATAAATAATGTGGCAAATTTAATATAGTTCTTTCAATATTTGTTTTGCATGAATGGAGAAAGGGCCTTCAAAATCTCAATATACCTTAGAAATGTTGGTGAATAAAAAATTTTAGAGGCATAACTCAACCTACTCAAGTTTCAAAAAAAGAAATCCAAAAAAATAAAATTATAGCTATTTGGCAAAATATAGCCACTAAAATCATCTATACTTAGGAGTAAGATTAGACTGAGTGAGGAAATACTTTAGGACCCTTGATCACTTTGAACTCTAAACCAGTTGCCATACAAGTCATGGTGCCATTTCTTTATCGCATGTAAGATAGCCGTCATAGACATTCATAGCCATTTCCTTATTTGTAAGCTTACAACTTTCAAAGGCAATCACTCCATGCTCCTGTAATAAAATAGTCCCTATGCCTCAGCCACTAGCATCACACTGTAAACTTCTTCAAAAATTTTGGGCATACTAAAATAGAAGCAGAAGTAAGGAGTTCCTTTAACTGGTTGAAGCTACTATCTACGAAGTGCATCCCAAAAGAAAGCTTCCTTCTTCAACTTGTCACTTAAAGGACCTGCAATAGCCACATAATGCTAAATGAATCAGTGATAAAATGAGGATAGAGCTAGAAACCCTCTAAGTGAAGTAGTGGTAGTAGGTGTTGGTCAATATTTAACACACTGCACCTTCTTGGGGTCATCTTGGATCCCTTTTTCACCAACAATATGTCCTAAGTACTCCACCTCAATTTTCATGAAAGAACATTTCTTCTCCTTAGCAAAGAGCCTATGATGCCTCAATACATTAAAACCTTCCTCTTGTGTGATAAATGGTCCTAATGAAGAGTCTTGTTATAAATCAAAATGTCATCAAAGAAGACTAGGAAAACTGAAAGAGAAAAGATTGCAAAATCTTGTTCATTAGACTCTAGAAGGTAGTTGGAGCATTGGTAAGTCCAAATGGCATTAGTAGAAAATGGTAGAGCCCTCAATCAGGTCCTAAAGGTAGTCTTGATTTCATCACCCTCTCCCATACAAATCTGATGATATCCTGACCTCAAGTCAATCTTTGTAAATAATCTATCCCCCTTGAGCTCATCAAGAAAATCATCAATTTTGGGTATTGGGTACTTGTTCTTCACTATGATCTTGTTTAGATCCCTATAATCAATACACATATTGAAAGATCCATTTTTCTTTTTCACTAATAAGACTAGAGATGCATAAGATGAACTAGGTTCAATGAATCCCATTTTAGGAAGCTCCTTGAATTTCTTGGCTACTTCCATGATCACACTTGGACAATCTATAGGGTGGCTTATTAATTGGCTTTGAGTTAGTTAGGCTCCAAATCAATTAGGTGATCTATTGCTCTCTTGAGAGACAATGAAGTAGGTACTTCAAACAAATCCATGTACTCCTCCAAACGAGCTTTCAAAGTTGGATGATTTGCTGAATTTGTGGAGTGATCTTCAACCTCTTTATTTAGGTGCAAAACAAAAATATGCGAGTGTCTCTTGTACTCCTTGAGTTTTGAATGGTGACAAGCTGAAAATTTTGATTTACTAGAGATTCACTATAAATGGATGAGTTGTTCATCAAAGATAAATTCCATATAGCTATGAAAAATTCATAGTAATTTTGCCCAATGTCATAAGCCAATCACACCCGAGTACAATATCTATGGGCCCCATTTCCAAAGCTATCAAGTTTACTTTTGCTTCATGATTTTTAGCCAGGTAAAGAAACCTATGGGCATATTTGAGTGCTTATTTCCTCTTCACCATTGGCTACTTGAACTCTCATGGGCTCTCATAAATCAATGGGAAGACGATTCAATTTATCTACAATGGACATATTCACAAAACTATGTGTACTGCTACTATCTATTAGGATAAACACGTCCCTCCCATGAATATTACCCTTTATACGAAGTGTATTGGGGATCTTAGATCCTGTCCAAGCATCCATGGAAATGGAAGAATTAGTGGCAACAAGCGGCTCATCATGAGTTCCTTCCAAATCAAAAGGAACACTACTGCTCGGATCAAAAGAAAAAGTGTCAGCACGATCATAAAATTGTTCTTGTCCAACTTCTTCCTCAAGATCTTAATTTTCAGTGGTAGTTACAAATGTGTTGACCTCATCAGTGTCATCCTCTAAATCTTCAAAGACTAACATACTATGAACCTTGTCTTTGGCATTTTTGTATACCCACTTTATTGCATGATCAACTGTATACTTTTCTCCACATTTGAAGCATAAGCCTTTCTCCTTCCTTTCTTTGTAGAGGTCCATAGGAATAGAGTTCGGTTTCATATTTGTTGAAGTAGATTTAAACTTGTTATCCCCTTTTTGAAGTCCACTCTTGGACTGTTTGTTGTCTTGAAATTTCTTTGAGATCTTGAATGCTGATGTTAGGCAGGATGTGGGTCAGGCAGAAGAGCCTAGATTGAGGTGTTCTACTAGAGATAGACGACCTCTTGACCGTTTTGCGCCCTCTATGGATTATGTATTGGTTACAGATGTAGGAGAGCCTCTTACTTATGATGAAGCTATGTGCAGGGGTGATTGTCACTCTTGGGAGAGGGCTATGCAGTCTGAGCTTGACTCATTGCATAAGAATAAGACTTGGGATTTGGTTTCCTTGCCTCAGGGTAAAAAGGCTTTGCCATGCAAGTGGGTGTACAAGCTAAAAAGTTACCCATGGACACCCCAAGCCGGAATACAAGGCTCGATTGGTTGCTAAGGGTTTTAAGCAGGAGCATGATGTTAATTTCGAAATTGAAGCTTAAGTTGAAGCTTTCATGGCTGTCCATGGACTATTCTGTCAGGGTTTCAAGAGAGTAAAAGGATTAGAAATAGAGCATCATTTGGGAGTCCACATATCAGAGACTTGAAGTATATAGTGCCAATGATCATTTAGAACCATCAACGCTATCCATGAGTTGGAAAAATGATGAAGAAAATGACTAAAAATTTAGCGTAATTTTTAGGCTGCCTTCTTGTACACATGGCTATCCACACAATCATCAAAATGGTATGGTACCTATAGAATTTGAAGTCTAAAAGGACATTATGCATGCCATTATTGAATAGAAGTAAATATCAATGAAGGAGAAGAAAATCTCTACTTAAAACTCTATGGAAGCTTGACAATAGCTTGAAGAAAGAGGAAAGAGAAGCCTCTCTTCAAAAGTAACCACATTTTGTTTCCCTTTCAAGTCTGGTTAACTCCTATTTCACCATATTACCTTCAAATTTGCATGAAATTCTGATGATGACTTGCTATTTTGTCCATCCATCACCATATCTATCCCAAAGATCTCTAGATTTAGTCTTCTTCCAATTGTAGATGTCCTATAAGCCATTGCTAGTCACTATCCATGTCTTGTACTTGTGTAGGACTTGTCTGAAATTGGTTTTTGTGATGAAAAATTGGATTGAATATGAAGAAAAAGAGGAGAAAAATGGGTCAAACACCAATGCTCAAATACCACTTGTGAAGAAAAGGACTAGAGAGAGAGAAAGAGGAGAGAGAAGACTACAAAATTGAGAAGAAGAAATGCAAAAGAGAGAGAAAGAGAGTGATGAGGAGAGAGAAAGACTAGAAATGGAGAAAGAAAGACAAAAAGATGTGAGAAGCCATAGAAGCTAAGAGAAAGGTGATGAGGAAAGAGAGAGTAATGTATTAATGTTTCAAAAAGATGTGAAAAATTACATGTCTCTTCCTTCTATGCCTATGTTAGTTGACATGGTATTACTATTATTTCTACACTAAACATCTCTTCTTCCCAACTTCTTATAGAAACCATCAATGAAGATGTTTTAAAGGCCTAATGATTTCAAAACTTATCCATGGAAAGGGATTCATCCGAAAAATTCTTGGGAGGATTTTGAAAGAATTGCAAACAACACATCCTCTCTATAAGAACAAGATATTTGCTTAGAAGACAAAGAGCATGGAAATACAAGATATCCAACTAATAGGGATCAATATCTACATTTACATTAATGCATAACTTTGGTACTAGCTTCTGATCATTATGAGAATGGAGATACATGTACGCTAAATACCAAGGAAAATGAGTATTTAATCTAACTAAAGGATCAATAGATTGATGATAGATTTGGGCAAACTACAAATAATTTTGATAAGCTTGTATAGAAGTTTACCAATCCCTTGGAATCATAGGTCAATTAATATGAGGACCTATTAATGAATCAATTTGACTTCATCCTCCATGTGTCTAGGTATTTGCAAATCAAAACTTGAGTGGCTACTAACCAACTAAGAGGGACTAGCAATAAAAAATGTGGATGGAGAAAGAGAAACAAGCTTCAAGGGGGATGATGTGAGGGATAGGCAAAATTGTAAAAAGAAGAGAGGATTAAATATGGAGACTCAAGTAATTTAACTTAATCGAATAAGAAATGAGTTAAATAATACATTGGAAAAGTAGAAAGGAGTGTGATAGACAGTGGAGGGCAAGGAGGAGCAGCAGGGGAGAAAACACAATCCACAATCAATGGGCAATGAGTAAAAATAGGAATTCGAGGAGCACCTTACAGTTGGAAAAGAAGAAGAGAAATAACATGGGGATTCGATTAAAGTATGGATAAATAAGAATCAAATTAGTGGGCCATTTTTTGATAATAAATGAGGAAAGGCACTGATGGACCTAAAATAGATTGGAGATTGCAGGCTTCAAAGAATGAAATGCCAAAAGGGGATTATTTAGAAACATGGGCTAAAAGATCCTCCCCCTATTGATTAACATTTTGTAAATGTGCAAGGGCTTTCAATTTTCACTAATTCAATACAATATAATCTATTATAGAATGGTAAGAAACTTCAAGACATGCAACCAATTCAGAGAAATAGGCTTAGAAAATCTCATCTATCTACAACTCCAAATATCAAACATAAAGAAGAACTTGAAGAATAACGTCCCCCACATACCAAGATTGATCCTCATCAAGTTCGGAATTAGAAGATTATCTCTAAGATACATGTAAGATATCAACATGGTGCCATGTATAAATAAATCCACAAAGACCATTCGGACAACCTTTGCTATAGGAGATATAGGGACCATGCACCACTCCATCCATCCCCTCTGGTGGATGCAAATCCATAGTAGATAACTTCATATAAAATGCTAGCTTTTGTTGTTGTTAGTATACAAAGAAAGAATGATTTGGTTGGATGTATTTCATAAATTACTCCAAACATGACCACAAAATGTCCATTCTAAATTGAGGAACTGGAGCATGAATTATTTTAGCCACACATTTTAAGCACTTCATCTGAATGATCAGAGGAGGAGAAGAGTCATTATATGTAGGGATCAGTTCAAAATCTTCAATACAAGGAGGGGGAACCACTGAAGGATTTTCAAGCGGTGGTGGAATTTCCTTTGTAGGGACAGAGTATAATAGGAAAACATACAAGTAAGAAACATAGGTGATATTAGTCACATTACCCCTAGTGACCTTGATAAAGTGTTGATCCATTTTGGTAAGGAGATAAGATTTCCAATCAATGGTCATGCCCTTGTCAAAAGCACCATTCTAAAAGTAGTGAATAATTCCTTGGACATGTAATTAGATGGAGTCTTAATAGCCGTCCTAAAGGAACTAACATAGCTGTTTTCAAAAGGAATTGGAGATCATGGAGATGTAAACACTGGATATATTGGTGATGTGTTTGGGACCCAATAAGTCCTTGGTCTATCTATGTAGGAGCTTCATAATGTCCATATTGGAAAAGAGTTGGCGAGTTGTTGGAAAGATCTCCCTATGGTAGGGAAGGGGCAAAGCCTTCCCCAAACTTTGAGGTGCGATTAGGACAGTGATACCATGGACAAAATGAGACTGCTTGCAATAAGAAGTTAATAACTTAGCACACAAGGTAGGATCATCAAGAATGAGTGGCAATGAGAGAGCCTCAAAATGGGATGGGGTGGCCTTAGTAGTACTAAGGTTTGTTTCCAACAATTGAGAATAGTCATCATGACTAACCAAAGGAACATATTGGATTGGGGGTGGAGTTCGAGGTTCCATTTAGATGAGAAAAAAACACACACACCACAAAGATAAACACAAAGGAGGCCTACAAAACAACATAACAAAAAATAGATAAGATTTTGATGGAGTATCAGCTCATATATAACACAAAAGACCACCCCAAGCAAACTGCATCCTAGAAAAAATTTGGCATGACCTATCTACACATGCAACCGATAGCTTCATGAGATGCAAACATACAGACACCCTAATCCCCTATATCAAGAAAGAAAATAAAAAATATATACACACCTCACCTTGGACTACATCAATGTAGCCAATACGATACCAAAAATACAACAAACTTCACCACACTAATACGACATAACCAAGCACCTAATAATAGGGACGGATTATGAGATTGTGTCACCCTTATACCCACATAGCACATTTGTTGATGAGGTGATAGATGTTTCATGTACATAGATTTTGGTTTACTGGTAGGTGAAGTTTATAAATTATTATTAATGGGTGAATTGTTTTTAAATTAGATGATCAACCTTAAAAAAGAGAACAACGGTTTATTTTATCCATTAAAGAAAGTTATTACGTGTTCATGGTGCATTAAACGAACCCTAGACTTCGAACCTGACTCTGAGGGTTTTAAAATGCATATCCATGTTTTACAAATTATTGTGTAGAGTGTTTTTTTTTCAATGTGTGCAAGAGTGAAGATTGGCTCTTTTTATTATAAATTATGATGTGCATATTGAGTGCATGAAGCACGTGTAATGTGAATGGTGGATTTATTTTACAGTATTTAAATAGTGTGTTTTGAGCACAGATAAGCGTGAAAAAAGTGACCAATTGGGTCATTTTAGTAATTAAATGTGATTTGTAGTACACTAAAAAGACATGAATTTTTTTAAATACTTGAAGGGTGTGTGAATGCACCCTAATTTGAATGAATACACGAAAATGGACTAATGGACAGGAAACCGTGGCCACAAAAAGCAATCCCAAAATGCAATCCAACCAAGCTAAAAGTTGATAGCTTAAGGGGAAAAATAAAAGTAGAATACATATTTTTAATGATTTATTTTAGAGTTTTATGGATTTTCTCTCAATTTATTAAATTTTAGATTTTAAATTAAAAAATAAAACCAATGAAAGTCAGTTCTTCATCATGCTCTCCCATATGCCATAGAATCCTTCTCAACCATACGGCTTCACATGCAACAAAACAAGCTGCCTTGTACTCTGCTTCGGTAGAAGACAATGCCATTGTTGGTTGCTTCTTACTAATCCAAGAGAAAATTCCTGAACCCAAATAGAAACAATAACCAGAAACTGACTTCCTGGAATCAATGTCTCGTGCCCAATCTGAGTCACAGTTCCCCACAAGAGAAGTTCCGAAGCTGTATGTGATACCATAGTCAAGAGTTTTCTTCAAGTATCTGAGCACCCGCACCCCAGCCTTCCAATGATTTTCATGAGGTTTGTTTGAGAACCTGCTCAAAACACCAACAGCAAAACTGATATCTGGTTTGGTGTTACACAAGTAGATCAGACTGCCGATCAACCTCCTATACCTCCCAATGTCTGCTAGTGCTGATGTATCCTCGACGGATAACTTTGCATTCACTTCCATAGGTGTAGCTATCTCCTTGCACTCGGTCATGCCAAATGCCTTCAAGATCTCCCATGCATACTTCTTCTGAGAGATGAAGATCTTTCCTGGCTCTTGCCAGACTTCAATCCCCAAACAATAGTGCAGCAAGCCCAAGTTTATCATTTCAAACTCAGAACTCAAAGCCTTTCGAGTTTGGTTGATCATATCTTCATAGTCACCTGTAATAAGAAGGTCGTCCACATATAGGACAATCACTACAGACTTTTTACCATCCCTGTAAACATACAAGTTAGCATCTGAGGCACATCTTTTGAAGTTTAGGTTTAAAAAGAACTTATCTATCCGCTGGTACCATGCTCTGGGGGACTTGTTTCAGCCCATATAATGCCTTCTTCAGCTTACACACTTTGTTCTCAGAATGGGGGGCCTCAAACCTTGGTGGCTGAGCCACGTACACCTCCTCCTTGAGGTCACTATTTAAGAACGCTGACTTAACATCCATTTGGTACACTGGCCACTTCTTGTGGGCAGCCACTGCAAGTACCGTGCGAATAGTGGTCATTCTGGCAGTTGGGGAAAATGACTCTTGAAAATCAAACCCTTCAACTTGTGAAAATCCTTGGGCAACCAGTCTAGCTTTGTACTTTTCTAAGGTACCATCAGCCTTGTACTTTACCTTCCAGATCCACTTGGTGCCAATAACCTTCCGCTTTGCTGGTCGATCCACTAGCTCCCAAGTGTCATTCTTCATTATGCTGTCATACTCTGCCTGCATAGTAGCCTTCCATGATGGATCTGCAAGTGCTTCTTCTAAGTCAGTTGGCTCCTTTACTTCTCTCATAATCTCAACCATCAAGGCCATATTGACTATGTGAGCAGAAGCCCTCCTTTGCTCCTCTATTCTCTGAGACCTCCTTGGTCCGTCTGCCTTCTCCTCAACAGATGCAGGCATAGGATTATTTTGGTCATAGAGCTGCTTCACCCAGCATGGCAATGGATTTTCCAGTGGGGTGATATCAGGTTGGTGAACTTTTTCCTCATCATTTGAAGATGATGCTTCCTCCTCCTTAAGGATAGGGATAGCTCTCGGGACAGGTTCATAGTGGACTACTTCTTCGCTGGATGATAAAGTGGAAGAACTTGCCTTCTCCTCCTCCACTTCATGTGGCTCCTCCTTGAAAACCACATCACGGCTTGCGATGATCTTCTTTGCCTCTTGGTCATATAATTTGTAAGCCTTCTGCTCATCACTATAACCCAAGAAGATACATTTTCTGCTTTTTGGTTGTAACTTGTTTCTCTTCTCATCTGGAACATGTGCATAACATTCACACCCAAAAATTCTGAAATGTGAGACAGATGGTTTCTTACCAATGTAAGCCTCATGGGGTGTTTTTCCCTTGAGAGCCTTTGTGTAGCTTCAATTTAGAATGTAGACTATAGTATTAACAGCTTCAGCCCAAAAATGGTTAGGCAATCCCTTGCCCTTTAGTATGCATCTTGCCATCTCCACAATGATGCGATTCCTGCGTTCCACAACACCGTTCTGCTGAGGTGTGTGAGGCATCGTCAATTGACGCTTGATCCCTTTGCTCTTGCAAAAGCCTTCAAACTCCTTTGAGTTGAACTCACCACCACCATCTATTCTAAATTTCTTCACACTTTTCCCTGTTTCATTCTCAACAAGTTTTAGCCATTCTTTAAACTTATCAAAAGCTTGAGCCTTATCACGAAGGAAGTACACCCACATCTTCCTACTGTAGTTGTCGACAATCAACGTAAAATAAGAAGATTCCCCCAAGGCCTGTGTAGGCATCTTACCACACAAGTCAGAATGCACCAACTCTAGAGGAGCCTGTGCTCTATTCTTGCTTTCTTGTGAAAATGCCTTTCTCTGTTGCTTGCCCATCATACAAGCTTCACATGGTTCCTTCAATTCAGTTATTGTAGGTAGGTGAGCAACCATACCTTGCTTTTGTATCTCCTTCAACACTGCAAATCCGATGTGTCCAAACCTTTCATGCCAAAGCTTACTTGTGCCCACTCCAGCGGTGGCCGTAAGAGCACTTAGCTCATACAGGTTGTTTCTTCTTTCTCCTTTTCCAACAATTGTGCCAGCACTATCAAGAATTTCTGCACCTGTCTTCTTGAACCTCACTTCATGACCAAGATCAGTTATGGCAGCAACTGATAAGAGATTTGTCCTAATTTCGGGAACATACAACACATTTGAAAGCTTTTTGACTTCACCATTTGTAGCAACAAAAGAAATAGTACCTGTGCCTGCAGCAGGGCATTTAGCATCATTTCCAACCGTCACAGTGATGGATTCTTGTAGAGGCTGCATAGAACTATATAGACCTTTCTTGTTGGTCATGTGACGGGAGGCCCCACTATCCAACACCCATGAGTCAGTGGTAGATTCTTCTTGCGCCGAGGAGCACACTTCCTCAATGGTCGCCATGAATAATTCCAACTCTGCTTCAGCCGTATTGGCTGTCTCTTTCCCTTTACTTTTAAGGGTACCATTCTTTTCATCTGCCTTCTTGACATGACAATCTGCAATTGCATGTCCTTTCTTCTTGCAGTAGAAGCACTCTCCTTGAAACTTCTTCTTGCCGCCCGTCTTCTTTTTGTCACCATCATTTTTGGTGGAGGAAATACCTTTGCCTTTTGCATTGGCAGAGAATGCAGCATCTCCATTGTTGCTTCCTTCTCGGGCTTTCAGCCTCAACTCTTCCTCCATTAATAATGCACAAAACTCCTCAAAAGTCAAAGCTTGAGGTCTCACCTGAGTATTAAGGGCAGTTACTAGTCCATCAAACTTTTGTGGACAAATCCGAAGACACATCCGAGCTAGCTCTTCACTAGTATTTTGTATCCCAGCGCCAGCCATCTGGTCGCGCAGATTCTTAATCCGAGTGATGAATGCTTCAACTGTCTCTCCTTCAGCAAACTTCTCCGCTGCTAGTTGATTCTCCAAGTTTTGAATCCTTGTTTGGTTTCGTGTTTCATACTGACTCCTTAGTACATTCCAAGCCTCTGACGCTTTGGTTGTATGTTGAATCAAAGTCAAAACATTGTCAGAACAGCTTGTAACTAAGGCACACAATGCATCTGCATTCCTTCGTTTCCAAGCTCGTAGAAGATCTGCATTCGGAGGAGTCAACACACTAGGATTTGATGGGTCGGGGGTAGGCTGTGGTTCTGCATCAGTCCCCAGCACAGTCTCCAGAAGCTCATAAGAATCAAGGATAGTTGTAATTTTGAACTTCCACAAGGTGTAGTTTGTACCATCTAACTTGCCTTTGCTGAAGGTTGGTGGACGAATCCTCAGTGTTTGAATAGCCGGTACAGCAACACCACCTCCTGCACCGCTTCCTGATTTGCCAGAAACGCTTCTGGAAGTCGATATAGTTTCTATTTGTTGAGAATCTGCCAATCACACCCTATGTATGCCCCTTTGTATGGAACAACTAGGCTAGGAAGATGCAGTTCATTCTAGGAAGAGAGACAGATCCCATAGGCATAGTGATGTAGTGTGCTACCAAGCAATCCTATATAATGATGTACTTGACTATCACTTTCATATGATGATAATGCAATAGTACTTGTCTCTTTCTGTCAAGTGTCTGTGTCATTGTCAGTCCTACACAAGATTGTGTTTATGAGTGCAAGTCTCAATCTTGAAACCTAATTCACTTGTGTAACAGTTGTCTTCTTTGTCAATGTCAACATGAGTAGTATCTTCATCTTCCATCCTCCATAGCTTCCGCCTCTGCCATGCTCTAGATCCCGCATCTTTAACATGGTATCAGAGCCTAGTCGGGCATGGCATTGCTTCTCCATCCTCTCTTGATTCCTCTCAACCTCTATCCAGCTCACATCCAACTCAATGTCAGCTCATGACTCCATTTTTCAACTTGACCTTCATCTTGAACTGTGTCTGCCATAGCCAGGACTGCACCCTGCCTCCTTGGAGCTTCTTGATCTCCTTCCACACTCAATATTTTGACCCCCTTTCTTCTGGAGATATCTTGCCTAGGTCAGGGCGAAGCCTCCTGGTACATCACAGTCCAACATTGCTCATCATCGAGCCCAGCATTGCGTGAATTCGAGATCGCTGTTAAAACTGTGCCTCTGCCCGGTCGTACACGCCATGGAGCCTGTCTGTACCGCGCCATGTCCTGCAACCATAGGGCTTTGTAAGCCCATGACCTAAGCTACCTCTAGCTCGAGTTTGACGCCGGATGATCATGTTTATGGGCTGATGTAGCAGAAAAACTAGTCAGGCTGAAAACCCTAACTGTGGGACTCCATAGCTATTTTGTCTCAAGCTTTCATTTCACTTGATTTTCCTCATTGGCTTGAGTCAAGCTAAACCCTGCCACTTTGATTCACTGATTTGATTAGTCTCCAACAACATTTGTCCATCAAATCAAGGAGGGGAGATCTCTGAAGCACTTAAAGACCATTGAAGATTTGAAGACCTCTCATAGACTTGAGCTCCAAAGCTTCATTTTCTTACTCTTTTCACTCAACTGAAGGTTTTGCTACTTTGATCTACTCCAAAACTTAGTCTTCAGCAAGAAATCAAAACATCAAAATCAACAAGAAGAAGGTTCAAGAAGATCTAGCATCAACATCAGGCTCATCAAGAACAGTATCTATTGATACTTATCAAGTGTTATTTGACACTATTCTTCTTGTATCCTTTGATACACTTGAGTACAACACTCTTACTGATTTATCTCAGATTTGAAGCTGATTCTTGGTCATATCAATGAAAATCAGGAATATTTCTATGTGGATACACTTCATAAAGAGTAACATGACTTGTGTTGCTTATTTACATGACATAGAAGATGTTCTTACTCTACCTGCAGAAGGAAATGGAGCTACCTACACCAAAGAGAAATCAATGAATCCATTTGAAGATTCTGAAGACATGTCTACCACTTTGCTTGAGGGGGACAACTGGAAGAGCAAACTCAAAAATGCTGCAAGCAAAGCCAATAAAGGAGCTGACCAAGAAGATCATGAAGAAGAG
Source organism: Lygodium microphyllum (assembly GCF_053477565.2). Taxonomy (NCBI): domain Eukaryota; kingdom Viridiplantae; phylum Streptophyta; class Polypodiopsida; order Schizaeales; family Lygodiaceae; genus Lygodium; species Lygodium microphyllum. The sequence continues at coordinate 135,593,516 of NC_141136.1, read as the reverse complement.
AAGAAAGATAAGAAGATTTTCCATGATGCTGACAAAGAAATAGCATATGCTGAAAAAGACCATAAGGGCCTATCGGTCCTTGTCTCTCATTTTCTGTTTTAAAAGCATTGTACCTGCCTTAATGTTCCTTTCATAAGCTTGTAAAAACTCCTCATGTAGCCTTGTACTACAGCCTCTGTACACTTTGTGAGGCCCCTGTTACAGCCTCTGGATGTCCACCATGTTTATGGTACCCACACTTAGCCTTTTCTGCGACGACAGCCTCTGGTGTTTTGCCATGTTTGTGGTATGCCCACACTTTACAGGTGCTGCTCTCACTAAAGCCTCTACACACTTTGTACTTTCAGGCTGTGATTGAGAAGGGGTGTTGAGAATCTGCCAATCACACCCTATGTATGCCCCTTTGTATGGAACAACTAGGCTAGGAAGATGCAGTTCATTCTAGGAAGAGAGACAGATCCCATAGGCATAGTGATGTAGTGTGCTACCAAGCAATCCTATATAATGATGTACTTGACTATCACTTTCATATGATGATAATGCAATAGTACTTGTCTCTTTCTGTCAAGTGTCTGTGTCATTGTCAGTCCTACACAAGATTGTGTTTATGAGTTCAAGTCTCAATCTTGAAACCTAATTCACTTATGTAACGGTTGTCTTCTTTGTCAATGTCAACATGAGTAGTATCTTCATCTTCCATCCTCCATAGCTTCCGCCTCTGCCATGCTCTAGATCCCGCATCTTTAACACTCTTTGCTGTTGAAGCCTTTGGCTCTTGCACACTCTCTGATCTCTAGAGCCCCCTGGGCTCTGATACCATGTAAAATATTACATGGCGCAGCGAACAGAATCTGAGAAAGAGATAGAGAGTACACAACAGATAAGAGGAGAATCAGTAAATTCTTTAACTCCAAACAACTGATACAAAGATGGCTCTGTCCACCCGTGCGCTTCCACTGTGTGAAGCTTAGATGGCGATCTAGACAGAAGATAGGTGAAGAGCTTAAGGATAGCTGGAACAACAACTCTGACTGGGTGAAAGATGAGTGATCGATGGTTGTGAAGGGGTTTAGCTTTTATAGCCTGCGAAGGCCGTGAGGTTGGCGTGACCGACCTACCATATAAGCCTCCACTAGTCGGCCAGGGAATATTCCCTTTACCATCGGGCCGGGGGTGCTGCTCCTGGAACCCCGCCAAGGGGGCCATTGGCCCCCCTGGGACCCCCCAGCTAGGGGCCGCTTCCGCAGCCCCCGGACCCCACAATAGGGGCCCCTTTTAACTCCCTTACTCCGCAACTCGATGCAATGCACCTCGAGTTGCTACGAGCCTAACCACTCTGTCTAACCCAAAGATTAGACCCACAACGGTCACCTTTTTGCCATCCGGTCACATAGACCTCATCTGATATACAAGTCAGGACTCAACCAATGTCTAGGCTCACATTTGGCTTCTCCTCATAATGGGGGCCTTACAACTTTGAGCACCATGGATCATTGGTAGCACCTAATGAGAGTGGGGCATTGATCATATCTAACAAAAAGTAACTAATCCCCAAACCAAACCCAAAACAACCCTGATACCCTTTCAACATCCCAAGCAGAAAGCAGAATCCTCATTGAAAGAGGCAGTTGATTCTAGTGGAGCATCAGAAGAGGAGATCACTCTCTTGAAGGAGTCGGATAGAAGTAGTCTGTGAGGGACCTTTATTCGTGAAGTGGAAGGTGAAAAGAAAGTAACTTTCATGGATGTTGATGGTATGGAATGGCACTTGAAGGTGGGTAGTATTAGTCTTCCAGAAGAAGAGCTGTCGATCTTGCATGACCTATTGATCATGAAGGAGAACTTGGACGTGTTTTCATGGTTGCACAAATATCTATAGGGGATTGATCCAAGGGTATGTCAACATCACATCGACATAGAGCTTGATTCTAAGCTAGTGAGGCAAAGACAAAGGTGCATGAATCCAAATTACTCAGCCCTAGTGAAAGTCAAATTGTTGAAGCTCCTTGAAGCCGAGTTTATCTATCTAGTGACCAATAGTGAATGGGTCTTACCCATCCTGGTAGTACCCAAGAAGAATAAAGAACTATGAATATGTGTGGAATTTTGCAAACTGAATTCCAAGACTAAGAAGAATCATTTCCATGTTCCTCTCATAGACCAACTGTTGCACATAGTGGTTGGACATGAACTCTATTCCCTCTTGGATGGATTCAGTGTGGGTGGATATAACCAAGTTTGGATTACAGAAGAAGATGATTAGGTTGACTAATCAATGGGGGCCTAACATTGACCATGACCCATACCCATACATCCCCACACTTAAAATATGACATGCACAAAAATGAACACAAGAGGTAGGGTTAGAAATACTTGGCCCATTCAGTTGGTTGATGTAGATCATCGACATGCAATGGGGAGTTGAATTCATCCAAAAGAGGTACTGAGGCTCACCATAGCATACTTGGATCATGGTAGAAACCATGTACCAACACCCAATGAGGTAGCATTATTGATGAAGATCCACTAAGCCATCGATGGCAAGGTATACATCATTTCATCTCAACAGTCTTTCATGTTGGAATCATAGATCAATCACTCACCCCATAGATCACATCATTCGACGAGGATGATTGAAACCCATATCTTAAACCTGGTTTGGAAATCAAAAAAAGGGATGGGTCAGAGGGATTATTTCAACGTGCATAGTTGATGGTGTGACAATGTGTCCCAACCCATCTAGCATATATGCAAGAAGGAAGGCCAAGGAGCCTTGTAGTGCAGTGGGCTACCTGATAGACTGATGTGTGTAGTGATGCAGAGGCATGTCCCATGTGTTGATAGAGAAATAGGAATGTACTTGATTGCCAAGTATCCTAATGTCCCTCAATCCTCACCTCTCAGTTGATGAAAGGAAAATCAAGCACACTCAACACCCCCTTTGTCTCATGCTCTATTGATGAATACAAGAGGACAATTGAGTTCCTCACACCCATTGATGTAATCCTCATTGCCACTTGTGCAAATATTGTATGCCTTGTGCACAATTGATGGTATAGTAGTGTATCTCACCCTATGTCAGCATATGGTGCAAGAAGGAAGGCCAGGGAGCCTTATAATACCATGCACAAGAACAGATCGTGCATTGTGCATTGAGAGACCTAGCCCATATGCATGTGCAATGCTCCATTCACACATCTCACCTCTCTGTTGGATTTATAGGGCAAAGACTGGTCACTCATTCCCACCCTTTGTCTGACACTCATTTGATAAATATAGAGGGCAACCCATACTCACATCCACATCTGGTTAGGATGAAAGCTCACATCACTTGAAGGATTGTCAAGATAAGAAGGAGGGCTATTAGGAGAAATAGGCAAAGTCTTACTAATTGACACACACAGGGACAAGCAGGAGGGGCTCATAGAGCGGCTTCATTTGATTGATGATCTCAACTTGTATCGATGATGAAGAGGCATACCTAGGGAGATAGCCAATAGCTCGGAACTTTCAATTTTGTAGGTGAAATATGCCATCTATTATAGGAGGCAGATCCACTAATGGAGTTGTAGGAACAAGCACCAAGGGAGGTAGCTTTGGAACTGTATCGTGGAAGGTCATCTGAAGAATCAATTGATCTATACTGTGGGGTGTCGCCACCTTTTCTACAGTCAGCTTCCCAACCAAGGGTGATTACCAACTTTTCTTGGAATAAGGCCGGTTATGGCAAGGAATTTCTTCATTTTCTCCCATAATAGTTTTTTTGGTGGTGTTTCCACCTTTTCTCGAAGAATAGGTTAACATGACAGGGACCAAAGTCCTTTTCTCTCATGATCAATATATATTTATATATATTTTTTAAAAAATTATTTCCAAGAGGAGAATGGCAGGAACACCATGTATCATAACCATCCTCGCCACCTCTATTAGATCAAATGACAAGGAAGCAAGGTAAGGGTGGGAGGTGGCTATGAGGGGGCTAGAAGAATGAGGCCACCTCATTAGGAGAAGCAAGAGGGCTATCAGGAGCAACATGCAAAGCCTTACTAATCGATGTGCAAGGGATAAAGGGGCTATTGACAGTGATTATCAGGAGAGTAACACTTCTTTAGGCCTGTATCTAAACAGAGCCGTTAGGGTTGATAACAAGTACCTTATAGGGGCCTATCCAGCATTGTTGTAGTTTTCTCAAGAACTTGTCAAATCATGAATCATAGGTGAGGACTAAGTCACCTCCCTTAAATTTTTTGTGCTTAATGAAGCTGTCATGATAGGCCTTTTATCGAGCATATGTGGCTTCCATACATAGTAGGGCCATCCTACGAGTCTCGTCCAAAGATTCCAAGTGCAGAAGATGGCACTGTAAGGACTCATTATCGCTGAGGCATTCTTTGATAGCTAGCAAAGAGAGCAGCTCTAACTCGATAGGAAAGACCACTTATGTATCGTATACCAACTAAAAAGGTGTCTGTCCTCTAGAATTCTTATGGCAGGTTCTATACGCCCAGATGGCCTCTGTAAGTTGATTATCCCAATCATGGCAATGTGCAACAATCATTATTGTTAGGATTGAACAAAGGATGTGATTGGTAACTTCGACTTGGTTGTTGGCTCTGAGATAATAGGATGTGAACTTGCGATGGTGAATCTTGTATAGCTCGGTCAAGTCTTCCACAATCTTGTTGAGGAAGTGAGTACCTCTATCACTTACTAGTTCTAGGGGACTAGAAAAATGGGTGATGGCATTCTCATATAGGAACAGGGCCATGCTGTTTCCATCATCTTGCTTGAGAGCTTTGGCTTCACAACACTACTTCATCACATAGTTTGTACAGACCAAAATGTATCTATTATACTTCCTTTTGGTTGGTGGATCAATGGGGCCAATGAAGTCGATTCCTCACTTTTTGAACAGCTGTAGGGGAAGAATGGGTTGTAGTTGCATAGTGCTAGTTTTGATAAGATTTTCCATTCATTGAAAAGCATCACAATATTTGTAGTAGCCATAGGCATCTTTGTGAAGGATCGGCCACTAGTATCCTAAGAGTAGAGCCTTTTTGGATGTTTCTTCTCCTGCAAATTGTCCTCCACAGGGCTTGTCATGGCATGCTTTTAGAACTATCGTGATTTCATCTCCTGCCACATATCTACGCAACACTTTATCTTTGCCTTTCTTGTACAGAGTGCCACCTAACAGAGTGTAGAGGGTTGATTCCAATAGAAGCTTCTTCTTCTTATGAGTGGTGATACCATAAGGATACTATTGAGTTGGCAAAAGGTTGGCTATGCTTGCATACCATGGGGTTACAATTTTAACTAGAAAAATGGAAGAATCAAGGAGGTCTGGATCATCCTGGTCCTCTTTGTCACTATCAAGGATTCATGACAGATGATCAATCAGGACATGGACGCGACCAAGTTTGGTAACCACTTCAAAGTCAAACTCCTGGAATAGAAGGAGCCATCTCATCACTCGGCCTTTCACATTTTCTTTTTTAATCAATAAAAGGACAAGGCCTCATGGTCCACATAAAATTTTAAATGCGTCGACAGTAGGTAGTATCGAAACTTCTCCAAGGCAAACACCATTGCAGTGCATTCAAGATCCATCATGGTGTAGTTTCTTTCTTGATCAGTTACTTTTTGGCTTGCATAATAAATAGGTTGATATAACTTTGAGGATATTTTTTGACATAGGAGTGCATCTAACCCTTTTATAATGCATCAGTGTGTACATGTAATTCCTTTGTCTCAGGAGGTTGTAAGATGGGTGCTTCAATCAGACACTACTTCAGAGTGTTGAGGGCATCCTCACAATCAGCAAACTATGTAGACTGTGCATCTTTCCTCATGAGCTTACGCAAGGGGATTTCCTTTTTTCCAAAGTGTGCAATGAATTGTCTATAATAGCTCACATGGCCAAGGAATCCCCTCAACTATTTGAGGTTGGTTGGCACTGTTAAAGCTACAATCTTCTCAATTTTGTGAGGTCTGTAGCTATTCTTTCTACAGAGACAATGTGGCCTAGAATAACTCGTGAAGTGACTTTGAAGACACATTTGTCGAGGTTGAGAGAGATCTTATACTCTCAATATCTAGCAAAGCACTACTCCAAGTGTCCCCAACGCTCTTGGATTATGCTATAGACAGAGAAGTCATCTAGGTATACCTCAATGAAATCATGCAGATAATTTTGGAATGTGGTCATCATCACTCATTGGAAGGTAGCATGAGTGTTACAAAGCCCAAATGACATCACTCTATAAGCATAGGTTCCCTATTCTATTGTAAAAGTCATTTTGGACCCCTAGCCTCATTTCGATTCCCCACTTCACACTTAGGGCACATCAAGGGCAAGAAACACCTACGGAGGTAACACTCGCCTATGGGTAGACATGTCACCCTAGGAGCCCTGCACCGCACCTCCCTTATGAACAAACTGGGTCCTCAAGTGTGGGACGCCATTGTGGGCTTGCCTAAGGTTCACCACACACTCCACGGTAAGGCAAAAATGCCCCCTAAGTAGTGTATCTTTCTTTTCTTTCTAGGTACAAACAAAGGCCCCAACCACCAGCTCCAGAGACCTCATCGTTCATACAATGCACTCCCCATCTTATGCAACGTGCCACCATGCAAGCACAACAAAGTAGTGTTTGATGTGATAGGTCCGATATTTGTGACTTTATTTTTACTTAAATTTTCTATTTTTTCATATGAACACACACTTTTCTTATCGGAATGGCATTTTGTTTGGATAGCCTTGAGCTATTAGTCAGCTTGGACATCTTTCATTTTTCATCCCCCTCCTTTCAACTACCGATTTTTTTTGTTAAATTTTAATTGTGTTTTCTTACGCAAATTTTTCTCTTTTTCCATGTGAATGCACTTTACTTTCCTCGAGATTGCATTCTGACTCCTATTGCCCACCATTTGTTGAACATGTTTCCTTTTTGTTGCCCCTTTTCTGGACTTATGGATTGTTTGGATTTTTTTTTTTGGATTTTTGGGTGTGTTTTAATCAATTTCTCCATGTGAATCACCCCATTTGCCATTGAAACCACGTTTTGACTAGGTAGCCCTATCCAATTTGTCACCTCAAACATTTTTCTTCTTGTTGCATTCCATTTCAACTTTTTGATTTTTTGTTATTAAATTTTTATTACTTTTAGGGGTTTTATTTTTTATTTTTTCCATGTAAACAGGGTTTATTCTCGTCGGAACTCCATTGTGACATGACAAGCTTGTTTGTCTCCTACAAATAATTTCCACATTTTCGCATTTTGTTCTAATTGACAAATTTTGCAAAATTAATTTTTGTGTGAGTTTTTGTGGTTGATTTTTCATCTTTTTTCACGTGCACACACCCTATTTGCTATCCAATGCACTGAATGCATTGTCCATGCCATTCTCCTTGTTTTCCATGCCCAGTTTTACCTTTTATGGCATGTTCATTCGGTGCTTGCATCCCTCCTTAATTTTTCCATCTAGTTTTTTTTTTTTTTCCCCGCGTGTCATGTGTTCACCAAGTTTTCACCTCAAAATTGCATTCTAGGCATTTGCATGTCACATTTGGATGCCTTAGGTTCTTTCCCATCTCTACCATTCTTGGCAACACAAATTTTTTGATCCCCACCCGCGTTGGTGCAGGAGACAAGGGGGCATGTTTTGATTTACACATAATCAAACCACACCCTCAATTAAAAATAGTTTTAAAAAAGTATTTGGCCATCTCGGGTTCTCCCCCATTCTCGGCCATTCCCGATAACACAAATTTTTGTACCCCCACTTGTGGCGTTGGTGCATGAGACAGGGGGCACGTTTTCATTTCCACACAATCAAACCACACCCTTAATTAAAAATATTTTAAAAAACACAAACCTTTATTTAAAAAAGGATGCTCTCCCCAACTCTCTCTCTCTCTCTCTCTCTCTCTCTCTCTCTCTCTCTCTCTCTCTCTCTCTCTCTCTCTCTCTCTCTTCGACCCCTCTTTGTGTCCTCTCTCCCCCCTCCTTTCTCCTCCTCCCTCTTCCCTCTTCTCCCTCTCCTCCTCCTTCTCCCTATCCCTCTCCTTGTTGTTCCTCCCTCAGCACCCATCCCTCTCCCACCTCCTCCCTCCTCCCTCCTTCCCTTCCCCCCATCTCCTTGCCCCCATTCCCTCCCTCTTCTCTCCCCTCCTCCTTCTCCCACCTGCCCCCTGCTACCCCCTCTCCCCTCATTCGCCCGCCTTGCACTATGTAAGCGACTATGCTATTGAAATATCCTTGGTTGAAATGATGGAACTAAAATGTTGCACCCTAGAAGTTGAACGTCAAGTCCATTAGACATACCTTTATTATTTCAACGGTTCAATGTACAAAGCCTACGACTATCTATCACCTAGTATATTTACACATGTGCAAGCACAAATAATTGATCTATGAGACAATAGATCAATTCAAGGAAAATGTATCAAGTACACTTACCAATACTTACCATATTGTAGTTGCAACGTGTTGACAAGATTTGCTCCATGATTCATATGCATGGCCCTTTGCTCACGATCTTGCTTTCATTGTTACCCACCTAGAAAGGAGTAGTCAATGACGAGCTTGAGGAGATATGTTGGGCTAAAAACACAACATTCATGACATTAGATAGAGTTTTATTCTTTTAGAAGCTACAACTCTCTTCAGTGTTTATCTCTCACCTTATCTCTCCACATTCCACTTTAACTAACCATGCATCCTCTCTCTATTCCAAGAAATCAAGAACACAATACTAGCTTTCAAGTGTAGTGAACTCACCTACTTACCTTTCCACATTGTAGTGTGAAAGCTTAAAGGCTTGAAGATAGTTAGACGACCCAAATAGCACAATCTAATGCCATCTCTCCTTTGCTTCCACCACCAAGCACACTAAGAGTTGAGAAGCTAATAGAGAGAAAAAAAAAAGCAAGAAGACAATGTAGAGCTTTCCCTTCCCCTAGTCCCTTGCTCAACACATCTCCCACACTCACTCTCAATTAGTGGAAGCAATATATTGAATAAAAGTAGAGAATAGAAAACTTCAATAGTTGCACTAGTAGAGCTTTCATAGCATGGATGCATCATAAATGTAAATACAACTAAGACATTCCACCTTTATATAGACCAAGATTAGGGTTAGGGTTAGGTGACTTCTCTAGGGTGGTGTCTTGTTTGAATTTTAGAGTTTGCACCACACTTTACACTTTAGGTCTTGCACCCCACTTTACATTTTAGGGTTTTTATCATTTTTGCATTTTAGGATTTGCATCACTATCTATTGGGGTTTGCATCCTTTTTTGGGTATCCTACCCACTTTTTGGGATCTAGATCGGCCAATCCTTCAAGCATACTTACATCTTAATCTACATAGACCTAGTCTATACTATTCTAACCACATTTCTATATCTACAATCCATGCAATAGTTGCAGGTGTGACAAATACAATTGTAGGCGATAGTACAATGTGCACAGGTTGGTTCTCACAAAATAATACATCAATGCTAATATAATATGTCCATGAAGTAAAAAAGTAATATAAGTTCCCTAGAGTAGAGTGCTAATCTTTTGCATTATGCACTGGACATATGATAACCACTGCCTCGAAGCCCTTTACTAAATTTTCCAAAGAACTATTTTGGTAAAGGAAAACATAATTAGTGCTTTTTTTTCTCCCCCTCCCCCTCTCCCTCTCCCTCTCCCTCTCATGGAACTTATTGCTTCACATTGTTATGGTATCCTTACATTGAGTTGGCTAGAAAGCATCTTCGTCATGTGGGAATATCATAAATAATCAGGCTCCAATGAGATCTATAAGGCAAGGAGGACAATAAATTTTGGCAATAAATGAAAGATTTGAGATAACTTAAAAGAACATATAAAAAAGGCCTTACCTTTCATGGTATGCCATAACCAAGTGTTGTACAAGATCCAAATTGCAATCTCGGTACCATGGGCACACATCTAGATACGATGTTCTCTCCTGGGTCAAAACTGTCGATAGGAGAGAATCTATGAAGAAAACCTTCTCTTGAACATCAGAGGGAATATTTACAAGAATTAAGCTACAAAAGCAAATAAATAGTAAGATTTAGGCCATATGCATATGAGGAAAGCATGCAAAATTTTCAGAGTTTCATGATACCTTAAGACTGCATTAATTACATGATGGTTGACCTCCTTTTGAAGGTCTAAGAGGACTCGAATATCCTCCTCACTAAAGCGGATGGCATTGAGCTTTGCTGCCTGCTGGTGTGGCCTTCTTAGAGGCATCACAACATAAAAAAATGGACACAGCATCTCAAGTGTCTCACGATTGTCCTCATGCATGCTAACATACCTCCTCTTTTTTTGCACGGTCTCTCTCTCAGCCTCAGTCTCCCTGGCCTCCATCTCACAAGCCTCCCTTTCTTCCTGGGTAACCTTTTAGGCATTTAGCTTCATGTTGTGGGAATGTGAGGGTGTGACATCAGTCACCCTCACCTCCTTTATCTTTTTGAGGGGAGGGATCTCTAAAATTCCCTTCATCTTCCTATTTGTAATGCCTTATGGGACCATCCACTTGTCGTATCATCTCAACCTCAGTAACCTAAGGGATGTGAAGTCCTTAGGCATCATAGTCACCCTATGGGCATGAGTTGTCAAAATCTAGGAGTCTTGAAAAATTTCTACCATGAAGTCCTCGGCATCTTCATGCAGGCAATCCAGTGTTGAGGCATGCCAACAGAAGTCTAGGTTGTTTGTTTTGCATATATCTTTAACAATCCTGGTAAATGGCATCTTCACAATTGCAGGCTCATGGAAGTTCATGGTCCTCCTAAGATCTTTAATGACTGAGGCATGTTGCTAGTACCACTTATGATGAGCTTTGGTATGCAAGGGGGTCCTCTTCCCAGAAAAACCGGATCCCCTCTACAAGCTTGGGCCAGGGGTGGGGCTAGGGGCTGATGCATCATCCTACACATTCTGCCTAGAGGATACTCCCCGTTGTGCAATGTGTGGGTCTCTAGACAATATTATCCTCACGGTTTGCTTTGTTCTAGCGATGTGTTTGAAAGAGTACAAACACATAATTATAATTCCCAATGAGGAATGGGCAAAAAACTAGAGAAATGGGGTAAAAGAGGTTGAACCCGCACAACAGGAGAGAGCGGGAGCCCCCCCCCCCCCCCCTTGTGTTGTGTGGGGTAGGGGGAATTGTAGAATGTGAGGGGCAAGGGGTCCCCAAATTAGGAGGCCCAGATCACAAAATGCGAAGGGGGTCCAAAATTAGGAGCCCCCCCTCACATTGTGTGGTCTTGGGGGCTGCACAATGCGAGGGGTAGGGCTCCTAAAATTGGGACCCCCCCTCATTTTTTGCGGTCCCCGAGATGGACTACACAACATGAGGGGGGTCCCAAAATTAGGAGTGTCACCCCTCACGGTGTACATGACTGGAGGAAACTGCACAACACGAGGGTGGGAAAATTGCACAGCACAAGGGTCGAGTCACAACATAGGAGGCTCCCCCCTGAGTTGTGCAGCTTGTGACGGGTTGGGAGAGGACAGCACAATGTGAGGGTAGGGGGTCGCAAGATTAAGAGGGCCTCCCTCGCATTTTGCAGCGTGGACAACGCTGTGAGTCCTCATGCCCAGGTTCCAATTGTATTCTCGCATGAGAGGGGATACGTTAAGCATGACAGGTTTTAGGAAAGATTAAATGCATTTATTCGTTCGTTTACGAAGTTAGTGCATGTCATGCATTTGAAATTTCTTGCACTTCCAAGTTGCAATCCTGAACGCATATTGCATAAGTTAAAAGGTGGATTTGTCTAAATGCATCCTTGATTGCCCCGCGAAAAGAACATCACATAATGCATTTAGGTAATAATTTCCTAGTTGTGATTCGTATGAGATAATCGTTGACATCCATTAGATGTTGTCCAACTAGTTGCATTGCATGAAAGGGATTTATGTACCTTGCAAATTGCATGCAGTGAAAATTACATCCTAGGTTGGGCTAAGTGCTGAAGGACGAATTAAATCAATAATGGTCCCGTGGCATTCGCTCATGCATGGACTTCTTTTATTGAGTTAGATTTGGGAATTGATAAAATTGTCATATTAAAGCTGGAATTCAATGCATTAAACGAAGGGTTTATAGGCATAGTTCTTGATGTAAATCAACGTAGGGTTTATACAAGTTAGCCCTAAATTATCAATCTTTATAGTTTATGCAAGGGAAAGAAATGGTCATTGTAAATCTCATAGTTGCATAGAAGGAAAAAGTCTATGAATCGCATATTTGCATGGAATGTTGTATTTTGAAATTATGTACATCTTTTTAGGAAAAAGTGTTTGCATATTTAAGAAGAGATCACCTCTTGTCGCAAGACAATTAGATCGAATAGGTATATCACTTGTAATGGTGTAACTCAAATGATGATCACCTCAATGCGCTAAGAAAAGCTAAGCTGCGATAAAATTCTGCCTAGTATCGCACTCGGGAAACTAACTTAATATTTTCGACCTCAAAGGTCCTACCCACATTCACGGAATGTTAGGGTTAGCTAAACGCCCATGCAAGAACAATCTAGGGTTCTTACCCTAAGGATCAATTGGCCAAATACTAGACTTCTGCTTGAATTTAGAAACCCTAGGGCCAAACGTTGTCGGCCTAGTAGGGTTAGGGTTGGGTTGGGTCAAGAGGACATTCCAAACCCTACATCTTGACCAAAGTATTCTTTGACCAATGAATACCGTGTGATGGGAGAAATAATCCCACAAGTTAGGTGCGACACTTATCTCGTGCAACAAGTTGCAACGTCGTAAGGTTTTGTGTCTAAACCACAAAATAGTATTGCCACTCCTTAGAACAAGGGTTGGCAGGTTCTAAGTACAAGTCTAATTTGCAAGAGAATGAGTAGTCATCCTACTACATCACCCTTCTTTGGGTTGAATTCCCAAGTTAAGGAAATTATGAATTGCCTAGCAAGCAATTGACCAATCAAGTTAAGGCGACGAGGGTGCCCAGGATTTACTGTCTTAGTTTAAGGAACCTAAGGTGTTTGTTAATTTGGGTTAACTGGGTATAAACCATTGGATCTCCTTCCCGGCAACCATATTCGACTCCTTCGAGCTCCCGTCACTCCCCAGCTTCCCGAGCACCTTCCCGGCCCCTTTGAGCACCCTCAAGGCATTCACACAGAGGTATTGCTTCACTCTTTACAGGGTTTACCTCAATTTTCAGGCCTCTTGAAACAGGGCAACCATTACACTCTCAGCTCTCATTTCATATGTGGGCTGCTCTCCCCTTGATGGAGCTTGTTTGAGGCCTTCCTTGGCTTTAACCGGACCCCTCTGAAGCTTGGCCACCATTTTTTGCAGCCCCAGGACCAGCATTTACAGTTGGCTCAATCATGCAGCCCTATGTGTCTTCAGCATTGACAGTCACAACAACAACTCTTCCCCTCCATTGGCACTCGGGCATATGAACATGCTTTGATGCTTGGTTTTGATGGTTGATGTGTTGGCATAGCATTTGGATTGATTTAACACTATTTTGGGACTGTCATAATAGTCCACAGGTAGTTTATGACAGTGCTACATTGACATTTGATGCTATAGCTTGTTTGGCATTGTCATTTGATGCCCGGTTGGTCTCCTTTGATGCTCGGATGTTAGGGGAATGTATGCCTATTGTTTGACAACCATTTGGAGCTGATTTTGATGCTGAAATTCTTAGTTTTGAATAGTAAATCACTGCTGACACAATTGGGCTGAAGTCATTTTACTCACGAATGCTTATGTCTATGCTTTTTGGGCTATGTTCCGGGAATATATGGTGATGTATTGACACTTGGGGCTTGACATAGAGCTTGGTTTTGATTCGGGATCATTGGTTGAGCTTGAGCTTGGTTTGCAAAGCATTTGGATGCTCCATCTTGGATGTGCTTATGGCATGTATGTTGCCTATGTCTGATCGGTCTTGACATGCTTAGCCTATGCCATTACTACATGCTAGTTACATTGTTTGGAGCCTATTGCTACTGGAGCTCGGTCTTGGCTTGATCTTAGATTCCCGGAGCTTACTTGAGCTATTTATTGGCTTGCCAGAGTTGTATCTTGGATGTACTTGATGTCTTACATGCTTATGGATGCTACATATGGATGCTCTACCGCCTACATGTTCGGGATGTACCATTGATGCTTGATCTTGGACACTTGTCACTGGTGCTTGTACATGCTTTGTTCGAGCTTTGTTGCTTGATATTTACGGATTTTGTGCCAGTGGGAGCGTCTTTGGATGCTTGACAGCCATTGAGTAGGCGTTCTATGCTCTTTGAGCTTTTGAGACTATTTGTGATCTTTTACCCTTCAGGATGATGCATGGTTCATATGTCTTGGTTCCTCTGATGCTTATGAGCTGACTCTTTGCTTTGGGTCCCTCTCTTTGTGAGCTGACACCTACTTGTGTCAAGTCTTGGTAGTGGCAGAAACACTTTGCCCCGTTGATTGGGGGGTGTGCCTACTCACTGCAGATGTTTGTATGACATGTTTGAGTGTTGGATTCATGCTTATCGATTGTCATATGCCTATGTTATGCCCGCATGATTCCGGCTTTGGTCTTGGCGGTATCTGATTGACCTAGGATCCAATTTTGGTACTGTTAGCTCTCATTTACTGAAATCTGTAATTTATTACAGCAAACATATATGTATGGACTGTCATGGATTTTTCATGCTGAAATATTTTGAAATGATGTACTTTCACTAGTACTTGGTGAGCAACCACTTTGGTTACACTTTTCTCGCCATTTTCTCTCTATTTTGGTGATTTTTTGGTCATTTTCTGCAGTAAACAACAAGCAGTTTTGAACTATCTACAGTCTTCTAGCCTGCATTATGGCGAGTTTGTCCACTGAACATGCTATTTTCAGCATCACTAAGCTTGATGGTATGAATCACACTTATTGGAAGAGCCAGATTTGGCAGGTGTTGGTGCAGAAATCGCATATCAAACCTTTGAGATTGAGCAGGCATCCGCCTACAACTATGCCAAATGAGGAATGGCTTGAGCTTCTTGAGTTATGCAAGTCCACTATTGTATTATCTCTCACAGAACAAGTTCATTATAATGTCTTTGAGGAAAAACAGGGTGCATGGTAGTTGTGGGATAAAATCAAGAATCTCTATGACAAGAAAAGTCCAGCGAGTCAGATGTATTGGCTGAAGCAGCTTATGGATCTGCGCATGAAGGAGAATGTGACTATGTCTGCTCACTTGAGCCAGTTCCATGCTATACTCAAGAACTTGACTTTGCAGGACATCACTTTTGCAGAGGATGTCACTCCTCTTTTCTTGCTTGGTACTCTTAATGAGTTATGGGATGTATTCCGCACTGCATTATGTGCCTCTATAGCTACCTTGAAATTATCTGATGTTGAGAGTGCTCTTCTGCAGGAAGAGGTTAACAGTAAGAATTTGGATGCCTCTCGTGTGTCGCGTACTATGACAGTTAGAGGCAATAATGATGGATATGGAAAGCATGGCAGTGGCAGTGGCAATGGATGGGTTTCTTAGAAATCTCGGTCCAAGTCCATGGGAATAAATGAATGTTTTTCTAGAATATGATATTAGGGTTGATTTCTTTGATTGTGCTTGAATTTTAATTGGATTAATTAGAGAAGGATATTTTGCACACGTGGATCATCTCCAAGATCACATCGCGGATTATCCCGAGAGGGCACTAGTTGATTCATAGGCCAATGGTCGAGTGGTAAAAAGGTCAACCACCATGGAAATGGCATCTCACTCCTAGACCGCTTGTGGGTTAGGTGGAGCTCTGGACACCCCTTGCCTCTCCAGAATGGAGTTAGAGATCCCCGTGAGCCCAACGATTGGAACATTGGAAGATCCTATTCTAGATAACGGATGGAAATTTCTATGCCATGTAATTTGGACCCACTTCTGTTGAACAGAAGGGATACATAATTCTCTTGTATGGGCAGGAGACAAAGATTAACTTAAAGATAAGTTAAGGAACTTGTTTGATAATAGGACTGCTTGTTTGTTTTTGTGTATGTGTTGTAAATTACATGAACAAACTCTATGCCCTAAAAGGCTTAATTAATGAAGCTGATTTTAAATGTCGCACATAAATGTGGTAGGACCTAATTAGACAACTAAAGCTATCAAGGGAAGCGGGTGGACGGAATCCCTCAACGGGTCCGTCCTACGGTTGGGTGGTCCTAGAGAACTGGGAGGCTTCTCACAAGGATTTACATCGGATGAATTTGTTACCATTGTGCAAAAAAGGGCCATATTAGGCCACAATGCCATGAATTGCGCAATGAAAGGTGCAAAGATAAGGGGAATGACAAAGTGCAAGATGAGTCTTCTGATCGTAGCATAGTGCCTGCAAAGTCCAATGTTAAAATTGAAGAGATCAATGTTATGCAGCCTGAGGATATTGATGATTATGATTATATCCTTGCAGCTTCTTCTAGTGCTTCGTAGATGATAGAGATACACTCTATGTATGCACAGTGTTGGCTCTTGGACTCAGGTGCATCCTTTCATGTGACACCTTATCGAGAGTGGTTTCACTCATACCGTACTGTTTTGGGTTCTGTGCGCTTAGGTGATGACAGCTCTCTTGATATTGTGGGCATTGGTGATGTTAGGCTGCAGTTTCCTTCTGGCAATAGTGTTTTGTTATGTAAGATGTACGTCATGTACCTACTTTGACACGCAGCCTCATGTCAGCTGGATAGCTTGATGACGCAGGATATCATGTATGCTTTGGAGACTCTACATGGAAGATCACTCATGGCAGACTTGTGACTGCGAGAGGTGCCAAGGCTGGCAGCCTCTATCCCTTGATTGTATCAGCTTCTTCCCTTGATCATGTTTTGTCTATGGATTCTATCCCACATGTGGATCTTAAGAGTGTCAAATGCATTTTCCTTGGTTATGGGGATGCAGGTGAGATGGGGTTACCATCTCTGGGATCCGTAGGCGCAAAAAGTCATCCGTAGTCATGATGTAGTCTTCCATGAAGACAAGATGCATAGGCAGCCTGAGAGAGTTGTTGAGATCCGCAGGGTCATATTTCAGGAGGAGCCGAGAGCTCCCGCACAACTAGTTAGACAGCCTACAGCTGCAACAGATGCTCATGGTCAGGGTGTTGGGGACAGGCAGCTGGGTAGGCAACAGAGCCTGCCGTGAGACGGTCTACTAGAGACAGACGTCCACCTGATAGATTTCAGCCCTCGATGCATTATGTCTTGGTTACAGATGCAGGAGAGCCTTTCACTTATGATGAGGCTATGCGCAGGGGTGACAGTCACTCTTGGGAGAGGGCTATGCAGTCTGAGATAGACTCCCTGCATAAGAATGAGACTTGGGATTTGGTTTCCTTGCCTAAGGGCAAGAAGGCTTTGCCATGCAAGTGGGTGTACAAGCTGAAAAGTACCCTTGGACACCCCAAGCCAGCATACAAGGCTAGATTAGTAGTAAAGGGTTTTAAGTAGGAGCATGGTGTGGACTTTGAACCAAATTTAACATTTTGACAATTGCAAATGTTGTTTCTTACTTGTCAAAATAAATTCAAAAGCATACTTACGAGAAGAAGGGGCCTAAGAATTGTTCCATCCATGGCGACCAAGTCCAACAGAGCCTCAGATATCGTGAAGGAAGTAGATGTGGCTAACGCCTTCTTCGATCCTGAAACCCCAAAGATTGGCATATGGACTAAAGGTTGCTTTATTGCAGATGCATTGATTGATGGAGGCTCATCAGTAAACATAATGACGGATGTGAAAATGAAGGATCTAGGCTTGCAAGGAATGCAACCTATGCAGTGGCTTATCAAATTGGCAAACCAAAGCAGAATCAAATCATTGGGCATTCTCCCATACGTAAAGACAACCCTCGCAGGAAGAGACTATTGGGTTGACATATTTGGTAGTTAGAACAAATTCCTACAGGACCTCATACCCTTTGCTATTGGGAAGACCTTGGCTTTTTAAAGTAAGAGCAAGGACGGATTGGTTCAAAGGAACCCTAACCCTAGGCATAGGACCCAACAAAGCGGTGTTGAAGTTGTATGGATCACAAAAAGGAAATGGATCCACGGCCATCAAATTTGTAACCGACTCCTCCAATGAAGTAACAGATGGTACATCAGAAGATGAAGAGGCTATCAAATAGATTTTTCCCAAGAAAACAGAGGCACAGTCCCTGACAATGGGCACTGTAAGCCAACTACCGAAGGAAGCTAAGTCTTTGTCCGTGGGAAAATCACCTTCTTCCTAAACCCAAACTGACTTCTGAAATCACCTCTGACAATGAGATAGATGCATGGATGTACTATTCTCCCTATTACATGGGAGTCACAAAGATAGAGCTAGAGACAGAGACAAGAGCACAAACAGATGTAGAAGCAGAAATAGAAATAGAAGTAGAGGACATAAAAAAGAGTTTGTTCTTCTCTTGTAGAGCCCGCACTGAGGCAAAAACAAAACCTAAAGAGGACGAAGGTAATAATACAGACGAAGTGAGAATAGATGAGAGATTCGATAAAAATGCACAATGGAAGGTGCCAATTGAGACACGAATATGGAGGCTTAAGCTTTCTTCACTTTCTTCTTCTTCATCCTCATACTATCTTCTCTACTATCCACTTTTTGAAGTCTCTCTCAAGGGATAGACACTTTGACCTTTAGGACACTTTACATAGCCTCTCACATACTTACTTAATACAACAATAGGATAAGGCTTAGGCTATGCCTTATTTCTCAACACTCTCCCTCAATCTCAGAATGAGCTTGCAAAGGTAATACTCCAAGTGCACTCCTAAAATACTCGAACTTATCTTTACCTAATGCTTTAGTAAAGATATCGGTAACTTGGTCATTTGTTTTGACATGGACCAAGTCAACCTCTCCATCACTGACCTTTTCTCTAATGAAATGATAGTGGACTTCTATGTGTTTTGTCCTAGCATGATAGACTGAGTTCTTTACCAACATGATGCTGCTAATGTTGTCACAATATATGATGACTCCAACATCAATTTCAATCCCCATGTCACATGAAACCAATCTCAGCCATGTCTGTTCACATGCTGCTAATGCAATACCTCAATACTTAGCTTCTATACTTGATAAAGCAACTGCATGTTGCTTTTTGCTACTCCAACTTACCATAGATGATCCAAATGAAAATGCATAACCACTAGTTAATCTCCTATCCATAAGATTACTTGCCCTATCTGCGTCAGTAAACCCAAACAAGGTAGGCTTTATTTCCTTCTCATAGAATAAGCCAAATCCAGTTGTCTTCTTCACATACCTTAGCACTCCCCTCACTGCATCCAAATGTAATTTACGTTGTCTTTGCATAAATTGGCTAATCAATCCGACAATATAACTCAAATCTGGCCTTGTAATGGTTAAGTAGATAAGACTACCAACCATCTTTCTAAACATAGTCACATCTTCCACATATTACCCATTGTCAATCATTTTCATGTTTTGATCCAAGGGGGTATCCAGTGGCTTACATCCTGTCATGCCATACTTCTCCAACATCTCTAAGAAATATTGTCCTTGTACCAACCAAATACCATGAGGTGTATCAATGACCTCAATGCCCAAAAAATATCTCAACAAACCAAGTTCCTTTATGTCAAATTCCTTATGAAGACCATGCTTAACTTCAACAATCTCCTTCTCAATTATACCTGTAATAATGAGATCATCAACATAGATGACAACCACAACCATGCCATCCTCTGTATGTCTCACATAGAGTGAGTAATCAACCATACTTTGTTGAAATCCCATGCGGCACAAGAAACTACTAATCCTCTCACACCAAGCTCTTGGTGCTTGCTTCAGTCCATACAATGCCTTTCTCAACTTGCATACATAATGCATATATTTAGGATTCACATACCCTTTAGGTTGATCCATGTACACTTCATGTTCTAAATTCCCATTCAAGAATGCACTTTTCACATCCATTTGATACAATTTCCAATCATATATAGAAGCCAAAGCAATCACTAATCTCATTGTAGTCATCTTTGCCACTAGACTAAATATCTCCTCTTAATCCAATCCATATGTTTGTGCACAGCCCTTTGCAACTAGCCTTGCTTTATACCTTTCTAGATAACCATGTAATTTGCACTTGACTTTGTACACCCATTTTCAACCAATTTATTTCTTTCCATGAGGTAAATACACCAAATCCCAAGTCTTGTTTTTCTTCAATGCATCCATCTCCTCATCCATAGCTTGTCTCCATTCTTTACTTTCCATTGCTTCCTCAAAGCAAGTAGGTTATACATATTGTACATAAGAAACCATATAAGCATAATGCATCTTCATGAATCCATTATATGCCAATCTATCAATAGGATATCTAACCCTTTCTGATCTCCTCAATTGAGGTGCACTACTTGGAGTCTCAATTACTCTTGCATGTGGTGGCACATATTTTCCTGCACTTCTAGTACCCAGAGTTTATACATGAGGAATGTCATACTCATCATCAATAGGTTCATCCTCTAAAATTTCAGTCATAGGCCTCTTGCCTTTTGTAATTTCCACACTCTTTTGTGAGCTCCCCAACATGCCAGTCCATGGACTATAGTTGTCATTGCTTTCTACATTCTCCTGAGGTCCAAACATATCTTCTAAGTGCTGATTTCCAAGCTTATCTTTTGTGGAAATTTTCTTCCCATGAGCATCATCATCACTACTCTCAAAAGAATCCAAGTCCACTGCAATCTTAGGCTTGTTCCATGATTCATACTCATTGAATTTGACATCCTTTCTAATGTAAACTTCCTTAGTCACTAGATCATAGCATTTGTAACCCTTCTTCTCATCAGGATATCCAAGAAAGATGCATTTTATAGCATTTGGATCCATCATCTTCCTCAAATCATTGGGACCATGAACATAACAAACACATCCAAAAGCCC
Source organism: Lygodium microphyllum (assembly GCF_053477565.2). Lineage (NCBI taxonomy): Eukaryota > Viridiplantae > Streptophyta > Polypodiopsida > Schizaeales > Lygodiaceae > Lygodium > Lygodium microphyllum. The sequence continues at coordinate 135,572,538 of NC_141136.1, read as the reverse complement.
TGAAGTAGGCAACAATGGGTGTCCTACCATACATCTTTTCATACGGTGATACATGATGAGTCAATATTGTAGGTGTCATGTTCATGATATGTACTGCAATATGCATTGCCTCTGCCCAATATGTCAATGGCATATTCATTTGGTTCATCATTGCCCTAGCAATCTCTACAATGATACGGTTCTTCCTTTTTGCCACACCATTCTGCTGAGGTGTGTACTTGCATGTCACCTGTCTTTTGATTTCCATGATCTTTCAACAAATCTGAAAATGCATATGACATGTACTCTCCTCCATTATCAGACCTCAAGCATTTTATGTAAGAACCAAACTATTTTTCTGTCATATCTTTAAACTCCAAAAATCTTTCAAAGGCTTCACTTTTATACTGCATGAAATACACCCAAGTCATTTTACTAAAGTAATCAATAAAAGTGATATAAAACCTGCATCTCCCACTTAATGAGACATTCTAACATGGACCCCAAATATTAGAATGCACCATTTTCAAATGATAACTATTGATTCTCCCCCTCTTTGGAAATGGTAATCTAGCTTGATTGCCAAACTGACAAGCCTCACATACATGATCATAATTAACATAACCACCAAAATGGGGCAAACCACACCACCTATTTAGTTTGCATTTGTTTCAGTCTTTGCAGATTTACATGACCAATTCTCCTATGCCATAATTCAACATCCTTATCTTGACCATGCCCACATACATAGAATTCTGAATGACAGAGGTTCCTACGTCCAAGGCAAATAACCTGCCTTTCTTCTCTCCTTTTGCAATAAATCTACCAGGCCTTCCATTTCTAAATTCCTCAATGAAACATTTATATCTATTGAATCTCACATGCATTCCTTGGTCTGCCATTTGAGCACCACTAATGTAAGTTCTTAGTGATTGTAGGTACATAAAGTACATCCCCAAGCTTATTTTCAACTCCATCTCTAGTGACAAGTGGCACACTACCAATATGAGTAATTTTATGTAAAGTATCATCCCCAATAGCCACATATTCTTCATTCTACATTTGTTGTTTGACACTTTTGTGTCAAACCACTCAACATGATGAGTCATGTGATTTGTAGCCCATGAGTTTAAAAATCAATCATCCTCACTAGGAGGGTGTGTCATACTTCCTAATACATGTTCCATGGTGAATAAATGGCCTCTAGTAGAGCCACCTCTAGTTCCATAACATGCACCTCCATAGCCACCTGAATAATGGTTATATTGAGATTTTCCTCAACCCCTAGGCATAACATTTTTCTTGTGATAAAATTCCCTTTCAAAACGTCCATACTGCCCACAATAATTACATGCACCATCTCTATGTGGAGGAGTAGATCATCCTCTACCTCTAAAGGAAGCTCTCCCCCTGGCTCTAGGCATGAAACCACCATGACCAAAGTTACCTCGACCACATGAAAAACTATCACCTCCACGGCCATAAGATGAGCCTCAGGTCTAAATGGGTTTCCATGCCCACTCTGATGATAAAATACATTATCTCCACTTGTATTCTTGCTACTGCTAGATGCATTTAAACCCAACTTAATTTCTTCTGTAAATAGCAAAGTAATCAATTCTTCAAAGTCTGGCATAGAACCTCCTCTCTTTTACTACAACCACCTCCTCCTTGTCTAAGACTCTCACTATTTCTAAGAGCCTTTTGTCGATTTCGAAGTCCTAAAATAGTTTGCTTTCGTTGATAAGATTTGATGCATTTCTCCAACAAAGGAATCCTCTGTTGATAGCCTTCTAGCTTCTGCAATAACTTGTTGTTATGTTTTGATAAAAGATGGTTCTCCAATCTAAGGACATCCTTTTTTGCAACCAAGCTAAGTGTATAACCCAAAAACCCATTATAATCATCACTAGTGAACCTCATCAATGAAGATCTATTATAGAAAGGTGGAGTGCTATTTTTTATAGGATCTTTGGGATATAGCTTGCCATCTAACCAAAGATCAAGATTATTCTTTCCTTTAAACCTGAGTATATGTTTCCTAGACTCCGTGTAATAGTAATGAGTTTTATTCTCTTCCTTATTGGTTCATACTCACTATCCAAAGATTTATATGCTGGTCCAAGTCCATTAAGTGTGACTGAAACCAAATCATCATCATCCACTGGTGCATTTATAGATGCAAGATCTTCTGCAACATGTTTGATCTTTGCAACATAGTCACTGATAGTGCAATTTCCTCTCCATGCAATCTCTGCTTAAGTTGTATCTTCCTTGCCTCTGTACATGTCCCATACACTTTCTCAATGATCTCCCATGCCTCTTTACAAGTGTTTGCCTTTTTTATATGAGGAATCAAAGTCTTTGATATGCATATAGAGATCCAATGCAAAACTTTCCTATTCTTTCTAGTCCAATCCTTGTATGCCTTCTTTTGCTCTTCTATGGGCTCCTCAAGAAGCTCTACACATGCATCATCACATGTAATGAGGTCCCAAAGACCTCTCCCTCATCAGAAAGCTCTCCATCCTATATGACTAGACATTGTAGTTATCCTTGGTCAATTTAACTCCAACAATCTGGGTAATTTGAGCTGTGTTTGACATTTTGATAGCTAAAATTTTAGAAAAACTAGCAGTATGTGCTTTTCCAATCAAGCATTCAGCAACATGAACCAATCCACTGCCTCAAATAGTCAACCCGAGACAAAAAATACACCAAAATAGCCCAAAAATTCATGCAAATTCCCTTTCAAGAGAATGGCTGCTATACATAAGCTCAAATGTTGTCATATACATCCATACATGATTCTTGTACATCATACATTGGTTGTCTAGCAAGAAACATACAAAACAGAGCTCAAATCAGTGCTCATATGACCCAAAAAGCATCAACATACGAGCTTAAAATCGACCAATTTCCTTGTCATTTTTCTATAGGTTTTTGTACCAGGAATGAAGTCTTAGCCAAGTTGAAGCTATAATTTTTTTTATTTTTTCTGCAATTTTTTTACCTCCAAAATGATACTCATAAGTTACATAGAAACCCACCTTTTTTACATTCAAACATCCAATTCAGCTCTACAATAGTGTGAAACCTCTAACTATGAACCAATTCAAAGAATCACTAGGTCATGGAAACTCCAGTGTGAATGTAGCTCCTAAAGATAACTGATTTTAATTGTCCAATGTGAACCCAAGATAATTATTAATTGTAAGCCTTAGTGTTTAAGGATTAATAAGGCTTATCCAAAAAGAGAAGCAAATGAGCGTAAACTGATGGTGACCACTCATCATCCCATCAATTACTATGCAACAATGCCTTGTTGTTAGCTATGCAACCAGCTCAAATTAGAATAGCCATTTTGCAGTAAGAGGCCTTAATCACTAGTGCTAATGCATGCCAAACCTTGATTGCTAGTGCAACTACTTTATTCCTAAAATTAAGGTAGATAAAGCTATTTTCGATTTGGCTCATACCAATGGTAAGACTACCACAGAAGGGTTAGATGGCCTTGCCCAGAGATGCCAACAGTACTACAATGTAGGTGCCCACTTTGCAAAGTGGAGAGCTATTCTTAAGATTGGTCCAAACAAGCCATCACCTCTGGCAATATTGGAGAATGCCAATGGTTTAGCTCACTACAATATCATCTGTCAAGAGAATGGTTTTCTCTTCCCCATTTCTAGCCTCATTTGACTTATCAAATGCATCCAATGTTTACTTCAATTGCTCCCAAATCTAAGCTTTAGTAGCTCATCCAAGCCATAGACCTGTTATGGGTGATTTAGATAGGGATTTGTACTTGATTTTAATGGCAGACAGTAAGCATTCAAGCCAATGTAGACCTCCTTGGCGAGCTCCTCGGTCCAATCTTTTATTCCTGTGTTTATGCTCTAATACCAAGTAAGAATAGATGAGAGATTCGATGAAAATGCACAATGGACAATGTTTGAGACATGGATATGGACTCTCAAGCTTTCTTCATTCTCTTCTTCTTCATTCTCATACTCATAGAAGGCAAAGATAAGGAAGAAGTTCCTGAAAACCCAGAAGTAGAAGATCCCTTTCTGTTCTTCGACATAATGATTATGGTACCCTTTGGACTGAGTAATGAGTCATGTCATAAAAGCAAAGCCTTTATAAGATATGGATTAAGAAGACTAGGCCTTCCTTCAATAGTGTCTCTTGTCACCCAAAGTTGCCCTTCCTCCAAGAAGATGATGATGATGCAACTTGCCAATAACCCCTAGTCCTACAACTCAAACAAAACACAGAAGGTTTCTGTTATGTGACATTCTTGGATGCATCCTCAAAAGACAAGTCCTCGAGACAAGAAGTAATTCATCCCCAACCTAAACCCGAAACCTCAATGATACCCTTTCAACTTCCCAAAGAGTGAGCTAAGCCTCCATTAAATGAGGACAATAGTTCCAATGCATCATAATAAGAGGAGACCACTCCCTTGAAGGATTCGGATCTCTACCTAGAAGCAATCCGTGGGACATTTACCTGTGAAGTGGAAGGTGAAAAGCAATTGACGTTAGTAGATGATGACGGTACTAAACGTCACTTGAAGGTGGGTCTAAATCTTCCAGAAGAAGAACTACTGGTCTTGCAAGACCTATTAAAGGAGAACTTAGACGTGTTTGCATGGTTGTACCAAGATCTAAAGGGGATTGATCCCACAGTATGCCCAACACCATATCAACCTAGAGCCTAATGCCAAACCTGTGAGGCAAAGACAGAGGCATATGAATCCAAATTATTCTGCCGTAGTGAAGGCCAAATTACTAAAGCTCATTGAAGCTGAGTTCATTTATGCAATGGCTAACAGTGAATGGGTTTCGCCAATTGTGGTAGTACCCAAGAAGAATGAAAAACTGTGAATATGTTGGAAAACTGATAGTTCCATTACTTTTAAATGAGTGTCAAGTACATGCCTTTATGGCTTCTAGATAGTACCACTCTCCCTCTTTGTGTTTACAGGATTATGAACATCTCTTTCTAGAGCATACATCATTTGTCATCTGTTTCATACAAAGCCACTTATGGACAAGCCTCTTTTGGGCACACATATCAAGCATCATTTGCTATTCTCAACACCCCCCTCAAATGATCAATTCCTACACTTGCTAGCTTTTTCCCCCCTACATGATGACATGGCCTAGGAGACTAGCTCATAGGCAGCCTAGTCAAGTTAAAGCTTGAAACTTTACATCTTTGGCAAGGGTTTTGTTTTACAAAGAAAATCCACTAAAGGGAAATAAAAAACTACTATGGGAAAACATAAGATCCACTATGGGAAAGATAATTTCTTCAAAACATTTTGTCAGAGTTGTTGATCTTCTTCATATTATTCATTCATGAAGTGATTTTGATGATGGTTACCATTCTACACATGTTGTGCTTTTTTACAGTGGAAAAACATTCACTAGCTATATGTCCAATCTTACAATAATAATGATATGTCATCTGATCTTTGTTGTTGGATTTGAATCCTCGGCCTCTTCCTTTAGGTCCAGTAGGTCCTTTGGTGTATGAGAGGTTTTCCCTAGATGATGGGACACTATCTTTTGTATTCTTGTTCTTCTGTTTATTCTCTTCATCAAGAAGAGAGTGCTCAATATGTTTCTGTCACAAATTAAGCACATTGCTATAAGTAGAGACAAGATTTTCATAAGGATCCTAGTTTACACTAGCAAGAAGTACAACAATGGCTTCATCTTCATCTATTATTTTCTTTAGAGTGGCAAGTTGAGTATTTAGAATTTTGAATTTGTTAAAATGCATAGCCATTGAAGTGTTGTCTTTTATGTCGAGCTTATAGAACTGCATTAACAACTTGACCTTAGAGTTTTTGGCTTGACTTCCAAATATCCTATCAAGCTCATCCCAAGCCTTTTTAGCATCTATGATGCCAGAGATATGGTGCAATACATCGTCAGACAATACCCAGAAAATAATTCCTAGAGTTTTATTATTCATCTTTTTCCACTCTTTGGACTTTGGTTTGGACCCTTCTAGGATTTTTTCCATCTTCACTTTCTTCTTCCTCCTCCTCTGTCTCAAAGGGGTCCCACAAGTCCTTCCGCATAAGGTGGTACATGGTCTTCTCCTTCGAAAGGCATGAAAGCCTTCTCCATTGAACTTGGCTATTTGCTCAAGCTTTGCCATGTTGATCAACTTCAAATAACTAGCAAAAGAGTTGTAGTTCAATGCGTCAAGAGATACAAAAAGATCAATGTCAATTTGACACTATTTGAGTATCAATGGATACTATTCTTTGAGCTTGGTGTTGGATGTCGGTGCTTGACTTGCTTCTTGTTTGTCAATTTATCATGAGCTTTGTGGATGACTTATGAGCTTCCTTGAGCACTTATAGATCTAAAGAGTGAACTTCAAAGAGTGTAGCTCAATGATTAAAAGAGATTGCCCACTTGGGGGTCTTCAAATGCCCCACAAAGATATGGAGAATCACACCTTGTGCTCGATGTGACAAGGAGCGTCGCAAGATGAGGAACAACTTTTTTGAAGAGAGCAAGAGCTAAGATGCCTTAGTTTTCTTACACTACCTCCTCCAAGGTTAGTAGGTATGACACTCTGCAGGTGCAAGCATGACAACGAGTGACAATTTTCACAATGCTAGGGCTAAGAGAGGCCAATGTCAAGCTTTGATGTGACATGAAGTTACCCAGGGATTCAAGGGAGAGATATATGACACTAACAATGACTCAAACTGATAGTTCCATTACTTTGAAATGAGTGTCAAGTACATGCCTTTATGGCTTCTAGATAGTACCACTCTCCCTCTCTCTGTGTTTATAGGATTATGAACATCTCTTCCTAGAGTATACATCATTTGTCATCCCTTTCATACAACGCCACTTATGGGCAAGCCTCTTTTGGGCACACATATAAAGCATCATTTTCTATTCTCAATAGCCCCCCTCAAATCATTAGTTCCTACACTTGCTGGCATTTCCCCCCCCTGCATGATGACATGGACTGGGAGACTAGCTCATAGGCAACCTAGTCAAGTTAAAGCTTGAAACTTTACATCTTTCGCAAGAGTTTTTTTTACAAAAGAAACTCCACTAAAGGGAAATAAAAATCCACTATGGGAAATCATAAGATCCACTATGGGAAATATAATTTCTTCAAAACAGTCTACCATAGTTGTTGTTGATATAAAGGATGCATCTTCTTCATATTATTCATTCATGAATTGATTTTGATGATTGTAACCATTCTACACATGTTGTGCTCTTTTACTGTGGAAACATTCACTGGTGGCTATATGGCCAGTCTTACCATAATAATGACATGTCATTTGATCTTTGTTGTTGGAGTTGAATCTTTGGCCTCTTCCTTTAGGTCCAGTAGGTCTTTTGGTGTATAAGAGGTTTTCCCTAGATGATGGGACACCATCTTTTACATTCTTGTTCTTCTCCTTATTCTCTTCATCAAGAAGAGAGTGCTAAATATCTTTCTATGACAATTTAGGTACATTGCTGAGAGTAGAGACAAGATTTTCATAAGGATCCTAGTTTACACTAGCAAGGAGTACAGCAATGGCTTCATCTTCATCTATTATTTTCTTTAGAGCGACAAGTTGAGTATTTAGAATTTTGAATTTGTTAGTATGCATAGCCATTGAAGTGTTGTCTTTTATGTCAAGCTTATAGAACTGCATTAACAACTTGACCTTAGAGTTTTTGGCTTGACTTCCAAAGATCCTATCAAGCTCATCGTCAGACGATACCCAGGAAATAATTCCTAGAGCTTTATTATTCATCTTTTTCCACTCTTTGGACTTTAGTTCTTCAGGCTTTGGTTTGGACCATCTTCACTTTCTTCTTCCTCCTCCTCTTCCTCAAACAGGTCCCACAAGTCCTTTCGCAAATAGTGTCAAATTGACACTATTTGAGTATCAATGGATACTATTCTTTGAGCTTAGTGTTGGATGTCTGTGCTTGATCTTCTTCTTGTTTGTCAATTTCACACACACTTTGTGGATGACTTATGAGGTTCCGCGAGCACTTCCACATATGTAGAGTGAACTTCAAAGAGTGTAGCTCAGTGATTAAAAGAGATCACCCACTTGGGGGTCTTCAAATGCCCCACAAAGATATGGAGAATTGCGCCTTGTGCTGGATGCTAGATTAGCTTGAATCTCTGCCTATGAAATATAAACCATATTCACATATTTCTGCAATGTCAGGTTGTATAGGGCACAATGTTAACGTCTGACGTAACAAGGATCGTCTCAAGCTAGGGAACAACTTTTTTGAAGAGAGCAAGAGATAAGATGCCTTAGTTATCTTACACTACCTCCTCCAAGGTTAGTAGGTATGACACTTTGCAGGTGCAATTAGGACAATGAGTGACAATTTTCATAATGTTAGGGCTAAGAGAGGCCAATGTCAAGCTTTGATGTAACAAAAAGTTACCTAGGGAGTCAAGGGAGAGATATATGACACTGACAATGACTGAAACTGATAGTTCCATTACTTTGAAATGAGTGTCAAGTACATGCGTTTATAGCTTCTAGATGGTACCACTCTCCCTCACTGTGCTTATAGGATTTTGAACATCTCTTCTTGGAGCATACATAATTTGTCATCTCTTTCATATAAAGCCACTTATAGGCAAGACTCTTTTGGGCACACATATCAAGCATCATTTGCTATTCTCAACACCCCCCCTCAAATGATGAGTTCCTACACTTGCTAGCTTCAGTGGGCCCCCTACATGATTACAAGGCCTAGGAGACTAGCTCATAGGCAGCCTAGTCAAGTTAAAGCTTGAAACTTTACATCTTTGGTAAGGGTTTTGTTTTACAAAGAAAATCCACTAAGGGAAATAAAAATCCACTATGGGAAAACATAAGATCCACTATGGGAAAGATAATATCTTCAAAACATTCTGTCAGAGTTGTTGTTGATATAATGGATGCATCTTCTTCATATTATTCATTCATGAACCGATTTTGATGATGGTTACAATTCTACACATGTTATGCTTTTTTACGGTGGAAACATTCATTGGCTATGTGGCCAGAGTCTTACCACAATAATGAAATGTCATCTAATTTTCATAAATTGTAGCTCAATGTGTCAAGAGACAGAAGAAGATCAATGTCAAATTGACACTAGTTGAGTATCAATGGATACTATTCTTTGAGCTTAGTTTTGGATGTTGGTGCTTGATCTACTTCTTGTTTGTCGATTTCTCATGAACTTTGTGGATGCCTTATGAGCTTCCTTAGGCACTTCCACATCTACAGAGTGAACTTCAAAGAGTGTAGCTCAGTGATTACAATTATTGTTGATAGCTTCAATAATGAGAAGAAACATTGAAAATGTCAAGCTTTGAAGCTTTGGCTATGGCTACCCATAGAGATGATAGTTAGGGTTTCATAGATTGTGATAGATAAAGAGAGAATTTTGGGGAGCCCTTTCAACTTGAGATTTCCCACTTGGGGATCTTCAATGCCCCACAAGGATATGGAGAATCATGCCTCATGTTGGATGGTAGATCAGTTTGAATCTCTGCCTGTGAAATATGCACCAAAATCATGTATTTCTCCAATGTCGAGTCCTACAGGGCACAATGTTGACGTCTAATGCAATAAGAAGGAGCATCTCAAGCTGGGGAACAACTATTTTGAAGAGAGCAAGAGTTGTCAGTGCACCATGCATCCCACGTATCTTGTTGTTGAGCATTTACGAACAAATTTCAACTATTTTCTTTCTTGTCCTCGTGAACCTCCACTGACCATGACTCCTGAAGCTTTTTCACAATCTCCCACTTGATAATGTCTAAAAACTTCTCAATGAATGCTAGATCTCCCACGGATGTTCATTCTCTCTATTTGTGCACTTCATTTTGCTCCCAAACAACTTGCCACCAAGATGCACGTCTCTATTGCTTCAATAGAGAGAGAAAATTGTCTACCACATAGAGCCTACATTGTGGTGGTGATATGTTTGGGATGAACTTTTTAGAAAGTGGATTTGGAAATGAGAATCTCCAATTCTTTAGTGGTAGAAGGAACTTTGCAAACATCTATTGAATTCCTCTCCTCTTAGCAGTGCCATTTCCTTCATTTTCAGTCCCTTCTGATGCTTGTTGATGGCAATCTTTCCCTCGATTGTGCACAAAAAACATAGAGTCCCAAGAGGAACACCAAGAAAATGGGGAATATACTGCAAGAAAATCTATCTCGTATCATGAACAAACATCTTTTTCATATTTGGTATATCCATAACAAGGAAAAGGACACCATGAACAAGAAATCTTCATGTAACTTCATAGAAACAATTCCCCCACTCCTTTAATTTGAATAAAATCAATTATGCTCTTCATATTCTTCATAGAATTCATCAAGATACCACAAAGACACAAGAGAATACACCACTTTGAATGGAAATCATCACATAATATTCTTCTTCAAAAGTTCCGTAGCTTTCTCTCACAATCTCACTCATAGATACATTGTTTTGCATAGAGTTGGCTATATCACACACACACACACTCTCTCTCTCTCTCTCACTCTCACACATAGTCTATCTCAAATGTACAATGAGATACTCAAGAAAAATCATTCATAACCCCTCTTAGGTCGTGGATACCCCTCTCAAGAGGTATGTCTGATATGAAAGGTCATCAAGGCCACTACAGTGTCTCTTCATAGCTCCACAGTGTCATTGTCACTTGATTCTTTACTTCAAGTCTTCAACAGCTACTTATTTCACTTCTTTCAAGATAATTTGAACTTATATTCATCCTCAAAAACAACAAAATTCAACTGAAAAATCAAGTCATTTCAAGCCTCAACAATATTACAAATGTCTTAAAAATGGTTGATGACAATTTAAGATAGCTAAAAGGAATAGTCTCTCAAGTACATGTAACAATAGCACATAATGAGTGTACTCTTGATTTTTGTGTTATCCGATGATTTGTTGGGATACTAAACTATCAACTAATGTTACTGGGATGGACATGGATATTACACTATGATTGTTTGTTGGTAGACATCCAAGCTGGTTAATTGATGTTTGGATGTGGGTCGAGGAGAACAATTTTGGATGTTTACCTTAAGCACCCACTAAATGAAATGACATCACCTCCCACTATAGAATGGGAGGCACTTGAGGGCACCCCTTCCACTAGATCTTCAAGCTCCAATGAGTCTAATGAGGGTCCTATGGCAAAGGGTGTCTATCAAGTGTTCTTGAATGAGTCGATAGGGAAAAAAGATTAGATATGTGATGCCAATGTAATAGAGTGGAATCTTGGGACTCCTAAATCCCTATCCAATCAAACTCGATACTATATTATTTGATGATGAGTGTGTAAACTATGTATCACTTCTATAGGATTTTAGGAATATATTTGCATGGATCTATGATGAATTGAAGGGGGTTCCCCCTACTATTTTCGTGTATACAATCCCATTGAAAGAAGGTAGTAAGCCAATAAGGTAGAAGGTTAGATGAATGCCTTTTGAGCTCAGAGAGCCTGTTTTTGAGGAATTGATGTATTTAAGGAAGACATGTCTAATATTTCCTATTGAACACATTGAATGGTGCTCACTCATCACCAGTTGTGATAAGGAAGAAGAAAAATAATCAAATTTGCCTATATGTAAATTTTAAGGAGCTAAACAAACAGACGGTAAAGGACTACTATCCTTTCCCCTTTATTGATTAGATTTTAGATCAGGTGGTAGGGTAAAAAATATACTCCTTCGTGGATCGCTTTGTGGGCTATAATCAAATAGCCATATTTGAGGCAGATAAGTTAAAAACGATGTTCATTATAGACTTTGGTACCTTTTGATACCATGTTAAGGCTTTTGGTCTATGCAATGCTCTTGGGTCTTAGCACAACAAATAGTTGACAATATGTTTTGCCAATATCTCCCCTGAAGAACTTAAGGTTTTAATAAACGATTTGGAGGTGGCTACCACAATTCGTAATAGACAACTTATTGTTCTACGTAAGTGATTTGAGAATTTTCATGAGTACTGAATAATCGAAAGTGTGCATTCGGGGTTCCTTATGGTTTATTATCGGGTCATGTGGTAAGTACAATTGGCATTATCATTGGTGTGTATTGGGGGTTCCTTATGGTTTATTGTCGGGTCATATTGTAAGTACAATTGGCATTACCATTGATCTTAAGAAAGTAGCAGTAATTGTGGCCATAGGCCCACAACCACTAACCCTAGGGAGGTTCACAACTTTGTTCCATCTATGGGCTATAATTGTCGATTGACTAATGCATTAGACAAGTGCTCATTACCTTTGACGAATCTCTTGGTGCACAACCATGTTTTCAAAATGGACTAAATCTTGTGCAATGGCATTTGAGGATGTTAATGTGGAATTATCCAAAACACCAGTATTAAAATCTCCAAAAAGGGGTGAGGTTTTCTTTATCTTTACACCTACAATAAGGCATAGTATTAGTTGTTACCTACCACAGATTTAGGAGGTGCAGCTTTACCATTTGATCGCTTTTGCAAGCCACAAATTAGGTGTTTCGGAGCTTCATCATAGTTATTTAGAAAAAGCGTGTTTAGCTATGGTGTTTGCTACCAAGAAGTTTATAAATTACATTCTTTATGAGAAGATAGTATTTTTTACCAGGGCTGAGGGTCTATGTTTACTTTTGAACAAGCTTCAACCCCTTGATTGCCTAGCCAAGAGGTTAATCTCTTTTAAAGATTTTGACTATGAGATTCAAAGTAAGCCACCAAAATTGTAGGGAATTGTTGAATGTTTAGTAGATTTCAGTGAGACTAAGGAAGAATGGGCTGATATTAGTGACTACAAGGATCTATGTAAGATTGATGTAGCTTCAATCCCATCCTGGTATGGTTCTATTATGCATTATCTGTCCATAGGTAACCTGGCAAAAACTCTTTCTAAATTTGAGAAGAGGAAGATTAAGTAACAAGCACTTCACTTTTCTATTATAGCTAGTATTTTGTACAGAAGGGGACTGGACGAGGTGTATCATCATTGTGTGGTGCCTGATGAGATACCAGAGGAATGCCATGATTTAGCATGTGGGGATCATTTGTGCGATAGCTTACTGCCTAGAAAGCTTTATGTACCGACTATTGGTGACCAACACTTTTCCAGGATACTTTCACGTATGTTAAGTGTTGTAATATCTATAGAGACACAATGCTAAGCAAAATTGTAAGAGGCCTCTAAACCCCATTCTAGTGATCTTTCCCTTTGAGAAGTGGGGCAATGACTTTGTTGAACATGTTCATCCTTCGTTTACTATACAAAAGCATTATATCATTGTGGTGATACATTATTTTATGAAGTGGTATGGAGCCAATACTACAATGAAGGATAATGCCAAGGAGATGGCTAGTTTCATTTTGGATCAAATTGTTTATCATTTTGGTCCCTAAAGAACTTATGTCTGATCTGGGATACATTTTTTTAATAAAATGAATGAGGCTTTGAAAAAAGCTCTAAATATTAAACACAATAATAGCACATCTTATAATCCCCAAGAGAATGGGAAAGTACACAGTATCAATAAGTAGCTTATGGGGATATTATTTAAGACAGTATTTGGAGGTAAGTATGATTTGGAAAAAACGGTGTATGTGGCTATTTGGGCTTATCATATGACATTTAAAAGAGCTAAATGCCACACCCCCTTCAAATTAGTATATGGAGAAGGCTGTGTTTTACATTTGAAAATTGAGTTGCCTATATAGTAAGGTTTTCTCTAAACCATTCTTTGGGTGAAGAGGAAGCATTACAAGAAAGGTTTACTTTCCTTGCACGTCTTCATTAGATTAGATTACAAGCCTTGTTACATCAAGAAGTAGGAAAAAGGCAGACACAAAACTACTTCATGATTTCGTGTTAAGAAGTGTAAAGTTGCTAAGGGTGCTCAATTGGTCCTATATTACGATGCCTATCGTGATCTATTCCCTAGAAAATTAGAACCCAAGTGGGTTGGCCCTTATAAGATTGTTTGTATAGGAAAGAATGGCTCTATAGTTCTTTTAGTGGATTTTCAAGGGGTAGAGTTTAAAATTAAAGTGAACTTAAATAAACTAAAGCTCTATTATGTATAGGGACTGATGTCAGACTTGGTGCATTTGTAGGTCCTTCAAGATTTAGATTAAACTTGCATAGGATACCAAGGTTATTAGATGGAAAAAGTCATTCCTTATCTTGAGTATCCATATTTAGAGTAGCATTACCACTAGGACAAAGTGATTTGGTGGAGTAAGGATTATCATATTACTAACTCACATGATGGATCTTTCACATGGGATGTTCAAGTTTATTGCTGTCATTGTCATCGGTTTCTTACTAGCATTCTCATTGAGTTTAACATTCCCCCTCTAGGTTAGGCTTTAACTATAATGAGTACGAGTAAGTTGATTGTTATGGTTGGTTACATCAATGAAGCCTTGGTTTATACATTACATTTTGATGGAGCTTCTTGAGGACCTACTAAGCATGTGAGTATAAGGGTTATCATAAAAGATCGCTATCATCGAGTGATTTTGAAAATGAGAGTGTATTTAGGCACCACTTTTACTAATAACATGCGGAATACAAGGCTTTGCTTATGGGGCTAAATTTAGCCATATATGATGGTATTCGTCGATCATTGGTGAAAGGAAACTCGCAGTTATTCAACGAATTGAATGGGACCTATGGTATGAGGGATCCCATTTTAAGGATGAACCATTGTGTAGCCTTGGGCATCCTTGAGATCTTTGAGGAAGTGACTTGCTAGTTGATTCCTCGCCATTAATGGAATTGCTTTACAGACTCCTTGGCTAATTATGTCTTTATTGAAGATATCTTTCTAAATTTGTGGTCATGAGGGGATTTTACAATTGCCTTATGATATCAGCCAATGGCTACTATGGGGATTGCTTGTTGCTAATATGTTTTGTTTTAGCCATCAATGGTTAGTATGGGTTACGAGCCAGGTACCTCGATCAACTTCCTATCCTTTCATGGACGCGTCGGATCGTCCAACGACATATTCTTCAGACTCTGTAATGTCCCCATTACTTAGTTTATTTTAATAAACAATGTGCATATACATTCCAAAGAAAATTGATAGATGTTGTGCATCCACACATGGAAAAAAACTGCAAAATCCCTACAAGATTTACAGGAAGCAGGACTGGTTTACTAGAATAGTTTGAAATCTCTAGTATTATGTTTAGATTACTTAATTTCCACTTCAGATGGATCCAGATATATAATGTGACTTATTTTGAAGGGAATAAGTCGTCTAAGACAAAAGATCGATAAAAATAACGTGATTTATAAAATCATTATTTTCGCCTATTTTTTTATGAAAGTTTGCAATTTTGTCTACATTGGCTTGTCAGCTAGATGTGATTCGATAGTTTTGAGTACCTGAACAACTATATTTGGAGTTCATATGATGAAGTTATGATCCAAACAAGTTGTAGGGCAGAAAATAAATGAAAATCTTTGTCATCGATGATGTCATCAAGAACGCCAAAAAGAAAGTGCTCTTTCTTTACCCCCCCTTGATTACTATATAAATAGGGGTAGAGCGTCACATTAGAAGTCACATAGACAAACAACGACCCATGCAGAAGTCTCTCTACTATTGACATAATGAAGCTCTGCTGCAATCAGCCGAGCCTCTCTTTCTCTCTCTCTCTCTCTCCACTCTTACATGGAAGCGTTGCCCAAACCCATCAAACTTCTTCCATGACTCCCAAGAAATGTCGAGATGATGAGCGAGGCCACGCTTAGAGAGTCTCTCCCTCTCTATCCACACCTACGTGAAAGCGCTGCTCAAATCCATAAGCTTCTTTCATGGCTCCCAACAAATATCGAGATGTTGAGCGAGGTCACACTCAGAGACCTCCCCAACACGAGGATGTGGTCACCGTTGTTGCTGACAAAACTCAACATGATGCTGAATCATAAGCAAAAGTTAACCCCAAACCCATTCAAACCAAAGAACCTGCCATCCCATAACAAATTGAGGTTGCAGCTATAAACTGTAGTCACGATGGATGGCCAAACATAGATAATCAGGTTAGTACCTATGATATGGATCTTGATTAGTTAGAACTTACTTAGACTTATAAAATCACGTTAGTATTATCAAGTTATTTTTAGGAAGGAACACGAAAATTGATGAAGAGGATAGATAATATGCATCGCATTGACAATTGCATTAAAATGTCTTATGGTTATGACTGCTTTTCGATTTGCAAATGATGAATTGTGGCATTTATAATTCCGGGCTTTCACAACTGGACAAATTGTGGATTGTGGTGGTTTGGGACATTGGGGTCCCCAACCCAATGCTCCCTTACACTCTGCAGAGTGTGGAAAAACTCACTTGCGGGTGGGGGTCCTACGCTCCCGAGGGAGGTAGTTGTTTTTGACTTTGATCACTCGAGCACCTGAGAGGGCAAAGGATTGAGTGGTAAGTGTCCCTATTATGTAGGACGGCTCCTAAGGCTCAAGGAAGCTTAGAGGGGCTCTGAGCCAGTAAATTTCCTTGTTGATCGTGGACGGAGTGCGATCACATACAGCCTAATCCCGAGGGATTGGAAGGTCATATCCTAGGTTCGATGGTATCTTTCTACGAAAAGATGGTTTTATATCACTCTACAGAGTGATGGTGAAATAAAATATCTGATTTTGAAATTGTTTGTTATGTGCTAAAGATTGAGTTTAACGAACCCAATTTAATAGAGTAACAAAAGAAAGCTGATTTTATATGTCCAAACAGTGTGGTAGTATGCTTCGCTAATTAGAAAACTAAGCAAACCCATCGAGGAAAGTGGGAGGCTTTGATCCTCACGATTTGACGCTTGTGGCTGGGTGGACCCGATAAGTCGGGTAACTTTCTATAACTTTCCAACACTAGATAGAGCAATCATGACCCTCCCAATACCAACAATATAAGTTATCGGGTTTAACATCGTTTTAGGGGGCCAGAGCTGAGATTTTACCTTATGGAGAGGGGGATCGAGTTACACTCTCCCCTGTCTCTCACTCTCTTTGAACCAAGTGCGGTGTTGACCTCACTCCTGCCTTTGATTGGTTACAAAGTGGTCTTTCTTAGGTGGGCGTTAGATTGCTAGTAGGGGTGACTTGTCCACGCTTCACCTATGAAGTAGAACTAAGATTCCCATGTTCAACTAAGTCCAAGGTTTCCCACGGGGAGACGAAATGGTGATGCGCATGGATATGAATTTCAGTCGTCGACTACTAGAGGACTCGTCCAGGTTTGTTGGAGGAGGCACCTCACACGTGCTATCAGAGCGTAGGTTTCAAAAGAGGTTTTAGTGTAAGGTTAAGTAGTCAATGTATAAAAGGAATTAAGAAAATAACCATACTTATTTGAAGAAAACTATTATTGAATATCTTGCACTAAGACTAGCATATGCATTGCGCTCATTAGGAACTTAGTGATGAGGAAGCTACATGTTTGTGGATATTTTCCCCATCATATATCAAGTAGCCTTAGGGTTGAATAAATTCTCATATCGCGAGGCTATATTTGAGATAATGGAGATGATCTTTATTCCTCCACCTGTATTGCAACCTCCTCCTAACTCATGGTATATGAGAGTTTTATGGCCAAGGAATGGGTCACATATTATGGAGATATATTGTGAGCATAAAATTATTTTTCATTATGAACTATGGAGGATTCAATGGGCTGAACAACTAGGGATAGTTAAGATATACCTTTTGTTCAGCACCTTTGTTGAATGGTTACTAGACATTGGGGATGAATCTTTATCTAAAACCTTGTGGGTATATTGGAAAGTGTTAAAAATAGTACCACCTAAGAGAGTTGTTGTAGTACCAATAAGGCCTTATTTTGGTACAAGATGTTTTGGTTATCCCCAAGAGCCACCACATTATGTTGTTTGCCATGTACATGAGAATCCCCCAAGATATGAGAATATAGCCCCTGATACTTTTCATGAGGAAAGGATCCATGAGATGATGTATTGGCAGATCATAATATGATCAATACATATTTGTAAATACTTTTCATGAATATAAAGTCTCGTTATTATTTTTGAAGAGTGTTAGTTATGAGCTTATGATGAGAATTGAGCTCCTTTGACAAGTTAATGATGTACGCTTTATGTGAGTTATTTTTGAGATCATGTACTCCACTACTTGTGTGCCAATCAAACATGTTGGAATTAAGAGAAAGCGTAATGGCTATCTTAGAAAAGACTCATCTATGGAATTGTTTAAGCTTACGAAAGGGCTAAAACTAGAGCCCAAATCTGGGAAAGGTACGACCCTTACCTGTACTTAGACTCAACTCTGTAAATGAAGATGTGAAAGTCCATCTCAAGTTGTTGAAATGGTTTGAGGACCTCAACCTGATAAGACTTTGTAAAAGTATGATACTCTTTGAAATGATAAGGAAAAATATATAGATGGAAAAATTGTAATGGGAAATAAATGGGTGTATGACCAATATACAAAGGTTATTTCTCCCGATAGGTTAACCCTTACTCGGGAGTGCAAAGTCAAAAAATTATGAGGTTCCAAAGTATTCCAATCTCCCAAAATCTTATCGATTCCTAGAGACACCTCGTTTTGTAACAAAGAAGTTACGGAGATAATCAAAATCACCAAACTAGTGTGAATTGATGAAACATACAAGGAACTCCAAGAGAAGAAGTTTCTTCTCAAGCAGACACCAACACCTAGGTTTAGTGGTGAAGGACCCAAGGTGGAGCAAGATGCAGAAGCGTGGATTGAGGCTTTGGACGACTATTTCCTAGCTGCTGAAATTATTGCTGCAAATCAGTCCATGATTGCTCATCTTCATCTTATTGGCGAAGCTAAGCTTTGGTGGAAACAATTTTGCCGAGATAAAGGGGTAACAGAAGCTTTCCAAAACTTGGGAGGAGATCAAAGAAGATGTGAAAGGACATTGTCTTCCCCCATCTTTTGAATCAATCAAGATGAATGAATTCTATAGCTTACGATAATTAAGCCTAACCTTGGAAATATACTATTCCAAGTTTGTGAGTCTGCACAAATATGCATCCCCAATGACAACATCTCAATAGATTGCAAGGTTCTGCCAAGGACTAAATCCACCTTTGGACACTCACCTTGAATCAATGAGACCAATGACTCTCGAAGAGGCTCTTATGTGAGAAAAAAATATGGCCAAATAAATCACTCAGAATGGCCAAACAAACTGTCCAATAAACAACTATGGAAGGGGCTACCCAAACCGTAGTATCGACATGACTAATGCCATAGGAAATGGTAGAGCTAATGCAATCGCCCAAGGACCAAATGGGATAGGAATTAGGAAATGCTATCAGTGTGGAAGGACTGGACACCTAAGGGCTAATTGTCGTAACCGTCCTCAAAATCCTAGTCCAAACCAGATTGGTGGAAGAGGCCAAGGGAACGGCAACAACAACCCTGTTGAGATATCGAGCTCCACTCGTGATACGCCAGGGTGACCGTTGTGTATTTATGTCACCGACTTGTCAGTTGCAGACGCGGTTGGTACACCGCCCATGAATAATAGCTACATGATAGCTATCCTTATCTACTCTAGTTCGTGGCTCAGTTAGTATGCCACCTTAGTTAGTTGAGTTTGGTTTGAGACCCATATATAGGGTTCTTCTATTTCTTTGTACTTGAGTTCTTTTGGCTTACACAACTAAGAAGAGGAAAACTGTTTTCAGCCTCCACCCTTGTGTGTCTTCCCCCATTGTGCAAGCAAGAAAGCTTCAAGCGAGACTCCTTCCTTCTCTCCCACAATCTTGACATGGTATCAGAGCCTTGTTCGTGGTAAGGAGCTCAAGAAAGCAAGCCAAGCTCGCGGTGGTCTGGTAAGAGGAGCAGTGTTGCTTTCATTTCCTATTTTGGGAGCAGATCTCTGCAGGTAGCACAGCCGGAAATTGCAGGAGTGCATTGTCTCAGGTTGAGACGCCCTTCGCGGTGAAGCAAGAGGGCAGTATATGCTGCGGGCGAGGGCTTTAGCCCTCGGCGACCTTGTTTTTTTTATTTGAGGCCATTTCGGGGCCTGTTTTGCAGACGGAAGTTTTCTGCACGCACTCAGGAAAAGGCTCAGTTTTATGCTGTGCGACCACTGTTCTACAGGTCGGTGAAAAGTTACTGTAGAAATTGCATCGTATGCTTGTGCACAGAGACATTGGGAGTTTCAGAATCATCCTTGGTTCCTGTTTATGCAAAATCGTCACTAGGAAGTGACTGTGTGGTCAAATACCACTTTCGCCAGTTTTGCAGATTTGCCCTTGTGAGGGTGAAGCTGTGTTTTTTGCAGTGACAGAATTTCTTGCAGTATTCTGTAATGGCGTCTGATTCTCTTTCACAGATTGTCACTGAAAAGCTTGACAAGAACAACTTCCAGGCATGGAAATTTAGAATGACGAATTTCCTTATGGGAAAAGGATATTGGGAATTTGTTGCAGGAAATGAAGAAGAACCAGTTCTTCCTGATGTTCCCAATCAACAACAAATGCAGGCATTTAAAACATGGCATGAGAGAGCCAGGAAAGTTATGTATTGGCTGTCTATCAGTATTTCAGACTCTATGATTGTGCATATTCAGGATGCAAGTACGCCAAAGGAGGCATGGGATACTTTGTCAAAAATGTATAGCACAAATACGCAAGCCAGGAAAATGCAGCTCAAGCAAGAGTTGCATAATGTGCAAAGAGAAAGTATGAGCATCAACGACTACCACATGAAGGTGAAGAAGATTGCAGATGCACTTGCTTCCATTGGGTCGCCAGTGGAAGATGATGATTTAGTTTCCGTGACCTTGAATGGTCTAGGAAAGGATTATGCACAGTTTCGGACATCCATTTCAGTTCGTGAAAGATTTCCTGATTTTGAGGAGTTGATTGCTCTTCTAATTTCTGAGGAACAGAGAAATGGTGGTGCATCTTCTTCAGGAGGAACTTCAAAAGAAGCTGTCTTCTACTCAAATGCTGGAAGAGGTAGAGGCAGAGGTAGAGGAGGCCGATTTGGAGGCCGTGGCAGAAATCAGAATATGCAGCAAACTCAAGAAAACCAGTCCTATGGAGGAGGACGTGGTAACTCTAGAGGCAGGGGGAGCCAAAGAGGTCGTGGTGGATGGCAAAGAGGCCAAAATGCAAACAGTAATGTTGAATGCTACTACTGTGGTAAAATGGGTCATATGGCTAAAGACTGCTATAAAAAGCAGAATGACATCATGAATGGAAAACTGCAACAAGGGAATTATGCATCTTCTAGTAGACAGGGTGATGACAGAAATGAGCATTTGTTCATGGTGCAGCACATGAACAATTCTATGACAAGTGCAGAAGGAAGCAATGATGTATGGTATGTTGACTCAGGTGCATCAAACCACATGACAGGTCATGCAGAATGGATGGAGGATGCAAGGAAAATGGAAAAACCAGGATTTGTGGAGACTGGTGATGATACTGCACATCTTATTGTGCAGATTGGAAAAATTCCCTTGTCTATGCAGGGTGGGAAAAAGAAATACCTGTCCGATGTATTTCATGTCCCGAATATTACCAAGAATCTGGTTTCAGTTGGTCAAATGGTTGAACAGGGCTTGCAAGTCAGATTTAATCCTCATGGATGCTTTGTTGAGGATATGAAAAATAAAGGTCGCTTGATAGCAAAAGGAAAGAAGAAGGGCAGAATGTTTACATTGGATGCAGACATGTCTGAATTGAGTGCAGCAATGTTTGCACATGGGACCGGTGTAGTTGCAGATATTGATATCTGGCATAAACGCATTGGTCATGTTAATGTACAGCGACTTAAATCAATGCAGGCCCAAAATATTGTTGCAGGATTGCCCAAATTCAAGGTTGCAGAAATGCATAAGGTATGTGAAGCCTGTCAGTTTGGAAAACAGGCAAGGAAACCATTTCCTAGACATGTTCAAGAGAGTGAGAAGCCATTGGAATTAATTCACTCTGATGTGTGGACAACTAAAGCTGCATCTCTTGGAGGCTGTCATTATTTTGTCAGTTTTATTGATGACTATAGCAGAAAAGTTTGGGTGTATTTTATGAAAAAGAAAAGTGAAGTTTTTGGGCATTTCAAAACTCTTAAAGCTATGGCTGAAAAAGAAACAGGTCTGCAAATAAAATGCCTAAGGTCAGATGGAGGGGGAGAGTACCTCTCAAATGAGTTTGCAAGGTTCCTGCAGGAGCATGGCATAAAGCAGCAATATTCATGCAGTTATACCCCACAACAGAATGGAATTGCAGAAAGGAAAAACAGGCATATTGGAGAGGTATCTCGTGCCATGCTCAATGAAAAAGACTTGCCAGATTTTTATTGGGCTGAAGCAGTTGCTACAGCAGTCTACATAATGAACAGGACTCCCACTGCAGCAATACATGGAATGACTCCAGAGGAGAGGTATACTGGTAGGAAACTAGATATTTCTCATTTGAAAATTTTTGGTTGCATTGCCTATGTACATGTGCCAGATGAGCTGAGATCCAAGTTGGATCCAAAAGCTGATAAGTGCATCTTTATTGGTTACTCTCTGCAGCAAAAAGGGTATAGATGCTATAACCCTTCTACTCGTAAGTTTACAGTGAGCAGAGATGTTGTTTTTGATGAGATGAGTAGCTGGTATAAACCAGTAAATGTGATTGATGATGAAGATGCACAAAATGGTAATGCTGCACAGAATTCACAGCAGCAGTCACAAAATATTAGTGGACCTAGAGCGTCCTCTAGCAGTGGTTCACATTCTTCGCCATGGACAGGCAGATTGAGATCAGGAGAATCTTCTCAAAGCAATGCAGATAGTGGTATGCAGGTATCACGAAAAGGAAAAGAGAAGGTTGATCAGCCCATGTTTGATGTGAATGCAGGTCACTCTTATGTGGATGGTGAATCCAGTGGCTCAGAACAGAGCATTGATGATGAGTTGGGTATTCCTTCTATTGTTACACCTGGAGTAAGGAAGACCAGGGATGTTTTGAGAGCACCTGGGAGTGAACCTACTTTGCGCAGGTCTACAAGAGCTAGGTATCCTGTGGATAGGCTGAAATATGATGGATTTACAGCCATTCACTATGCATATATGGTCAAAGTGATACAGGAACCAGAACCCACATCTTTTGAGCAAGCCATGGGAAAAGAAAAATGGGAGAAAGCCATGGATGAAGAAATGGATGCCTTGGAAGCAAATGCTACATGGGAGTTAGTACCTTTGCCTAAAGGTAAGAATGCAATTGGCTGTAAGTGGGTTTATAAGGTGAAGCACAATGCTGATGGTTCTGTGAACAGATACAAGGCAAGATTAGTAGTCAAGGGGTATGCACAAACATATGGCATTGACTATGAAGAAACATTTAGTCCGGTTGCAAGGATGGCAACCGTAAGAGCAGTCATTGCTATGGCTGCATCAAAGGGGTGGTCTTTACATCAGATGGATGTAAAGAATGCCTTCTTGCATGGTGATTTGCAAGAAGAGGTATATATGGAGCAGCCACCAGGTTATGTGCATGCTGTTCATCCTGAGTTTGTTTGCAGGTTGAAGAAAGCCTTGTATGGCTTGAAGCAAGCACCTAGAGCATGGTCTGACAAGATAGGACAGTATCTTGTCACTATTGGCTTTCAGATTTCCAAGGCAGATTTCTCACTTTATGTGAGAAAAACAGAGAAAGGTATTATGCTGCTTGTCATTTATGTTGATGATTTGATTATGACAGGTGACAGTGATGAAGATATCCTTCATGTGAAAATGCTATTGAAGCAAAAGTTTGAGATGAAGGATTTGGGAGAGGTGCGTTATTTCTTGGGCATTGAGGTGATTAGATCACCAAGTGGGATACAGCTCTTGCAGAGGCAGTATGGATTGGACATGCTGTCCAAATATGGGATGACAGGCTGTAAGCCTATTTCAGTTCCTTTGGAGCAAAATGTGAAGCTGAGCACAGATGCAGGTGAGCTTCTAGAAGACCCTACTATGTACAGACGCATAGTAGGAAGTTTGATTTATATGACTATTACCAGGCCAGATTTGAGCTATGCTGTTGGATTGGTAAGTCAGTTTATGCAGGCTCCAAGGAAACCACATTTGGATGCGGCTAGACGCATACTTAGGTATGTGAAGTCCACATTGCAGTATGGACTATTTTATGAGACTGGGGTTCAGATACAGTTGCATGGATACACTGATGCTGATTGGGCTGGTAGTATTTCTGATAGACGATCTACTAGTGGATATGTATTCTCTTTTGGGAGTGCTGCAGTCACTTGGAGCAGCAAGAAACAACCTACAGTTGCCTTGTCGAGCACAGAGGCTGAGTACAGGGATGCAGCAATGGCTGCATGTGAGGTAGCTTGGTTGCATAAGCTACTTTATGATATGCATCAGTCTACAAATGGACCAGTTGTCATTTATTGTGACAACATGAGTAGTATACACTTGGCAAATAACCCAGTCTATCATGCTAGAACAAAGCACATTGAGGTGCATTATCACTATGTGCGAGAGAGGGTTTTACTAGGTCTTATTGATCTAGTTTATGTCAGCACAGAAGATCAGGTAGCTGACATATTCACGAAGGCATTGGGCGCAGAGAAGCTGCGCAAGTTCAGAGACCTGCTTGGTGTGCAGGAATTGGGATTGAGCTCGAGGGGGAGTGTTGAGATATCGAGCTCCACTCGTGATACGCCAGGGTGACCGTTGTGTATTTATGTCACCGACTTGTCAGTTGCAGACGCGGTTGGTACACCGCCCATGAATAATAGCTACATGATAGCTATCCTTATCTACTCTAGTTCGTGGCTCAGTTAGTATGCCACCTTAGTTAGTTGAGTTTGGTTTGAGACCCATATATAGGGTTCTTCTATTTCTTTGTACTTGAGTTCTTTTGGCTTACACAACTAAGAAGAGGAAAACTGTTTTCAGCCTCCACCCTTGTGTGTCTTCCCCCATTGTGCAAGCAAGAAAGCTTCAAGCGAGACTCCTTCCTTCTCTCCCACAATCTTGACAAACCCAGGTCGTGGACGTGGAAGAACAACTGGTTCCTGAGTAAATACCATGATTGGAAAACCTGAGGAATGCACATTAGGTGAAGAATTTGAAAGAGGATCCATTCATGCTGTCGTGGAAAAGAAAGGAATAGACCACTAATGTTCAATAATTCAATCTCCAACTACTTACAAGGGTATGTCGTTTATGATCTTAATTGATTGTGGTAGCATGCATTCCTTTCTTGCACCCAAGATAGTTAAAAGATTGCATCTAGAATCCAAGGGGACAAGGAAAATGATAGTAGAATTTGCAAGTGGGAAGGAAATCGCCTCAACCAAAACTGTAGGGAAACTTCAATTTCAGTTAGATAGTCATATAACTAAAATAGAATTTTGGATCCTACCACTAGGATGCTACAATTGCATTCTGGGAATGGATTGGTTCAAGAAGAACAAAGCCTAGATTCTATGCACTGAAGAGGAAATAATCTTTCAAGACTTGGAAAGAGAAATCGTAAAGGCATATAGGGAACCTGAAAAAACTAGAGTCCAACTAGGCAAGGCAAGATGACTCAGGAAGGGATTGAAGAAATGTCAACCAATCTACATAATCCAGTTGAATAAGGTAAAAAAGACTAATGAAGGCACCCTACCTTCGTGGATCAATGACTTCAAGGATGTCTTCCTAGAAGAATTGACTCAAGTGCCTCCAAAGCATGAGGTTGATCATGAAATAAAGCTGATTCTTGGAGCCGAGCCAGTGTCAAAATGACCATACAAAATGTTTTTTCCTGAAGCTATTGAGCTTAAGGAACAACTAAGGAAACTGATAGAGCAAGGATTGATCCGCCCAAGTAATTCATCTTGGGGAGCGCATGTCCTCTTCTAGAAAAAGAAGGATGGAAACTGATAGAGCAAGGATTTATCCGCCCAAGTAATTCACCTTGGGGAGCGTCTGTCCTCTTCCAGAAAAAGAAGGATGGAACACTTAGACTCTACATTGACTTTAGAGGACTAAACCAGGTTATGATAAAAAACAAGTACCCTATACCCAGGATAGATGAACTTTTAGATCACTTACACAGAGCCAAGATTTCTTCCAAGATTGATCTAAGGTCCGGATACTATCAAATTCAAATCAAGGAACAAGATATCCCAAAGGCTGCCTTCAGCGCTAGGTATGGTCATTATGAATTTTTAGTCATGCGATTCTGATTGACTAGTGCCCCAACTACATTCAATTGTCTAATGCACGATATCTTTCGACCATATCTAGATGATTTTGTGCTAGTATTTTTTGACAATATACTAGTATACTCCAAATCAATAGAGGAACATGAAGGTCACTTAAAGATTGCTCTAGTAACACTTCATGAAAATCACCTCTATGCCAAGATGAGTAAATGTGTATTTCTCACTGACAAGATTGAATATCTTGGATACATTGTTTCCGCTAATGGGATCTCTGTAGACCCTACCAAAGTAAAAGATATCCTAGAATGGCCAATACCTAAGACAGTAAAATAAATCCGAGGATTTTTGGGACTGACAGGATGGTATCAAATCTTCATCAAGGATTATTCCCTCATTGCTGCACCTTTGACAAATCTTTTTAAGTAAAATACAGTAATTCTTTGGACCATTGAGCATCAAGAAAGCTTTGATAAGCTTAAAGAAGCTATAACCACTGTACCTGTATTAAAACTCTTTGACTTCAATCAACCATTTGAAGTGATCAATAATGCAAGTGGACTCGCAATCAGTGGGGTGCTAGTGCAAGAAGACCAGTGGCCTATACTTCCAGAAAATTGAAACCCTATGAATCCAACTAGGCTACTCATGACCTTGAGTTACTTGTAGTAATCCATGCCTTGAAACTATGGAAACACTATCTATTGGGAAGGGAATTCACTTTAGTGACACATCATAAAAATCTTAAGTGGATCTTCACCCAAGTTGACCTAAATATGAGGCAAAGAAGATGGATAGAGATACTGCAAGAGTTTGATTTTAAAATCAAATATCATCCAGGGAAGGACAATGTTGTTGTAGATGTATTAAGCTGAAAAACCTTTCTTAATAGCATTGTAGAAGTTCGAAGCTTCAGAATCGTATCCATACCTGATAACCCTGTACTTGAGCTTATACGCCAAGCTATTTCTCAAGATAAAGAATATGAAGGACTCATGGCTAAGGTACTTCAAGGGGGAAGCTCTGACAAAGAAAGGTCTAAGATTAAGGATTATTGTGCTAGCAATGGTTGTCTATATTACCATGACCACCTTTGTATCCAAAAAGACTAGAAGTGAAGGCCAAGATCTTATGGGAAGCACATGACAACCCCATTGTAGGACATTTGGGGTATGCCAAGATACTCACCTAGTCATAAGAGCTATCATTGGCCATTGGATTAAAAAGGGATGTATTAAAGTATGTAACTCATTGCTTGACTTGTCAAAGAGTCAAGGTAGAAAGGATCAAGATGCCTGGAGAGTTACAACCCTTGGACATTCCACAAATGAAATGGGAGTCAATAAGTATGAACTTTGTTGTTGGATTACCTATTGCTGGTGGTGGATATGACTCCATCATGGTAGTGGTTGATAGATTGACAAAAGTTGCACACTTGATCTCAGTCAAAACAACCTATAAGTCATCTGACATTGCTTGAGTCTTTATCAAAGACGTATTTAGCGTACATGGATTGCCAAAGAGCATAATCAGTGACCGAGACTCCAGATTCACCTCTAAATTTTGGACTTGCCTATTCCAAGAAATCGGAACATAGCTATGCTTCAGTATTGCTTATCATTCTCAAACTAATGGCCAAACTGAGAGGGTGAACTAGACCATTGAAGATACTCTAAGGTCTTATTGTGGCAAAGAACTGAAATGATGGATTGAACATTTACCTTTGGTGGAGTTTTCTTATAACGCTACCTTTCAACAAACAATCAAGATGTCACCATTCCAAGCCTTGTATGCACAAGAATGTCATACACCTCTAAGAGCTAGGTTTAGGACGCAAATTGGACTCGTTCTTGAAGCGATGGAACGTGTTTTTGGAGTTGAAAAGTGTTTGAGAGGCTGTAAAGAGCCAATTTTTCATGAAAAATCAAACGGTGGTGGATGAGCGAGCTAGAGTTTTCCTAGATGCATTTCGATGTCAGGAATCCAACGTAAGTTTTGATTCATCAATCGGAGGTCATTTGACCCCCTATTTAATCCCCACAAGGATTGGTGGTGTAAAGCAACTACTGGATCTGGGAGCCAAAAAGTGCATAATAGGGCCCAACTTTATAGGTTTTGACATTATGAAGTCAGCCATCCAATCAGACTGCAAATCGGAGTCCGTTTGCACCCCCAAACAAGCCAAAAATCCTTCCATAATAGTGTGAAAGTAAATTTTTTTTAAGTTTACATTTTATAAATGAAATGAAATGAAACTCTAAATGAAGAAAACATGTAAAAACATGTCGTGATGCAAGGAGGGGCGTTTTTTGATAGACGCCCCATTTTTTGGGGATGTATGTGCCTCTTGGATGCTAAATCATGTAGAGAGAAGGGGAGATCCCTGATCTATACAGAGAGGGCAAGATTTTGATGGTAACCACATGCAATATGATGAAGGGAATGAAATTCTGATTTCTTGTCTTTCTCTTTCCTTCCTCTCTCTCCCCTTAAGAGGCACTTCATGTGGCAAGAATGAAGAAGAGAATCGAGTGATGGATGCTTGTCCGCGGATTGTTCCAAGAGGTTGAGGAGGCTGAAAGCTGAAGATCTATGCTAAAATCCATGGTCGGTTGATTGATAGGTAGTCCCATTTAAATATTCAAGAAACCCGAAACACGCAAAAAGGCGGTATGCTCTATTTTATAAAAGAATTTTGCTTGTTTTTTATCGTTCATGGTCTAAATGGTGTGCATGTGGGTTGAAATTTTATTTGAATATTCCTTACATTATTTTTGAGGGTTGTAATCACTGTTATGCAGAACCATATTGTTTTACAGCAATTATAAATTTTCAAAACCTGAAAAACCACTAATTTTGATGAAAATTGATAGTTTCTTTGATTTTGAGTGGGAAAAAATGAGTGGACATGAGATAAAATAAGGAAAAATATTGAGTTTTAGTTCAAATGATAAGTCATTAAAAAAAACCAAAAAATATCTATTTTATTTTAAAAATAAATAGAAAATAGATAAAAATAAGAAAAAAATAGTTTTTTGCATTGGAAAAAAACGAAAAAATAAGATCTATGTATGTGAATGTCTGATAGGGCTGAAGCATGAGGATAAGCCTCAGTTTGGCCTTGTCCTTTGTGTTAAAGTACGTATTTATTGCTTTTACATACAAAAAATGACATTAAAAACCCTCTACACCTATGCACCGCACCAAAATTTAAATGGTGAGGGGGAGGATGATGTTATACAATAGTTTAAACACTGAAATAATACAAAGTTTGATTATTCTGTTTATGCATAACATTTAGGATGTGATTTATTTAGAAAATAATGGATCTAGTAGTATGAGGGTTTACCTTGGTGCTAGGCTCCTACAATGCAGCATTGTGTATTAGCGGAAATTCATTAAAAGGGTTATTTTTACACGATACATAGGCTGATTTTAAACTATAATTTTTTGTGCACAATAGATCATACACCATTGCATGAATTATACACATGGTATCTATTCCTGGCATGCATAGCAATTGGTTGAAGTATAAATGACCCACGCTAGAGAGAGTGAGGCATCCAAGCTGTAGGTCTAGACAGTGGGTCCAAGGGGACAAGTAAGTGAGGACTAGTACATTCTTGGAACGATATAATATTGGTACCAAGAGCAAAGTCTGTTTCGTATGTGTTATATGTGGTAGCGACACATTGAGGGGCCAATCCCCAAGGTGTAGGAGAGTCGCAGTGGGGACACATCAATCAGCCGAGGGTGCCTCCTATATTGTTCTACGTGGTGAATTACACCAAAATATGTAGGGTCTCCCTCTGAGGAGTCTGAGAAGGTTAAGGGCTGGACTACAAAACACGATATAAATGCAAAATGTATGTACGATGGTAGGGCAATGTGTCCTGTAGATGCTCCTGACCGTGAGTCTGTGGGGTTGTCTTGTGCATGTCAGAGGTCCAGCTAGTGCTATAGACAATGCTGGTCCATTTTAGATCCCATCAGTGGTGCATCTGTCGAGAGTTTCCTATAAGTGGCGGTCTCCGAATCTAGGTTGTAAAGGGACCTAAGTTTATAATTTCCATTAGAAGTGTGCTAGGCTAACCATAAAATGGGGTTTGTTCAAGGATGGAAAACCTTAACTTTCCCTATACAAAACTTATTGATGGACCTAGTTACTTATGTAGAGCATGAGTCCTCTATAGGGAGATAATTTAGGTGATGAGAAGAGTAACCAGTTAGTGATTACCCCATCCTCTAATGCGATAGCATGGGCCAAGGTTCGCCTTGGTGTGGTCTCTACTCAAGAGAAATCATGTATAACCATCCATCAACCTAGAGGGCATGGGATTAGTATATTGGAAGCTATGGCAGTCATGGCATCAACAAGTGATTATGCTAAAACCGTAGTGCCATGGGAAAAACTTGACATACAGTGGAGCGCAGTTATGGCTGAAATATCCCATGTGGTGGGGCCTCATGCCCAAATTTTAGGTATCACAAGGATGTTAGAAGCCCTAGCAGTAAAGGGAAAGCCGTTGCTTAAAAGGCACGATCCCTAGGTCCTAAGTGCTAAGGATAAGTTTGCTTTTGATGAGGGGCAGAAGCTCCTAGATAAAGTCATCATGGAACTGCCTAGAAAGGGGCAAGATATGGAAGATCCTCTGAGAAAGGATCAAAATGACATGCTAGGAGCTATATGCCTCCCTAAACCACTTTATGAGTTGGCGGAAAGGGAAGTCTATGGAGGCAATGACCTTTCAACACTAGTAAAGGTGGAAATGGAAGAGGTTGGAGACCCTAATACACTGGTACTAGGTCAAGAGGAATATGAGGATTTTAATGGCCCAGTGTTAATCCCAAAGGAAAGGACTAAATGCCCTCCTTATAGGGATCTCTTAGTGTTTCATGGGTTGGTTAATGAGGATCCGATGGTGCATTTGCGAGAATACGGCCTAACTTATCTTGCAAGTGGATTCAATGATATTCATCGAATGCTTGTATTCTCAAGTACCCTAAAGGGAGAAGCTAGGAAATGGTACTGGAGCCTCCCAAGAGGGTCGATTAAATCCTTTGATGAGCTATGTGATAAATTTTTAGATGAATATGACAAGAAGGTGCCTATGACCCAAGTTTTAGGGAAACTTATGCAGGTTAGAGACAAGAGTCCTATCATTCTGTTAAAGAATACACTAGAGCATTTGATGATATTTTGAGGCTTTGGCTAAGAAGAGATATTGCATTGCCAAGTGATGTGCTATGTGAGCTCTTTTTGAGTGGCCTAGAGATTAATATGCAAATCCAAGTGGGAATGCGGAATCCTAAGTCGTTAAGGGAAGCAAAGATGTATGCCATTAATTATGAGGGACATATTTAGAGATGTTGGGGAAACTTTTGGATTTCTGCTCAGTACAAGTGCATCCTAGCTTCCAACCATTTCTATAAGGAGATAGCTCACTTGTTGATACCAAGGCAGTCTATGAGGGGAACCTTGGTAGGCAAAATCTCCAAGTAGAAAATGGCAATAGTAGGGATAATATACCCCTTGGGGATGAAAAGATTCCAAGCCAAATAAGTCCCATCAAGGCTTGCAATGCTCCCATGAGAGGTAGTTACGATGGTGGCATTTATAGGACCATCGGGCCTATGAGTATGAATAAGTGTGCTATGAGTGGTCCTAGTTGTGCTACTAGTAAGGCTCTTGAGAAGCCTTTTCAGTTTAGTGATGAATCATGCTTTCGAGTAGACACTATTCTTTTTAGTAAAAGCATTATTCCTATGGCTAAGCAGTTGTGCAGAGTGGACAAAGGAAAGTAAAGATATCTCATATGAAGAAGATGCATGATGCCAAAGGTTCACATGTACTTGATGGAAGTCATAAGGATGTGAGGCCATCTGGCTATAGCAATAAGTCCACTTTGAGTCCATTAGACCAATGTGGAAAAATGGGGTAGTCTAAGCATATGAAAAGGAATATGAGATGGGTTTCGAGACCCAAAATTTCTAAATGTATGGTTGGTGTGTCAGATAAAGGGCCAGGAATTGCATGTGGACATGCTTTGATGGATTTCCATGTAGGTGTGATAAAAGGCCATAATGCTACATCTGACAATAGGGACCGCCCTGAGATGCATCTATGTGATGGGTCTAGGCTTGAAGCTCTACCTAGTTTGGGTTGTACCATTGATACATGTAATGATCCAAATAGGGAAGGGTTGAATGATCATAAATCCTTGATTCTCCTTGTAGGAGGAGTTTCTGGAAAGTTGGGACAACCGATCCATTTGAATGACAACCAAGGAGATGAGATATATAAGCCTAATGAGGTCATTCATTTAGCTCATAGTACCCAAGAAGAGATGGTCATTATTACTGAGATATCAGTAGAAAGGCTTGGGCTAGTGGATCTACAAAGGGCATAGATCAAGCTTTTAGCTGACTCACATGAGTAGCATGGGGCTCGTCGTCCAATTGTTGCTATCCTTGGTATCCTGGTTAGTTTGATAGGATGTGATGTATATGTCAAGACGACCACGTATTGCATGGATAAGAATGACCTATCCATCTTTAGGCCAAGAGGGCCAGCTAGTCTACAGTACAAATGTGCTATTTCTTTAGGCAAAGAGGGCCCTATGTTTGTTTGGTGTAGGTATAGTTAATGGTTTTTTGTTGTAGTGATAGCATCATACAGGTTGACGAAGTCGCTGGAGGGAGCCTTTGCTACGAATGAACTTCTTGTGGCCATTCCAGGTAGTTTCATCCCCTTTTCGAGTCTTTTTCCTTAAGCAATTAATGATATATGTGTGTGTAAGGGTTACTTTCTTTTAGTTTTTGGGGACTAATACTCGAGGCATGAAGTCCCAGGTTTAGGCTCTGTATGTCTGGGGGAGGTCTGAGTAGTCATTGCCTCCTATCAAGGCATTGTCAAGCATTGGAAGACCTGTTTTAGAAGGCAATTCTAGTGACCCTATTTTGCTGACCTACTAGGCGGCCATTCTAGGAGTTCCTGTTAGTTGTAAGACAATTAGAGAAGCCTACTAAAATAATGATGGAAAGAGGCAAAACCCTAAATATCTGAAAGACAATATATGAATATACGGAGGTGTGTAAAAAGGGATTCTAACCCCTATAAAAATAAAAAAGGAAATAAAGAAAAATCCTTGAGTTGTTTTTTATCGCCTTGCAAAGGCCTGGTAGGTTCCTGGGGACGAGACAAAACCTGAGGCCGATGCCTTGTCTTCTGAGGGGTGGCATCTAGTTGAAAAAACAAAGAATACAAGAAGGTTGGAGCGAAAATAAAAGTGAGCGTTAGAAAAGGATTCAGTGTCGCCTTGCGAGGGCTTGGTAGGTTCTTGGGTACCGAGACAGGACCTGAGGCCGATGCCCTGTTCTCCTTGGGTCACTACACTTAGCTCCCTCCTTTTTACACACCCAAGTATGGAATATAAGAGGTTAAAGGACCAATGTGCTAAAAGAAACTATTTCTTGATTAGGCCATAGGAGTTCTCGCCTAATAGAAGCTTCTAGTTGAGTTGCCCTTAGTTAGGTAGGTAGTTTAGACCACCACTTAGGATGACCTCTTTGATAGTTCTTTTTAGTTTGGCTGTGTTGGAGCAATTGGTTAGTGACTAGCTTTAGATTTTCTGTCAGATTATGCTGGGCCTACTCCTCGTGTATTTCATACCTTGGTTTTAGCAGGGAGAGGAGGGTACTTGATCAAGCATCAAGGTAAGCTCACTACACTCGTAAGGTAGGCATGGTGTGTCAGTTATGTGAGAGGTAGCCATGGCCGCTCGGCTTGAAACGCTTGACCAATAAGCAGTCCGTAGGTCTCGGGGTAGAGCTTGCATTTTGGTTCCATTGCCGGGACCGACGGAATCAAGCCTTGAGCGCCGCGCACATGAAATCAAGCATAGGAGTAGGGCCTTTGCCCGAAATGGTGCTTGAGATAGATAGGAGATTTAGGATGTTTAATCATTGGAACAAGTAAGTATTTTGAGTTTTTTGATGAGTCTTGTAGGTAAATACAACCCATGCTTGGTTTTGCGATTTTTTGTTAGCATTAGGTAGGATAGGATTAAGATTCGAAACTGAAATGGTAGGGTTTTTGCTGCTGTAAATCTGGTTGCAATAAGAAAAAGAAGGCAAAAATCGTGTTTTTTAAGGGGGAAATCACAACGGGGAAAGGCTCTAAGGTTAGAGAGTGGTTGGGCAATGCTATGTAAGGCTGGGGTGAGGGGAGAAGAGCTCATTTGCATTCTGACTTAGTTGAGAGAGAGCAAGAGAGAGTGAGAGAGCTACAGGCACAGGAGAGGAGCGGACGCCCTTTGATCACACTTCCGGGGTGCTACAGGTATACAAATCTCTTCCCCGGCATGCCCTTGTGTGTATTTAATAGCCTAGAATAGCTAATCATCAACATAACACTAGATTCGTCACCATTTTCATTGTCGGAAGTGCGCCAACCCCGACGCGTTCGGACGTCTGAACCCCAGAATCGGCTGCCCCGAACCTAGGGTTCGGTGTTCGGCCTTCAAGCATTTGGCCACGTGCCGTTCGGGCTTCGGGCTTCGGCCACCCAAACGAAGGCCTTCGAGCTTCGGCCCTCGGACTTGGCCATTCGGCCTTCGGCCCGACCGAATGAGACATTCGGACTTCGGCGGTTCAGACGCCGATTCTAGGATTCGGACCTTGCCATTCGGGCCAATTTTGGTCGAATGCATTTTTGACATTATTTTAATAATTTAAGCCCAGACCCACGTTGCCGACACTATTGCAACCCTGTAGGTACGAGAAAATCATAGAAAACTTGGCCGTGTGGCTTGGAAACCTAGCAGAGTGTGTTGTCGCAACCTAGTCAAAATAGCAGACCAGACATCAGACCCCCACATACCTGAGAGATGCAACAGAGACTCAAATTTTAACCAGGCAGCCATGTACTGACCTTATACCCAGTGGCCAAGAGCTGAAGGTAGCATTGACATCGCACTTGAGTGCCGTAATCCCACACACACAGTAGGCCATATTGGTTGTGCACTGAAAGAGCAAAAAGCATGATTTCGCACCGAACGCACATACACCACACTAAGTGTACATAATTTGAGGATTGGTTGTAGTAACAAGGAATACACTCGAACATAATCATTTAAGGAACCCACCAATAGGAGAGGACCTGAGACATAGAAAAACCATCAAAGCGCAGATTAGGACCAAGTAAGGGGCGCCAACGACGTGGATTTAACAAGTCTACTGAACCTGATCGACAGCTTGGTGGAGCAAGACAACTCAATAATGGCATAGGAAAGCTCAGACCACTGGTCTAATGGGGAACTCGATTTGGATAGCCATTAGAGCTTGCTTGAAACGCTTGAAACAATAAGCAGTCCGTGGGGCTTGGCGGTTGAGCATGAGCTCCCTCTACATTTTTGGTTCCGTTCGCTGAGACCAAAAAATTCAAGCTTGAGCGCTTGTGTGCCTCATATCGAGCATTGAAGTAAGGGATTCATCCCCGAAACAGAGCTTGAGATAGTTAGGAAGTTTGGGTGTTTTGATATTCGAAACAAGTAAGTATTTTGGGTTAGTTAGTTTGTTTGATGATTGGAAAAAATGGAGAAATCATTTCAATTTCTTGCTTTCGATTCTTGTTGCATTTAGTGTAGGATAGGATTAGGAAATCGAATTGGGAAAGGGTAGGGTTTACTATTGCAAAACAGGGCAAAACACGGCATAAATCGTAAAAAAAATGGCAAAAATCTTGCTTGGGATGCTTAATGTCGGCAAGTGAGTGATTGGGAGGGTTAGTGTGCTTAGCCATGCAATGCTTCAGACTTGGGGAAACCCGCCTGTCAAAACTGCTAGGTTTAATGTCACACTAGCGAACGGTATGAGAGTAAAGCCATTCGGGGTACTTAAGAACTAGCCAGTGAAGATTACAGGCGTCCAGTTCTCTGTTGAATTAGGCCGACCCTGGATGCGCAATGCTAGAGTCATCAAAGATTGGGGTAACGGCTTGATCTTCCTTGGCAATAGAATGGATGCTATAAGAATAGAGATGGATACTTGGAAGACCTCACTAGTCGACCTAGACGCCATCTCTGCTATGCTCAAGGGTAACACTCAGGTCAAGGAGTCCTATGGGCCCTTGATCAAGTATATCCCATGCCCAAAGGATGAGCGGGATAGGATGCATGTTCTTGCTACAATGGACTTGCCATTCTCAGACCATGAGGCGTATGAGCAAACCATGGAAACAATCGGCAAGCCTAGCAACACACTCTCCGTACTAGTCTGCATGATGGCAAGAACCCTTCGGGTAAAGCCTAAGCCTATCAACTTCCAAGTCCCAACTAACAAAAGGGAACTCTAGAAGATGTTGGAATACTTGACAGACATGTTGAGATGACAAGCTCAACACATGCGGACATTGATGATGGACTGCCTGGTTAGATGGGTCCACACATCTACACTTAGCACGTTAGTGGTCATTATGACTCTCACATAGCCACTGACTCATCACTTATTATATTCAGGTTGTTACACCTATTTACCGCTAGCATAGTTATAGCGCCAGTCCACTAGTGTAGTTGGTTATGCATTGTTTGACTTATTAGGCCACTTTCCTTTATGTTGTATCTTATGTATACTTTGTGTACATTGTAAAGAGTGTGAAAGAAGAAGAAGAAACTAGCAAGAAAAAGTTTTGGCCTCCATCTCTCTTCTTGTCTCTTGAGTGAGCTTCTCCTTGTGCATTCTGTGTGTTTGGTGCAGCATCTTGAGCAAGTCCCCCCACCACGCGATTCTTGACATGGTATCAGAGCCGTGCTACTGAGAGAGACTAATTTCGAAGGCTGAAGTGAAGGAGAAGAAGCAAGGTTCGAGCAAGCAAGCCATGGGTAAGAAGCTCTCCCATCCTTCCACTCTTTCTCTTGGATAGTGCCTGTGGAGGCACCGGAAGCAAGGCAGAGCAAAAATCTTAGATTGTAGTGAATTTGGTGTGCGCATTTGAGGCCGTTTCAGGCCCCGTTTTAGAGCCGCAAGGTTGTGGGCAGCAATTCCAGGGTACATTGTGATTTCGGCTGTTTTAACCGAAAGTGGATGCGCAGGTTACAGATTGCGAATCTGTAATTCTTGAGGTGTTTGTAGAAAGCAAACATAAGGTTTATCTGCAAACAGGTTGCAAATTGCATGTATTGTTGAGCAGAAGTGAAAAAGGCTATTTGGTGTATTGTTGTGCACTACAGGTTGAGGGTTGCAGAAGATTTGCTTGCTATTTGGTATTAGTTTTGTGATAATGGTAGAATACAGTGGAAGCCCAATCATTGAGAAGCTTGACAAGAACAACTACCCTTCATGGAAGTTCCATGTCACAAACTTCCTTATTGGAAAAGGCCTCTACGAGTTTGTTTCAGGTGAAGAAAAGGAGCCAGAGGTGAGTGACCCTCCAATTGTAGAAGAGACAAAGGCACAGAAGGAATGGAATGCAAAAGACAAGAAGGTCATGTATTGGCTGTCTACAGTAATTGGCAATAATATGTTGGGACATATTAGAAATGCAGAGAATTCATATGCAGCTTGGACCATACTTGAAAGTATGTTTTCTGTAAATACAAAGGCACGAAAGATTTAACTCAAGCAAGAGTTGAATACATTGAAGAAAGGGAAGATGTCTATCAATGAGTATGCACTAAAGGTAAGGAGCATTGCAGATGCATTGGCAGTGATTGATGCAATGCCCGATGATGATGATTTGGTGTCGTCTACCTTGGGTGGACTTAACAATGAAAAGGCTTGGAAGTCTTTTGTAACTTCCGTATATGTCAGAAAGCCATTTCCAGATTTTGATGAGTTGATC
Organism: Lygodium microphyllum; assembly: GCF_053477565.2. Classification (NCBI taxonomy): domain Eukaryota; kingdom Viridiplantae; phylum Streptophyta; class Polypodiopsida; order Schizaeales; family Lygodiaceae; genus Lygodium; species Lygodium microphyllum. The sequence continues at coordinate 135,534,485 of NC_141136.1, read as the reverse complement.
TCCCTTATGATCACTGAAGAGATCAACATGTAGAGTGAGACATCTGAAAGAAGTGGTGAATAGGTCTAAGCTTTCTACTCCAGTTCAGGAAGGGGACGTGGCTGATTCTCTTCAAGAGGCCATGGTATAGGACGTGGTAGTGACAACCAGCAAGACAGATTGAATCAACAATTTGGTGATATGCAGGTTTCAGGAGGTCGTGGTAGCTTTAGAGGCAGGGGGAGCTTTAGAGGAAGAGGTGGATGGCAGAACAGAGGTTCTAACAACTCTGGTATTGTGTGTCACTACTATGGCAAAATAGGTCATATTTCAGTCCAATGTTATGCTAAGAAAGATGATATTCGCAGTGGTAAGTTGTAGCAAGGAAACTATGCATCGTCTTCACGATAGAATGAAGACAAAAATGAACGTCTGTTTGTTATACAGCATATGCTGAATGTTGTTACAGGAAAGGGAACACGTGATGATGTTTGGTATGTTGATTCAGGTGCATCCAATCATATGACCAGCCATGTAGAATGGTTTAGAGAGATGCAAGATTTGCAAAATGCAGGTTATGTGTAGACGGGTGATGATTCATGCCACCCAATTTCACACATTGGAAAAGTTCCCTTGTCCTTGCATGATGGTAAGACAAAGAGTCTTTCAGATATATTACATATGCCATCTATTACAAAGAACTTGGTGTCAGTCGATCAAATGGTAGAGCAAGGGCTGCAAGTCAGATTTAATGCAAAGGGCTGCTTTGTAGAAGACTTCAATGACAAGTGCAGGTTGGTAGCAAAGGGAAGTAGAGTTGGATGTATGTTTACTCTGGATGCTGGAATTCCTACTATGAATGCTGCTATGTATGCTAAAGGAAAAGGTGTTGCTGCAGATATTGAAATTTGGCACAAACGCATTGGACATGCAAATGTACAAAGGCTGAAATTAATGCAATCTAAAGGGTTGGTTACAAGTTTGCCTACATTTAGAGTTGCAGAATTTCATAAGGTATGCGAAGCATGTCAGTTTGGTAAGCAGGCAAGACAACCCTTTTCACATGACAAAGATGTAAGCAGAAAGATCCTTGATGTTGTGTATACAGACATTTGGGGACCTACACAAAATGTATCTCTTGGAGGCAATTCATACTTTGTCACATTCATTGATGATTATTCTAGAAAGCTGTGGGTATATTTTATGAAGAAAAAGAGTGAAGCATTTGAGCACTTTAGAACTTTCAAGGTTGTAGTTGAAAGAGAAACAGGCTTGAAAGTAAAGTGCTTAAGGTCAGATGGAGGGGGAGAGTACCTCTCGAATGAGTTCAGTGATTTTCTGCGGACTCATGGGATAAAGAGACAGTTCACATGCAGATATAACCCACAGCAAAATGGGGTTGCAGAAAGGAAAAACGGGCATATTGCAGAAGTTGCATGTGCCTTGATGGCTAAAAAGAATATGCCTAAGCATTTTTGGTCTGAGGCTGTTCATACTGCTATTTATATTATGAACAGAACTCCCACAGCTGCAGTTCATGGGATGACTCCTGAAGAATGCTTTACTGGCAAGAAGCCTGATGTATCGTACTTGAAAGTATTTGGCTGTGTTGCATACGCTCATGTGCCAAATGAGCTATGGAAGAAGCTTGATCCAAAGGCAGAAAAATATGTTTTTATTGGATACTCTTTAGAGAAGAAAGGGTATCGTTGTTATAACCCTGTCACATGTAAGTTCAGAGTGAGAAGGGATGTCATCTTTGATGAAATGAGCAGTTTTGGTATGCAAGGCTAGTGGTGATGCATTGGATGATGATGATGATCATGACACTCATGTGTAGGTTGAAAAGCAAGAATCACGGACTCTTAGTGGACCAGAGACATTATCTGGTAGTCCTTGGTCTGGGAGACTAAGGAGTACCTCTACAGCTTCAGGTGCATCTAGTAGCACTACAGGTAAAGACAAAGGAAAGAATAAAGTGTTAGATGGCATTGATGCAGTTCTTGATGGAGACTCCAGTGGCTTAGAGAGCTTGGATGATGAGCTTGGTATTCCTTCTGTCAGGACACTAGGTGTATAGAGAGCTCATAGTAATGTAAAGGCTCCATTGAGTGATCCAATGATACGCAGGTCTAGCAGGATCAGATACCCTATTAAAAGATTTGGTTTTGAAGGTTATGCAGCTCACCATTATGCTTATATGGTGAAACTAGTTGAGGATGTTGAGCCCACATGTTTTAAGGAGGCTGTTGGTCATGCTCATTGGGATGCAGCAATGGATGAGGAGATGGCTGCATTAGAGGCCAATAAGACTTGGGATCTAGTATCATTGTCGAAGGGCAAGAAAGCTATTGGATGTAAGTGGGTTTATAAGATTAAGCACAATGCAGATGGTTCTATTAGTAGGTACAAAGATAGGCTGGTTGCAAAAGGCTATGCCCAGACATATGGCATAGATTATGATTGAACCCTTCAGTCCAATTGCTAGAATGGCAATTGTCAGATGTGTGATTGCTTTGGCAACAACCAAAGATTAGAGGTTGCAGCAAATGGATGTGAAGAATGCCTTCTTGCATGGTGATTTGCAAGAAGAAGTGTATATGGATCAGCCAGCAGGTTATGAAGATTTAGAGCATCCCACATATGTGTGCAGGTTGAAGAAGGTGCTGTATGGGCTCAAGCAAGCACCTAGAGCATGGTCTGACAAGATCAGAGAGTATCTTGTCAATATTGGCTTTTATGTATGATGCCAGGAGGCATATTCCACGGTGGATTCCGTGAGGTTTTATGATGCTAGGAGGCATATTCCACGGTGGATTCCGTGAGGTTTTACGGTGGATTCCGTAAACTTAGATGACCGGGGCTCATACACAAAGAGGATTCTTTGTGAGAGAAGTTGATGGGGACGCTTGACCTTTTCGGGCGTTTCATTAATTTAGTGTGTACGTGGGTGATTCCATAGCGGGTGATTTCGCAAAATGCATATTAAATTAATAAACGTTTATGAGTTTAGAGTGCGCACTCGTAATAAATTAAGGTTAGGATTTATTTCTAACCAGCTGATTTATTTATGTAGCTGAAGACTGCTAGGTATTCACTTTTGTCGGTTTAATTGTATTATTTTACTAACGATTGTGAATGCTTCAGTTGATGTGTAGAGATAGCAGCAGTGGCGGAGGAAAGCATTGGAGTCTAGCGAGTATTCGACCTTTGGATTATATTTTGATAGGCGCCACACCTATATTTTGTTATGTCTATTGAGACATTGATTATTGATTATTATTTTGTATGCGCCTATGTGCACGGATATGTTATTTTTATTTGGACATTGAGATTGGGCGTGCCAGACTCTATGGGCACCGTCCATTAGCTTTATTTCCTATTTTTGTAGAAAGCAAACTCAAAAGCTAAAAGCTTGTCATATTTTTGTAAATTGGGCTATTATTGAGCATGAAGATGGAAATATACATAAAATACATGCTTTGTGAAGCGCTCACACAAGGCATGGGGGGAGATTGAATCCAATTGGTCTCTTGCTTCTTGTCGTTCATGCTTTTACATTGTTTTTTGTGCAAAAAGGTAGAGTTCATTGTTCTTGGGGACCTTCCGGGATTCACTACGTGAGCATTCTGCGACCGATCTACGCACCAGTGGTATCAGCCATGGACGAAGACGAGCATGAGGATATGCCTGATTTCACTGAAGATGAGGATGATCCTACTACTACTTCCGACACTTTACCAGGTATGCCTACTCCACATTCATTGTTGACTATGAAATGTATGGTGCATGGAAAGGAAAGAACTATCTTGCATGATGACGGTAGTCCTCATGATTTTATTTCAGCAAAATTGGTAAAGGAATTGAAATTACAGACTATACCTACACATTATCGCATAAAAGCTGCATTTTTAGGCACTAGGTACAATGGCACACAAGAAGTACAAGATTTAGAGATTCAAATTGGTTCATACATTGAAAGAAGAAATTTCTTAGTTGTTCCATTACAGTCAAGCGACATTATCTTAGGAATGCCTTGGAGACACCAGCATAATCCAAATATAGATTATTCCACGCACACAATGAATATTAATTTTCAAGGAAAATCTATTACATTATATGGTATGCATGCATCTAATATTTTTCCACTGCTTTCGCATACTCAAGCAAAACGTGCATTACGCAAGAGTACTAAATCATATCTTATTTGGGTGAATGAATTGCAAGCAAAGGAAAATCATATGCATCCTAGGCATAAGGAATTTCTTACATATTTTAAGGACTGTTTTGCACAAGACCTACCACCAGGTTTACCACCTTCACGTCCAGAAGACCATAAGATTGATTTAATTCGTGGCACACAACCACCTTGCAAAGCACCATGTAGGCACAATCAAATAGAGTAAAAAGAAATCCACAGTCAAGTTGAAGAATTACTAAATAGAGGCTTAATTCGACCTAGCAGTTCTCCATTCGATGCACCTGTACTCTTAGTCAAGAAAAAGAATAATACCTATCGTATGTGTATTGACTACCGAGCATTAAATAAAATCACTATAAAGAATAGGTATCCTATACCTAGAGTTGATGACCTTATGGACAAATTGCAAGGATCTTCTATATTTAGTAAAATTGACCTTAAGTCTGGATATCATCAGGTGAGGCTAGATAGAACTGACATATTTAAGACTGCATTCAGAACACAGTTTGGCCATTACGAATTCTTAGTCATGCCATTCGGATTAACTAATGCACCTGCTACTTTCAGTAGAATGATGAACCGTATCTTTTTGAAATATCAGTATTGTGTGATTGTTTTCTTTGATGATATTTTGGTGTTTAGTCAAAGTGAAAAAGAGCATTATGAGCATTTATAATTAGTTTTTCAATTACTGAAAGAAAATCAATTGTTTGCAAATCCTGAAAAGAGTGAATTCTTTAAGACAGAAATTGAGTATTTAGGTCATATTGTATCAAAAGAAGGAATTAAAGTTGATCCTAAGAAAATTGATGCAATATTGCATTGGCCTGTTCCTAAAAATGTGCATGAATTACGCTCATTCCTTGGTCTTGCTAGTTTCTATAGGAAGTTTGTATGTAATTTTTCATTACTTGCTTTACCATTAACCAAACTTCTTAAGAAAGGAATTGTTTATCAATGGACTGAAACTCACCAGAAATCCTTTGACTTACTGAAGCGTGCATTAACTAATGCCCCAATTCTACAATTGCATGACTTTAATAGACCATTCTTTCTAGTTGTGACCGATGCTAGCGGATCAGGAATAGGAGCTGTACTAATGCAAGACAATCATCCAATAGCATATTCTAGTTCTAAGCTGAAACCCTCTGAGCTCAAATATTCCACTTATGACAAAGAATTATTAGCAGTTGTACAAGCATTAAAACAGTGGAATCACTACTTAATGGGTTCAGAATTCATGATAAAGACCGATCAGCAAAGCATTAGACATCTACTTAGCCAACCCCAAATTTCTGACCGTCATATCAAATGGGCTTCCTTCATTCAAAGTTTTCATCCTATCATTCAATACCAACCTGGAAAAGAAAATGTAGTTGCTGATGCATTGAGTAGAAGACCTGCAATTCATAATATTTCTATCATATCTTTTGATTCTTTGATTGCTATGAAAGATACATATCACCAGGATATTACTTTTCATTCTGATTGGCAAAAATTAGTTCAAAATAATTTCATTCCTGTTGATTTATTGTCATATAATGATGGATTTATGTTTTTTGAAAAGAGACTGTGTGTTACTATTCCATTCCGATCTTTTGTTTTGAATGAAATTCATTGTCCCCCATATCAAGGTCATAGAGGTATCATATCTACATTACGCATGTTAACTGAAGATTTTTATTGGCCGCATATGGATGCAGATGTATCTAATTTCGTTTCTGAATGTTTGATTTGTCAAAGAATAAAGAGACATCATGGTAAACAATATGGATTACTAATACCTTTGTCTATTCCATCTAAACCTTGGGAACATATTTCTATGGATTTCATTACTGGTTTACCAAATACTAAATCTAACCATGACATGATTTGGACAATTGTAGATAGATTTAGTAAGCAAGCATATTTCATTCCATGTAAGAAAACTTTAACAGCATCACAAGCAGCACATTTATTTTTGAAAACTGTTTTTACTAACCATGGATTGCCAAAAGTGATTATTTCAGATCGTGATTCTAGATTTTGTAACAATTTTTGGATTACACTGTTTGCAAATCTCGGCACAAAGATTGATTTCTCATCTGCATTTCATCCAGAAACAAATGGACAAACAGAAGCCACAAATAGCACCATTCTAGATCTTTTACATGCATATACTATCTCTAAACCTCAGACATGGGATACTCATTTGCATTTATTACAGTTTGCATATAACAATACACCGCACACATCTACAAAGAAAGCACCTTTTGAAGTCATTTATGGATATAGATTATCTACACCTGTTGCATCATTGTCTAATAAAATTCAAAGTGCTGATGATATTGCTACTATGCATAATAGTATTTTTTATGAGGTTAAGGATATGATTGCTAAAGCCCAACAATCATATACCAAACAAGCCAACAAGAAAAGACAAGCTATGAATTTCAAAGTTGATGATTATGTTTGGCTTAGAATAGAAAAGCGTAGACTGCAAAGTGTAGATAGACATCCAGTTGTCAAATTAGCTCCTAGATTTTATGGACCATTTAGAATCATTCATAAGATTAATGATAATGCATTCAAGTTAGAATTGCCATCTCATTGGAAAATTCATAATACATTTCACATTAGTTTATTGAGACCATTTAGAGGCCAATTACCTATCCACCCTGTTTATGAAAACCCACCTTTATTAGAGGAAGAGACTGAAATACTTGAACCAGAAGCCATCATAGACACTGACTACATGACCACTAGAACTGGCCGAAGGTATTCTAGATATTTAGTAAAATTTAAGAACCATCCTGTAGAGGAAGCACAATGGATGTACGCTAGAGACTTAAATGCTTTCCCCACTTTCCAATGAGATGGCAATTCTAACTTGAATGCATTATCATTAATCTTATGAATGATTCTAAATGGTCCATAAAATCTAGGAGCTAATTTGACAACTGGATGTCTATCTACACTTTGCAGTCTACGCTTTTCTATTCTAAGCCAAACATAATCATCAACTTTGAAATTCATAGCTTGTCTTTTCTTGTTGGCTTGTTTGGTATATGATTGTTGGGCTTTAGCAATCATATCCTTAACCTCATAAAAAATACTATTATGCATAGTAGCAATATCATCAGCACTTTGAATTTTATTAGACAATGATGCAACAGGTGTAGATAAACTATATCCATAAATGACTTCAAAAGGTGCTTTCTTTGTAGATGTGTGCGGTGTATTGTTATATGCAAACTGTAATAAATGCAAATGAGTATCCCATGTCTGAGGTTTAGAGATAGTATATGCACGTAAAAGATCTAGAATGGTGCTATTTGTGGCTTCTGTTTGTCCATTTGTTTCTGGATGAAATGCAAATGAGAAATCAATCTTTGTGCCGAGATTTGCAAACAGTGTAATCCAAAAATTGTTACAAAATCTAGAATCACGATCTGAAATAATCACTTTTGGCAATCCATGGTTAGTAAAAATAGTTTTCAAAAATAACTGTGCTGCTTGTGATGCTGTTAAAGTTTTCTTACATGGAATGAAATATGCTTGCTTACTAAATCTATCTATAATTGTCCAAATCATGTCATGGTTAGATTTAGTATTTGGTAAACCAGTAATGAAATCCATAGAAATATGTTCCCAAGGTTTAGATGGAATAGACAAAGGCATTAGCAATCCATATTGTTTACCATGATGTCTCTTTATTCTTTGACAAATCAAACATTCAGAAACGAAATTAGATACATCTGCATCCATATGCGGCCAATAAAAATCTTCAGTTAACATGCGTAATGTAGATATGATACCTCTATGACCTTGATATGGGGGACAATGAATTTCATTCAAAACAAAAGATCGGAATGGAATAATAACACACAGTCTCTTTTCAAAAAACATAAATCCATCATTATATGACAATGAATCAATAGGAATGAAATTATTTTGAACTAATTTTTGCCAATCAAAATGAAAAGTAATATCCTGGTGATATGTATCTTTCATAGCAATCAAAGAATCAAAAGATATGATAGAAATATTATGAATTGCAGGTCTTCTACTCAATGCATCAGCAACTACATTTTCTTTTCCAGGTTGGTATTGAAAGATAGGATGACAACTTTGAATGAAGGAAGCCCATTTGATATGACGGTCAGAAATTTGGGGTTGGCTAAGTAGATGTCTAATGCTTTGATGGTCGGTCTTTATCATGAATTCTGAACCCATTAAATAGTGCTTCCACTGTTTTAATGCTTGTACAACTGCTAATAATTCTTTGTCATAAGTGGAATATTTGAGCTCAGAGGGTTTCAGCTTAGAACTAGAATATGCTATTGGATGATTGTCTTGCATTAGTACAGCTCCTATTCCTGATCCGCTAGCATCGGTCACAACTAGAAAGAATGGTCTATTAAAGTCAGACAATTGTAGAACTGGGGCATTAGTTAATGCACGCTTCAGTAAGTCAAAGGATTTCTGCTGAGTTTCAGTCCATTGATAAACAATTCCTTTCTTAAGAAGTTTGGTTAATGGTAAAGCAAGTAATAAAAATTACGTACAAACTTCCTATAGAAACTAGCAAGACCAAGGAATGAGCATAATTCATGCACATTTTTAGGAACATGCCAATGCAATATTGCATCAATTTTCTTAGGATCAACTTTAATTCCTTCTTTTGGTACAATATGACCTAAATACTCAATTTCTGTCTTAAAGAATTCACTCTTTTCAGGATTTGCAAACAATTGATTTTCTTTCAGTAATTGAAAAACTAATGATAAATGCTCATAATGCTCTTTTTCACTTTGACTAAACACCAAAATATCATCAAAGAAAACAATCACACAATACTGATATTTCAAAAAGATACGGTTCATCATTCTACTGAAAGTAGCAGGTGCATTAGTTAATCCGAATGGCATGACTAAGAATTCGTAATGGCCAAACTGTGTTCTGAATGCAGTCTTAAATATGTCAGTTCTATCTAGCCTCACCTAATGATATCCAGACTTAAGGTCAATTTTACTAAATATAGAAGATCCTTGCAGTTTGTCCATAAGGTCATCAACTCTAGGTATAGGATACCTATTCTTTACAGTGATTTTATTTAATGCTCGGTAGTCAATACACATACGATAGGTATTATTCTTTTTCTTGACTAAGAGTACAGGTGCACCGAATGGAGAACTGCTAGGTCAAATTAAGCCTCTATTTAGTAATTCTTCAACTTGACTCTGGATTTCTTTTTGCTCTATTTGATTGTGCCTATATGGTGCTTTGCAAGGTAGGATGCATATGATTTTTCTTTGCTTGCAATTCATTCACCCAAATAAGATATGATTTAGTACTCTTGCGTAATGCACGTTTTGCTTGAGTATGCGAAAGCAGTGGAAAAATATTAGATGCATACATACCATATAATGTAATAGATTTTCCTTGAAAATTAATATTCATTGTGTGCGTGGAATAATCTATATTTGGATTATGTTGGTGTCTCCAAGGCATTCCTAAGATAATGTCGCTTGACTGTAATGGAACAACTAAGAAATTTCTTCTTTCAATGTATGAACCAATTTGAATCTCTAAATCTTGTACTTCTTGTGTGCCATTGTACCTAGTGCCTAAAAATGCAGCTTTTATGCGATAATGCGTAGGTACAGTCTGTAATTTCAATTCCTTTACCAATTTTGGTGAAATAAAGTCATGAGTACTACCGTCATCATGCAAGATAGTTCTTTCCTTTCCATGCACCATACATTTCATAGTCAACAATGAATGTGGAGTAGGCATACCTGGTAAAGTGTCGGAAGTAGTAGTAGGATCATCCTCATCTTCAGTGAAATCAGGCATATCCTCATGCTCATCTTCGTCCATGGCTCCAAGATAGTTGATATGTGCTGGTGGCTTCTTTGAATGACAATTTGCTGCGAGATGCCCTGGCTGGTGACACTTATAGCATACTATTGGCTTGGCTTTGGTTGCATTATTTGCAATGGCTGGAAGTCTAGGTACATTTGGATTTGCTTGTGGAATAGGCTTAGGATTTGTATTGACATTGGATGGTAATGCAGGTGGTTTAGCCCAATTCTTGCGGAAAGATGGTGATGAGAAACGACCTGGATTAAACCTTTTAAAATTGGAATTGAATTGTTTAGATCCATAATTACCATTGGCTTGGAATTGCTGTGGTCGTCTGTCTCTTCCGCGTAGCTTATCTTCAGTGTCGTGAGCTAGTGAGATGGCGTCTTCAAGGGTAGCAAGCTTGAACATGTTCACTTCAGCGTAGTAATGTCCAAGAAGTCCAGACATATACTTCCGCTTATGTGTCGTCTCTGGTACGTCTTCAAGCATGCGTAGCTGTAGGAGTGCATTCCAAAAACGCTCTGTATACTATGGAATAGGCTCACGATCCCGTTGTTGAAGTAAATCCCATTGCTTGATAGCCTTCTCATGAAATTGCGGTGGAAGAAAATTCTGCATGAACTTCTTCTTGAAATCTTCCCAAGTAGCAGGACATTCTATGCTCTTGCGTACTACAGTCCACCATAGTGATGCTCTATCTATCAGATGATTAGTAACACACTTGATTTTATCTTTTTCTGGATAAGTTTCCTCATGGAAATAGTCATCAAACTGGCTAATGAATGATAAAACAGTCTTTCCTTCTCGTATGCTATTGAAAGTGTGAAATTTGAAACTTCGTTTACTTATCTTGGATTCCTTGCGAATGGTTTGTGCTTCAAGAGTGGCGTCGATGGTACGTCGAATCAAATCTTAAGCTTGAGGTTCTTCTTTGTCGGTAGACGCTCTTTGTAGTTTTGTCAATTGTGCTTGCAATGCTTGCCTAGCCCTTCGCTCTTCTTCCAATTGTAGCATGATTAGATCCAGCTTTTGTTCCATGGTAGGCTCAGGTAGGTCGTCTTCAGCCATAGGATCATCCATATGTGGGGTCGTCATCCTGTAAAACTCAATAAACCTTTCTCACTCAAAATCAGGTTAGCGGGATGAGCGTAGCTCAAATTCGCGGTTACAAGGCTATGTATTTTTGGGTATTTCTTTCTCAATTTTCAGAAAATCTGCAATATTTCCGCCTTCATTTGCTGAAAATACTTCAGCGAACCTGTAGATAGGTTTAACACCTTGCCACGAATAACTTTCGAGTTCAGAGTTTTTGCATAGGAACAAGTCTTCTAGGAGTTTTAAGCACTAGTCAGTTCTGACTCCAGTTGACTAGTCTGACTTGCAGAGTTGCAGACTTAGCCGACTTACAGAGTTGCAGACTTGCAGAACTTAGGCCGACTTGAGGAACTTGCAGGACTTGATTCCACTTGACTTACAGAACTTGACTTCGGAGGTGCAGGACCTGAAGTTTGTCGACTTATGTGTCTTGTACAACTTGAGGGAAGCTTAAGGATTTAAGCTTAATAGCTTAAGCTATGGAAGGGGGGGTTAATAGGCAGCAACGGTGCGAATCGTGGGGGGGGGGGGGCGTTTTTTCCACGTCGCGAAATTTTCGGCCTTCTCCTGGATCAGTCGATTTGGTTTCCTAGCTTCCCACCAAGTTCTAAGCTTTCTCTTAAGCTTTTTTGAAAGAAATAATGAGAAAAGTAATGAAGCTTATCTCTGGTTTTTCCACGACTTGATGAAGGAGATGGATGCGTGGTCCTCCGCCTACACAGCCTGGTCCTTCGCGATCTAACAGTAGAAACAGGGGTTCTTGATCGCCAGAAGTCTGCCTGTATCGACAGTTCGCGAGGAGATTGACTATAGAGCCCGATCGTTCCTGGAGCTCCGCTTTCGCCCGAGATTGGTAGCGATTGGAAGCTCTTGATCTCAGCTCTGCTCTGATACCACTGGTGTGCAGATCGGTCGCAGAATGCTCATGTAGTGAATCCCGGAAGGTCCCCAAGAACAATGAACTCTACCTTTTTGCACAAAAAACAATGTAAAAGCATGAACGACAAGAAGCAAGAGACCAATTGGGTTCAATCTCCCCCCATGCCTTGTGTGAGCGCTTCACAAAGCATGTATTTTATGTATATTTCCATCTTCATGCTCAATAATAGCCCAATTTACAAAAATATGACAAGCTTTTAGCTTTTGAGTTTGCTTTCTACAAAAATAGGAAATAAAGCTAATGGACGGTGCCCATAGAGTCTGGCACGCCCAATCTCAATGTCCAAATAAAAATAACATATCCGTGCGCATAGGCGCATACAAAATAATAATCAATAATCAATATCTCAATAGACATAAAAAAATATAGGTGTGGCGCCTATCAAAATATAATCCAAAGGTCGAATACTCGCTAGACTCCAATGCTTTCCTCCGCCACTGCTGCTATCTCTACACATCAACTGAAGCATTCACAATCATTAGTAAAATAATACAATTAAACCGACAAAAGTGAATACCTAGCAGTCTTCAGCTACATAAATAAATCAACTGGTTAGAAATAAATCCTAACCTTAATTTATTACAAGTGCGCACTCTAAACTCATAAACGTTTATTAATTTAATATGCATTTTGCGGAATCACCCGCTATGGAATCACCCACGTACACACTAAATTAATGAAACGCCCGAAAAGGACAGGCGTCCCCATCAACTTCTCGCACAAAGAATCCTCTTTGTGTATGAGCCCCGATCATCTAAGTTTACGGAATCCACCGTGGAATATGCCTCCTGGCATCAATGTCTCTAATGCTGATCACTCACTTTATGTGAAAAAGGGAGATGCAGGTTCGATCATCATAGTCATCTATGTGGATGACTTGATTATTACACGTGATAGTGATAGTGGGATTGCTGAAGTCAAGGACTTCTTGAAGAAGAAGTTTGAGATGAAAGATTTAG